>NC_138224.1:18380819-18815819 GCF_964197995.2 Scardinius erythrophthalmus | reverse complement strand
TCATTCTAACGGGCTCTGCTCGTTTTTCCGCATTGCATGCATGATGTTTATTCTGGGAGCTGCTCGTTCTGTCTGGTTACATCATAGAAAACGCGCAGTACAGAAAACTTTTCCGATTCTAACTTTAGCTTTGTAATTTTGCAAGCCTTGTTTCATTCCCTTTCCGTCTTTAACACAATCATCCCGTCGACAGAGCTGGTTTTCTTGCATCTCATCGCGCTGCTCTCTCTCGAAGTGTTAGACACCGCGAATCTCCTTGTCCAGAGGTGCTGATTATTACCTCAGTCTCTGCTGGCGTTCGCGCCGCGCTTCTGTTAACTTATGAATTGAGCGAGCTCTGTATTTGACTCGCTTCGTTATCGGCTCTTTTCAAAGCTTCACAAGGGCGTAAAATGATTAGAGGAGAGCCTGACAATGCATGAAGAGATTTGCACAGTTTCCGTAGATGTCAGGTGCAGCCGTTACACTCTAAAAAGAGAAAAGGATGAATATTAAAGGCCTCCGTCTTTTCTCCTTTTCTTCCGCCGCGACATGCACATCTTCTTTAGAGAGAATAAGGCCCAGGGCCCGCTCTGATTGGTGAGGGTACGCTCCCGTAGCCAGGAGACTCCGACCTGATGAAAAGAATTTTGTCTTTTAAGTATAATAGTCATTACTGTCTCACTTTCTGTCACTCCCAGGTCAGTTTCTACCGATATGGTGCTGGTTCACGTGCCAGAGCTGATGTCTGGTCCGCGGATCCTCAGAAAAAGTGTTTTGATTTAGCATCTTGCCATCTTCAGGACTTATTCATTTTTACTGTCATTTTTTTTTATCAATGGACAGGGAAATCTCGTCCTTTGGCCCTGATGTTAGCGGTTCCTGGTTTAAGGGGCCAATTTGGGACTATTTTAACATCCAAAACGATCTTTCTGCCATTGAAACATGTGGAACGGTTCCAGATTGGGCACCGGTACCCTATCGGTAGAAAAAGAGCTTCGGTGTGCTGTTTATGTCTGTCTGTGACACTCTCGCTGATGTAGTAACTCCTGTATTATCTCTCTCCCCTCCTCTTATCTCAATGTATTTCCCTTCCTCGTCCCCCTTTTGCTCATGGAGAGAGAGGGCTATCTGCTCTTTGTAGTTTTCTGACTATTTATGTCGGACAAGGTCAGAATCGTTTAAACTTGCCTGGCTCCCTCAGACCCAAAGATAAGATGAGAGCAGAAAGGATTGGGATCGATGGAGGAGTGCAGATTTATTCTCCTCTCTCTCTCCTCCTCCTCTCTCTCTCTTTGTCTCTCGTCCATCCCTCTTGCTCTTTTTACAGAGGTTTGGCGCCTTTGGATCCATTTGTCTTTTTTACTTTCCGTTCGTCGGGCCCTTTAAAATACTGTACCTAAACGGGCCACTTTGCTCATCCAGATCAAATCAAAGAGCAAATTAAAACGCTATCAAATAAATCTGACGGACATCTTGTTCTTGCGTGACCAAAAGAGGAGCCTCAGAAAATGTCTGTGTTTTGGAAACTCAGCTTTTTAAATGCGCTTATATGCCGTATGCCTTAAATGAATAGCTTTTTAAATGCCGTATGATTGAAGAGCTCACCCAAAAATGAATATTTCATTATTATTTGTCGTTATTTAATCACCCTCATGTTATATATTTAGGCTTCATATTGTTTAATGAGGTTTGGAAGTGGTATGAATGCATTTAAATTCACAATTACATAATGTTATGAGATTAATGTTGAATATAGAAATATTAAAGGACAAGTTCGGTATTTTACGCTTAAAGCCCTGTTTACAGATCGTTTCTGACAAAATAGAACAGTTAAGATAAAATTTTGGACAAATGCTGCTGTCCCGAGAATTTTAGGTTTCTTTCGCTTTCCCCCCACCAGTAGACTGGGTGTATAGGTGCACTTGAACACTCCTTCCTAAAACACATTAAACTTTCGTTTACAAAGATGTGAAACTCACCGAGTGGTCAGGGGTGTCCACTGATATGCTCACACAAAAATCGCTGCAAAATATGCTTTCCAACAGGTTTTATCGTAGTTTTTGTCTCCTCCATTGACTTGCATTGGATGTGCTGTGAGGTACGGTATTACTCCGCGATTTTTGTGTGAGCATATCAGTGGACACCCCTGAGCACTCGGTGACTTTCACGTCTTTGTAAACGAAAGTTTAATGTGTTTTAGGAAGGAGTGTTCGAGTGCACCTATACACCCAGTCTACTGGTGGGGGGGAAAGCAAAAGAAACCTAAAATTCTCGGGACAGCAGCATTTGTCCAAAATTTTATCTTAACCGTTCTATTTCATCAGAAACGATATGTAAACAGGGCTTTAAGTGTAAAATAACGAACTTGTCCTTTAAGTGATTTAAAAAAAAACTGAAATGAACTACCAGTAGGTGGCGACATGCTACTGTCTTTGTCACTGAATCATTCATTCAATCAATCCATTCATTCAAAACGGCTGATTCATTCAGGAATGATGCAAGTGACTGTCTTTATGAATGGGTTATTGAATCAATGACTCACCCGATTCATTCAAAAACGCAGATTCATTCATCAGAGATGCACAGTGGCTCAGCTGTGACTTTGTTTGGAACTGTTTTCGTTGACAAAATAGAGCAAAATCAGACAATATTGTCCCTAAAATGTAAGTCACTTAATAATAACTTCTTGTTGTATAAAATCAACATCACATTTGCAGTCGTGCTGATATTTGGGGAAAACCGCAGTCTTGCTCATGTGATATTGGTTAACTACATCATATATTATGAATATTAAAAACAACTCAAACGGGCATTTTTTTGCACCCGTATCTCAAATTTTGGTAGCATTTTTTCCCCAAGCTGTTAATTTCGGACGCTGTTTCTGATAATCCGATATCTGATAATGAGATTTACAAGTTTATTTACATATCGCCTAGGAAGCACGCAAAGAACCTTCTCTTTATAATCATGAAGCTGTCACTCATCTCTTCACTTTTGTTATAATGGAAGGATTCAAGAGCGCACTGGACAAAAACTGAGTGGATTCTGATTAACTTAAACACCTTTAATTCACCATTGCATTCAATCCATTGAAATGAATTTGGAAAATGCACTGTATAAGTAAACTTGCCTCACATACCATTTCATTCAACACAAATCCAAATGTGTGCACTTTGCCCATGTTTTGCTTGCTTGGATTATACAAATCGCTTTGGAATATGTTTCAGACGACCAAAAAAACAGAAGATTTTTTTCCCCAAATCTTGCAGCCCTACTTTAGGTCATTTTTGGAGCTCAAAAGTCCCTATTTACTTTCATTGTATAGAAAAGAGCAGGTGGGACATTCTTCAAAATATCTCATTTTACTCTTCACAGAAGAAATTCTTCATATGGGTTTTATCAACAAAAGATGACAGAATTTTCTTTTTTTGGGCGAACTATCCTTTTAGATGTGTTTGTTAGGTGCTGTCGAGTGAGCTCTGTGTGTGTGTGGAGGGAAGCCTCTGGTCTTATGTTACTCTGTCGTGGCTTTATGATAGATGGCTCAACCCAACCCTACTGCCCCCTGTCACAACCGTTTACCTCCCCCCGTCAGCCGACTGCGTGGATGAGTGTGTGTGTGTGTGTGTGTTAGGGAGACAGAGAGTTCCGTGTTTGCTCGTTGCCACTGTCTGACTGACAGGTCTGGGATGACCCCCTGCTGCACTGGGCCAGGTACCGCGAGCCCATCGAGAGTGTGTGTGAACGGTAGACAGACAGGAGCCGGCTATTGGGCTCGGTGGAGAGGTCACCTGACCCAAGATCAGTCCTGGAGAGCGCGCTGCCCTCCTCTGCCCAGGTGTGTGCTAACACAAAACGTGTGTGTGTGTGTGTGTGTGTGTGTGCCACTTCTATCTTTTATTCCCAGTCCAAACTCTCACATTCTCTCAGGTTTCTCTCATAATTAGGCAACTTGAAAGCGCATTCGCGACCGCCTCGGTGAGATCTTCATAAAACACATAATCCACTCCATTTTTATGTCTCCCAAAGAATCGTTTGATTCTTTTGTCACACGCTTCCCGTTTTCCAGCATGTCCTATTCTTTTCGTCCTTACCGTCGCTCTCTTTTCATTCTTTCTCTGTGGCGGTTTTTGTGTCCTTCGTACTAAACTTGATCCTCTTCGAAGCTGAAGCGTGTGTGCAAGTGTAAAGTCTTCGAATACAGGTATGAGCAAAGTCAAGCTTATTTTATCTCTATGAAGTTTCATGTCACGGCATGATGTGATCAAGTTAGAACTTTACAGGTGGATCAGGATATTTTTTGTCTGTTTTCTATCTCATTTTTCTTTCTGCACAGATTTGAAAAGGGATGCACCAATTGAGAAATTGTGGCAATTATTCTGTATTGTGGTCGACATAAGATGTGGTGGCTGATATTATAAATCTGTAGCTGATTATGTCTCAACAATAATAATGTCCTGATTCCCCAGGGTCAGAATGAGAGTTTCACGCTAGTTGATGGTCCTATTGGATCGGTGTTTGTGTTTGTTGATCATGTTCACATACAAATAGCCATGAACCAAACTTAAAACTTCAGTTTCTGTGAAATATTGAATGGTGTCATTAGAATTAAAGTTAAATGCGTCACCAAAGTAAATTTATCTAGGTGATTAACAGATAAGAAATTGTTGAAATTGCGAGAATGGCTTGTGATTATCTTAAAAGCATCCACAAAAATAAATGAGAAAATGAAGACACTAATAAAGTCACCATATTTATTTATTTACTTGCTTATTACCATGTAGTTTTGGTTTTTCAGCACAAATCTGTTTGATTTTTTTATATATATATATATATATATATATATATATATATAACTTTATAGATTTTTTTCAATAATAAAAAAAAAAGTAACTTTTTTGTTGAACCCTGCTGTGGTAGCAATAATAGTCCAGGTTTTGAAACCTGACATAATATAGGTTTAGGAAAAGCCAATATGAAAATTTAAAAATAAATAAGTGCGTGCATAATTATTGCATTGTACATATTGTCTCTTGGATAAAAGCGTCTGCTAAATTCAGAAATGTAAATAAATGAAGTAATAAATATATACTATTAATATAATCTGGCCTTCTTTCATGAATTTTTCATACCTCATAACAGTATAACATCACTGATTTGTTTTTTAGATATATTAAGAAACAAAAATAAAGCACATAATAAGTGGAGAAGGCAATGAAATGGTTGGGGTTGTAATTATGAGAGTAAAGTTTTCCCTCATTCCCTCATTCCTATCCTCTGTTACAGTGGATATGTGGATTTCATTTGATCGGGTGGGATTTGTCTGACTTAAGCTTTTAAGATGTCAACTATACCAGCTACTAATATGGCTGTTGTACTTCTAGAAACTATTATTTTCTCAGTACTTTATTCTGTCATTTTACTGATTTATCATAAATCATGCAGTAATCGTTTCATCTGAAATACACAAATTTTAAACTTCTAAGTGCATTGCATTATTTAGTACAGATTCATTATTGAGTATTTCACGAGTAAATATTTAAAGCTCGAGTGAAGATACTTCTTTTTTGCACATTGCAGATTTTTCCGGCATAAATAACTATTCCTTATTTTTCAAGACATTATTATAATATTAATTTCTTAATTTTATTTGAAGTACAAATACGTTTTCGTGTTTTAATAATAAAAAAAAGTAGTCACCTTTAGATGAATTTAGTCTTTTCTCAGTTAATATTCTGTATGTTTTATGTAGGTTCCCTTCTGAGGGAGTTTGTCATGAAATTTGTGACTTTAAAGTTCAACATCTTCCCCCATCAAACCACTTGCAGTACCTCTGCTTCCTTTAGATGGCACTCTTGCACCAGCCAACCTCTTTCCTCCTTTCTGTCTTTCTGTGTTTGTCTCTCCTTTAGTGTCCCTCTGTCTCTAGCACACAAACATATTCCACGTGTTTTCTACGGAATCTCTCTTTTTTTTTTTTTTCTTTTTTTTTTTTAATGCTGTGTTTGTTTATATAGAAACGTACTGTACAATATGTGTATACACAGTCTGCAGCGGGTATTGACCTGGCCTGTTGTCCTCGCTGTAAAGCGTAGGTGTCATGTGATGATTAGCTTTTGCCAGGCCACCATGTCTCTTTCTGGCATTATGATATGAAAGACAAGCTCTTCCAAGCCATGACTCTGGCAGGAAAAATGCTGTTCGTACACTTGATCGCCACCTACGAAATTCTCACCCACATGCACGTCCAATTCTGTGGGGTGATACCTCACAGTAACTGCCTTATTGCATTTCATAGTGCATTTACGCTTATTTGGGTCTTTCTCAACCTGTCGTTCTTTATCTTTTAACAGACAGCGTTTCTAACAAGTGGCCGTGCTAGCTTTCCATAGCTTTTAAATTGCGGCCATTCACGTTGTAAATACATTACATTAACATTGTAAATACACTTTCTTTCTCAATGTTAATGTTACATTCTCATCGTAATTACATTCTCTTCTTGTAAATGTTACATCTTTGTAGTAAATACGTTACATTCTCGTTCTATAGGTTACATTTGCATTGTAAATACATTCTCGATGTAAACGTTACATTCTCATTGTAATTATGGTGTAAATGTTACATTTTCATTTGATACATTCTCATCGTAAATTTTACTTTGTAAATGCGTTACTTTTTTACTTTCTAGATTCCGAATGTAAATGTTACATTCTCTTTGTAAATGTTACATTCTCGTTGTAAATCTGTTTACATTCTCGTTGTAAATACATTCTTATTCTCAATGTAAATGTTACATTCTCAGTTTAAATGTTACATTCACATTGTAAATACATTCTCAATGTGAATGTTACATTCTCGTTATTATTCTCATTCTCAATGTAAATGTTACGTTCTCATTGTCAATGTTACATTCTCATAAATACGTTTACATTCACATTGTATATCCAATCTCATCCTCAATGAAAATGTCACATTCTTGTTGCAAATGTTACATTGTTGTGGTAAATGTTACATTGCTAGACTAACTGTGACTAAGTCACAGCACTTGCATATTGTTGGCCTATTGTTCGCTCGATTGTAAGTCGCTTTGGATAAAAACGTCTGCTAAATGATTAAATGTAATGTTCTCGTTGTAAATACATTTACGTTCACGTTGTAAATACATTCTCAATGTAAATGTTACATTTTCATTGTGAGGGATATGCAAAACTGCATATTTTTCAAATTAAAATGTATGCATATATTTACATGTGTAGATGTATAGGACAAAAAACCTTTTATTTTGTAAATCTACACAAAATCAGAGATGATTTGAAGTGCAACCATAATCATTCTAAATTTATTGAATTTGATTAATTAGTTTGTCGTTGGATATCTGTAGACAGATCAGATGCAAAATAAGTGTATGTATATAATATATTAGCCAAATAACCTTTTATTTCACATCCAGATCATTTGAAGTCCAACACAGGCAATGAATTTTTTTGTGATTTGATGGCTGTAACGGCAGGAATAAAAAAAAAATATATGTATAGTGTAGGGACAGAACTTATAAAATTCATCCACTTTAAAGCGCCACCACTAAAAATTAAGCAAGTAGAAATTTAATTAATCTAGAAAACACTTAAATGAACTAGTCGGCTGTTGGACCGTCCTGACACATTCCTAGTAGCGGTTTGATTTTAGCCGAAGGTGCCCGTGATGTTCTTGTTTCCTGAAACGGAGAACTTTTTGACAGTTGTTTAGAAAATCATATATATTAGCTTCTGTTACTGTTGGACTTGGTGAGTTTAGGTCAAAGTAGTTTTGTTTGTGTACTGAAATGCTGTGTGTATTGGGCTTGGTTCGTCCGGTGGATGGGAGGGGTAGGAATGTAAATCCTTCCCCAGAGAGGGTGACAGGCTCACGCGCTCAACAGAACCTCTGCCCCTGGTCCCAGGGCGCCAGGGTGGGTCACTGTTAACCCGGGCTGAAATAGCCAGTTCCTTGTGTCTGTGTCTGTGTGTGTGTGTGTGTGTGTTTGCAGACAGAGCAAATATGCCTTTATTTGGCTGGTAACTACTTTCTGCTCCACCATAAGCCTTTGTGACTAATACTAAATGCATTTTAGTGGTGTAAAATGATTGATCTGACAAGTTAATGTATTGTTTACAGAATTTCTTCAATCAATTATATTTACTATACAGAATTGTATATGTTAATTTCTCAACCAAAATAAGAGAAATTATTTTTCAGTAAAAAATCCATCAAATTCTTATTTCCAATTTATACCCTGCATGGATTTGATTTGTTTTCAATATTGCAGTATGATGTAAATTGTTTGTTCAGTTATAGCCTATTTGATTGGTGTAATCACATTGTCATGTTTCAATCACACAAATCAAACCATTTTTAAGCATGAATTTTAACAAAATCAAACTGAATTGATTCAAAGAAGAAAATTGTCTTACTGTCAGAGAAAATATTAGCATCTCTATTAATGTTTCTTAATAAAATTTGTTTCAGTAAGAGAATAAATGCTGATGAAATAGATTTGTCTATGCGATTCATCAATAAAATGCCAGTTAAAACATCCTGAATTAGCCAAATAGGCAATATGAGTAATTATAAACCTCCAGTCTAAAAATATGTAAACATTTATTAAAAGTATTATTCATAGTGCTAGTGTCAACAATAGTTCACCCTCAAATAAAAGTGTTACGCTCTAAAAGTGTGTTACAGGGGTTCTATTGTGTGTGTGTGTGTGTGTGTGTGTGTGTGTGTGTGTGTGTGTGTGTGTGTGTGTTAGTAATTGGGCACACACACACACACACACACAGTGCTGCTGAAGCGTTTAGCGGTGCCAGGGAATTAGTGTGTGTTTATTGTCCTAGCAGAGAGGGAGTCTGGGTAAGCACTTAATGCCACCATAGGAAACAAGAGGTGGATGAGACCAGCATTCTGAAGGAGGGCGGAAAATCACTGCACGCTGCGAGTCAAGGGTGCTTTTACCGAAGCAGAAGAAACATTTACATTATTGATATAGTCTCATTTTCGCACAGTTCAACTTCCTGAATTAATGTGAATCATGATAGTTCATTACAGGAGTTATGTCGCATGATTCTCTGCAGATTATTTAGAATGACGAGCGAGTTTTGTATTTATATCAAAATGTGTGTAGGTTTGGATGGCATTTCCATTATCACTTAAAATTCGTTTGACACGTACTGTGGTAATCTCAAACCTATCTCATCTGTTTGAGGTTTTTGCTTTCGAGACGGTTGGTTCCCAGAGTCGGGAAAACCTGGGAGTATCAGGGAGTTTTAAAATGGTTTAGAAAAGTCATGGAAATCAATAACATGAAAAAAGTTGTTACATTTTGTAGTCAATTTACATTTTATGTAACAATACAAATTGATGTATTTTTCATTTCAAAATCTTATTGATTAATCACAAATAAAAAAGTAATATATGATTTAAAGGTGTGGGAACCATATACACACACGTTACTAAGACCAAGTAGTTATATGCATTCAGATCAACATTAAAAACCTAACAAAAAAAGGCATCATACCAAGTGAAATAATGATTGTGCAGTTTCTGTCACTCCATGTCTCATGGTACAGTACAGTACAGTACAGTACAGTACAGCACAGTAAGTGTCCTCCGCCACCAGCCCTAAAGCTTGTGTTGTGTGATGAGTGACCTACAAAAACTGCTGATGGACATTTTTCCCCATGATGTCACGAGCATCTAAAGACGACACACCTGCCTGTTATTTTGGGTTTCCTGATGTATATGTCTGCTTGCATCTCTCTCTGGACATGCTCATTTCACATAGGGGTTATTTTTGCTTGATACCCTTCAAAATAGCCCATATGCAGGACACGACAGTATGATTTTTTATGCTGGCCTAGTCGGAAATATGTTGACTGGCCCTGCCACGTGCAAACACACACAAAAAATAAATAAAAAACAAACAAATAAACAGATTTTTAGCAACATTAATGTAAGGCTGTCAAAATACCATCATTTCAGTTAGGGGGGAAAAAGCTTTTAGCTTGTCTTCTGAGGCCACAAGAGGGCGCAATGAGTGAAATAGCCTATTAGTTCACCGCATAAAATCCTTTATTCAAAGCAATGAAATAACAGAAAGAAGTGCATAACGTTTAAACTAATGTTTATAAATCAAATTTTGTAAATTGCATAAACAGTTATGTATGTAACAACATCATGTATAGTTTAATACAAAGTGGCGAAGCGCCAATCACACGAAGTCTTGAGACGATTTTTTATTTTATTTTAAGTTGAACTTATTTTTACTCTACAACAGTTTCTAAACAGTGCAACAGTCAAAGATGTCCATCTAGCGCTTGTTTACATAGAAAACGATGGAAAAGCAGGTTTTGACGAAACAAAGATATTCACCGCGTTGAGCTTCTTTATTTATGCCTATGTGTTTTGCATCTAGCGCCGCATCTAGGGTTCAACTGGATAGGCTAACGAATACATTAAAACGCAACAACAACATCATCGCATCTCGAGATGCGTTTATGCGTTAGAATGTGGATTTTTATTTTAAATTCGACGAATAGTTTAAATTCGCATTTTAATTTGACAGCCCTACCTTGATGTGTCGGAATATATTGTACGAAATATATTTCTTACTGATGTTTTCTAGACTATTTTTTTTTTGTGTGATTTTTGAAAACCTTATCTATGTTAGCTAACGATCAAGTTTAAGTTTAAATGACGTAATACCACATGACGGAAAAAAACATATAACGTAATAATAACGTGTTGACCAGGCAAGTGACAGTTCTGTCAACAGGTCTGAAACTCTCTCACCTTGGCCCTATTGTTATTGTCAAGTTTTTCACATATTTCACATACTCTTCATTAACCATCTAGAGTGTTTTCTTTTGTTAAACAGCTACCTGTTTTGAATTCATAGCTTCATAAGGCAGTCATAAACTTTCAAATGCCAAGTGCCTCCGGTAGAACCATCTAGCGATGAAGGAGGTCGACCCTGACCTCGAAATTATGTCCGTTTTGAATTTGCACTCAACAAAGTATTGACTTTCACTGTGCCAATATAGGACTGTCATTCAGAATATTGGCAGACTGTAGCAAAAGATAATTACTGGCTAAGGTTTATGTGATATAAATGATCTGTCAGAAGGCAGAATGAGGTAGTTTCTGGTGAGGTGTGTCGGGGCTCCACCGACAGAAAGAACAGTAGCTAGATAACCGCTATCGTTTATGTAGCGCCGCAGTTACGGCTTCGTCTGTACCTTCATGTGTTATCTTCATATGTAGTGAAATTCTGCATATGTATCACATCAGAGGCTATGCTTCTGTTTATGTGAATGAATGTTTTGTGTATGACTATCTTTTTCATTGCAGGTAGTTTGACCTCAGTCATTTTCTAAATGTAAGATTTGTGACAGACTCTATCTTAAATTGATCTTGTTAAACCTTCATTTAGGTCAGTATGAAACGGCGAACAATTTCACTTTTAATGTGCCGTATTTCTGCTTTATTTAAATTATTATTTACTTATATTTAATGAACTCTTAACAATATATTAGAAAGGCTGCATTACCAACAGAAGCAATGTGCAGAATTTTTGCTTTTTCATATCAAAGCTGATATGAACAGGCTGAACTTTGATTTAAATCTGAATTTAAATGCAAGCCATAAAAAATGTAGAAATATTGTTTTTTTCTTATTGAAGTTCAATTTTGCTTTCATTCTTCATTGATCCACCAGTATTGAACATGACTTTAAGAAGGCAATATATGTAACCGTACATAAAAGCAGACAGATATTCCTGAACTTCTAAAATATAGGCTATTTTTTTTATGTGAACCGGCCAAATTTTGCTTTATTTCTTAATCGAACCGCAAATATTAAACGTGTTTAAGAACGCCTTGTACGTTACCTCACATGAGAACAGGAGATATTCCTGAACTTCAGAAATATTTGTGGAATGTTTGTTTTTTAAAGCCAAAATGAATTACATTTATAAAGAAAGCAATGATTTAAAACGGAAGAGCCAGACAGACAGATGGAGAGCGTACAGTGGAGACGGCCGTGGATGTAGAGCGAAAGATTGGATAGGAAGATGGAGTGGAGGGTAAGACGGAGGGGTTGACGACGCGCCTGCAGAATACAAACAGGGTTTTTCCATCTGGAGCGTTTGCCCTCATGGCACCAGCAGAGGCAAGGAAACACAGCTTAGATTAATGCACTGATACAGGGAGGGAGAGGAAGAGAGGTAGAGCGACGGGATGAGAGACGGGCAGAAAGAGGAGAGTCCAGGATTAATTGAATGACTTCTGGATTGAACTCGTGATGGACGAGTCTTCAAAATGAAGAACTGAAGAAAAAAACGGCGGCGAGTAAAACAGCCTCCGCGGTAAACGATTCATACCGTTTTATTTGTACGGCCTAAACGCATTCCAAGCGGACCTTATCCCTCACACTTGCATCGACCGCTATGAGATATAAATAGTCAAACCTCATTCATCACTGAATTGGGCGAAACCTAATCCGTGTACTCTGTATCTCGCAATGTTATTTAGCTCTGTTACTTACTTGGCTTGTCACAAATGTAGGGAGATGTGGCTAACAGACAGCAATATGCTCATGTGGCATTATCAGTTATCGCTGACTGGGTTTCTCTGCGGCCCGTAGCTCATCGCATTCCAGACACAACGTGATCGACTGCAGTTGAAACGCGAGAGAATCCGATAAACGTGTTCACATCTACTTGCGCTGTAACATACCCTAAGACGTAGCCACATGTGAATCCTAGTCAAGCGGTGCGGATAAATTCTGCATAGAAGATTGCAGTGGGGCTTTTCTCTTCATAGAGTTAGCGTCAACCGGTGTGTGTTTAGGGATTTAGAGGCCATATTTTATATGGCGTGACAAACGTAGTGACTCTTGCATAAAGTTTGCTTTTTTTATGCAGGTATGCCTTGCATGGAGAAACAAAACTGTATACTTGCCTATCCCATAATGCACTGTGATTGACCCTCCTTTGGTCCACTGTGCCTTTTAAGTTCATATTGAAGCCATGATATAAATTTGTACTCAAACAGCATTTTTGTGTTTTTATTTAGTTTTGTTTGTTCTTACCTGTTTGCATTCGTTTATTTGATTGTATTCACTCATTTGTTTATATACACATGCTTTTTTCTTTCCTTTTATTATTTGTTTTGCTCTTCTCTGCTTGCCTTTGTTTTTTGTTTGCTTTACTTCAAGTGCATATTGAAGCTGTGATTTAAATTTCAACTCATTATTGGATTGAACTGACAAACGTTTTGTGCAAAAATGCAAAAACGACCTAACTTTTGTTTATGCCAAGATAATAACTGGATGCCATTGATAATATCCATAATAAGGTCATAACAACAATATGCCATATGACTTTTGAATAAAAATGTATCTTGTAATAATACAAAAAAAGGTGCACAGTGCTGTATTACTTTCAAACAGCTTTTTTGTGTTCTTTCTTTTGTTCTTGCTTTCATTCAGTTGTTTGTTCACTCATTTGTTTGGTCCTGGTTTGTTATTGTTTTTTACCCCCACATGCTTTTGTTTCTTTCCCTTTTTATATCTTGTTTCATTTTTGTCTGTTTGCTTTGTTTGTTTGCTTGCTCATTTTTTTGTTTGCTTTCTATTTTTTGTTTGTCCTTTCTTTCTTTCTTTCTTTCTTTCTTTCTTTCTTTCTTTCTTTCTTTCTTTCTTTCTTTCTTTCTTTCTTTCTTTCTTTCTTTCTTTTTTTCCTTTTTTCTTTCTTTCTTTCTTTCTTTCTTTCTTTCTTTCTTTCTTTCTTTCTTTCTTTCTTTCTGTTTTCTCTGTTACACTCTGCAGTATCAGGAGTATAGTTCTGTATCAGATGTTATATCACGCTGTAATTCTGTTGTTGATAAAGTGTTTGGCCGTGTGCGTGTTGTGCTGCTGTTATCATGAATCACACAAGCACTTGAGAGCGTGTGTGTGTGTGTGTGTGTGTGTGTGTGTTTTATCACTGATCAGAGTGAGGTCTTCTAGGCCATGTGTTGCTTTATATTTCATCATCTTAGGCTTCTTATCTTCTGTTGGCTCCACATAACCAAGCCCCTAATTCTGTTTTACCACTGACATACACACAAATACACCACCTGCAGAAACGCACATGGATCCATGTTATGAGTGGTGAGAGAAAACGGATCGAATGATCACTGTCTTTGGCAAATATTTCATCTCAGAGTTATAAGATGATTTTCACTGAAATGTCCACTGCTGTTATATTGATCAGCACACAACTAGATGACATAACTGTGATGTTTCTCTCTGAGGAATACACTTGCATAGACACACAAACATGGACACAAAGTTCCCAGACACAGTCTGGCCCTGCGTTGACCTGTGTTGCGGCGTTTATCTAATAACATAATTTAAGGGATTTCCTGAGCGGGTTGAGGAGTGCAAATCCCTACACACACACACACACACACACACACACACACACACACACACACACACACACACACACACACACACACACACACACACACACACACACACACACACACACTCACACTCACACACACACAGACACACACTGGATTGTTCATGAATTTCTGTCTGTATATTGTACTTTGTCCTGAATGACATGTAGAAAGTGTTGGGCTGTAATCAAATTATCGGTGTGTGTGTTTATGGAGATCTATGTGTATGTGTCGGTTAATTTGAGTCAGTTAAAGAATTATAGCCAGTTCTGACCAAAAAACTCTATTTAAGTGTAGCATTACACACACACACACACACACACACACACACACACACACAAACATGTTTTCTTAATTAACTATCTAAACGAGGACGTACCATATACTTCTACTGAAACTCTACCAATCAAATAAAAATGTGTATTTTTAGATTTAAGTAAAATACATTTCTTCAAATAATTTGTCCAGTTGAGTTTGTCCTCGGATATCCCCAACAGGTGGGTTGGTAAAATGTATTTTATTATCAAAAAAATTACACAAATATGTAGGGCTGGGAAATGATTAATCGCGATTAATCGCATCCAAAATAAAAGTTTGTGTTCACATAATATTTCTGTGTGTACTGTCCATAATTATTTTGTATATATATATAAATACACACGCATGCATGTATATATTTAAGAAATATTTGCTTAAATATACTGTATATATATTATATATAATTTGTATTATAAATAAATATAAATATTTTATATATAAATAACAATATATTTACTTGCATGTGTGTGTATTTATATATACAAAATAATTATGCACAGTTCACACACAAATATTATGTGAACACAAACTTTTATTTTGGATGCGATTAATCGCGATTAATCATTTCCCAGCCCTACAAATATGACGTTAAACTAATATAATTTAATATCTATCTATCTATCTATCTATCTATCTATCTATCTATCTATCTATCTATCTATCTATCTATCTATCTATCTATCTATCTATCTATCTATCTATCTATCTATCTATCTATCTATCTATCTATCTATCTATCTTATTTATCATCTGTCTGTCTATATAACTATCTGTTTTATTAATTTATACACATTGAATCCCCAAATTTATGTAAGGCATTTAAAAAAGATATAACTTTTAAGGGCACTCTTAAAGAAACACACTTATTCATTGTCATATTTTATATGCACTTTACTTACTGCATAGGTGCACTTTATATACCGACTCTACTCACAAATAAAACATAATTGAATCAGAACAAAATTACATTTTCAGACTTTTCCCTTTGCTCATTTCTTAACACACGCACAAGCACACAATACACCCTCACCAGTGCGCCGTCCTTCCTCAAGTTCCCATCTTTCTCCCTGGGAGTTTCCTGTGGTCGTCCTGAGCCCAGCAGCTGATTGGTCAGCTCCGGCGACGGTTTAATCACGGGGATGGGTGTTTTTTGGGAGTCTTGTAATGACTTCCGATTTTCTCAGGGAGGAAGCGAAATGTAAATTAAGCAATTATGTATCTTAACGAGGGTAACACGGTATTTATAGACCTTAATAACCTTAAGTGGGCCGGTTTGGAAGCTCGTCAAGGGAATTAATGCAGTCTAAACAGCCGGCTCTCCTGTTTGACTTGGAGTGGCTCCCTCCACATGTCTGCTGTCGCACAGAAATATGAAAATGAGTTTTACAGTCAACCCTAGTGTTGGGTGCACAACACATACTAGAACTCTTTGTGCTTATTTTTGTCTTTGTACTCCTAACTTTGTAAGAAATTGGTAAAAGTAATGAAACTTTTGGGCTTCACAAGTTCAAGTCTGGATTGTTACATTTCTCTATCCTGTTCCCCCCGCTAAGCATAATTTTCTTTGCTTTATCTACTAGTCTTATTTTTTTTTTATAGTACATTATTAATATGTAAATATGCTTGACAAAATGTCTGTTTTGACCAATAACGGTATAGGAAATATATAAAAATTTCTCAACAGAGTAAGATTACTTTAAAGCGTGCTATAAACAATATCACAACAAATATTTATTGTAAAAAACAACATATGAACTAGTCAAACTAATTGGTTTCTGGAAAACCACAGTGACTCATACTTAGTTATGACCTTGTTCTCACCAGGCCACCGCAAAATATCTGAGAAAAAATATCTTCATTTCAGAGAGTATATTTGTGCGTTTTTTTTACTCAAAGTGTCACTGTTCTGCACCAAAAAGAAAGTTCAGAAGGCTGATTTGACATTTGAAGTGAACTGGAACAGAGCAAGTGACTTCTGTGGTGAAATATTTGGACTGCACAATTGCAGACGGCAGCACAAACGTATTTTTGTAGGAGTAAGCACACAGTCTTTTTTTAAGTCAGCCCCTCATCTTAAATGCACTTTTAATATATTGGGGTTTTTAGATTGAGTTGCGTGTGTCTCAAGTGGTAGGCAAGTTTGGGATTATATTCCTCCCATATTGAGAATGAGAAGCTTTATTTTACCGCCTGCCCAGCAGTTTCCGCAGTTTTAAAAAATAAAAACAAATTGGAAAAATTAAAGTAATCTTAATACGCCAAGATGAGACCATGGCACATTTGAATATGTTTCCTGTTGTGTTTGGGGAAATAAGAGACCCTCTTGCTTTCTTCTTTTAGTTATTATTATTGTTTTTATTTTTATGTAGTGAAAGTTTAAGTTTAAATTACACCAAATAGGAAAAAAAAAACTCATGACTGTGTCAAGGTCAATAAGTTTCTTTAAATATCAGATCATTTGACCCACATGTATTCGAGAAAATGTAGCTTTATAGTTAAACTATTAAAAATGTGTATAAAAATGTTATACATTTGACCAAAACCACATCAAACTAATATGAATACAGAGTGTATTAATAATAAGTTAGGACTTGCCCATTTTGATTTATTTTGATATAGCCTTGGGCAATTTTCTTGGAAATAGGCCTATAAGAGTTGAACTCCCATTTTAACGTCTCTCGCTTAGTTAAATGAGGCTTCAAGCTGCATATGAGAAAATTCACCTGAACTAGGACGTGAAGGTGTGTGTCCGGTTGTCGCTGTTGTGTGTGATTTGGTGTGTCCGTAATTCACCTGCGTGTGTCGAGACTGATACATGCCGGCACCAAGTGGAATTTGTCCTGGTGCCATTCTGTCGAATTTCTCCTCTCTTTTTTTTTTTTTTATTTGTATTTTTTTCGTACGGGCGTGAGGAATCCTGGCCCTCTCTATCACAAAGAGATGCAAATCTCTCTCTCTCTCTCTCTTTCTCACTCTCTCAGTCTTCTGCCGTCGTTCAGCCGTTACGGGAAGGGCAGACTGCTGGCGCCGAGCTGTTTGGGCTCTCTTCAGTACACACACACACACTTGTACACGCACACTACGGCGTCACACAACATACCAACACACAACGTATGCACATGCATGAACTTTGTGTGGCATTTCACCCGTTATTAATGAATTCAAATATATAAATATGCCACACACACACACACACGCATAAATTCGACTACACATGCATTAAATGCATCCATTTAGTCTAAATGAGGCGTATTGTTGTGTTGCACTGGCCATTTAAGAAACAGACGAATGTTCAAGACTTTGGTCCCACAACCCTCATGCGGGTCCCTTCCACTAGGCGGTCGACCCCCTCTGCCTTTCTTTCCTTTTCTCTGCTGTTTCTTCTTTTCCTTGTAGTTCACCGAAGGGTGAAAAGTTCATAGACTGAGAGGCGGTCAACTCAGGTAGACATCATGGCGGTGTACTGTCTATGCAAACTCATCCTGAACTGGAAACATTTTCCCCTAAAATTTCAATCATGCGTTGCACTTGAAACCAGTTCGAGCTAGCTGTGCATCAGAATGTGGTGGGGAAACTGGAGGTTACATTTTGTGACATCCTTCCTCATGTTCAAATTTCATGGTCAGTTTCTGAGAAGATAACTCTGCGTTGTATTTTTGTACCATATTTCTAAAAAGCTCGAGAAACCGCACGTCTGCATTGCGTGTTTGGACGTCAATCACGGGTTGGATGTTCCGAGCAAAAGAAAAAGAGATGAGCGTAAATCGTCCGGTCACTTTTTAGCTCCTTTATTTACCTACCAGAAACTTTTCGAAAAGTTTATTTGACTGCTTCCATAAAAAAGTAATGTACAGTGTTTATTGACTTGAAGTGCCGATTATTTATTCTGGCTAATTTGAAGCAGCGGTCTCCTCTCCCCGTTCCTCCGTCTCTCCCTTCGTGTTTTTCGGATAACCCCGGGCAGCGGTAAAGGAGTGGAGTCAGATGAAAGATTAAATAAATAAATAAAGCGCTTTGGATAACATTCCCCTCCGATTGACCTGACCCTATGACCTGAGAGATACTCACAAAAAGGTCATGACCTGGCCACAGGAATGTTCATTTTGAATTGCACTTATAAATACCCTTGTCTAGCAACAACTTCAGAGTATGAATGTTTTATAATCCAGAATTATAATATAATATTAATATTTACATGATATGTACAGTCAGTGCAAAGATTGTTTTGACTTCTGGATGTTCAAACCTGAAAAGTTTGTAAGATGCCATTTAAAAAATTATATAATTTTAGTCAAAAACATGCTTATGAAAGTTCTTAAGTTCTTTGATCCTACAAAATATATATATATATATATATATATATATATATATATATATATATATATATATATATATATATATATATATATATATATATATATATATATATATATATATATGTATATATATTTGTATATATATATATATATATGTGTATGTGTGTGTGTGTACATATATATATATATATATATATATAATGTTGATTTGATCCACTTCAAATGTTGATATATATATATATATATATATATATATATATATATATATATATATATATATATATATATATATATATATATGTGTGTGTGTGTATATATATATATATACACACACACACACACACACATATATATATATATATATATATATATATATATATATATATATATATATATATATATAGCTGCCTGTTGCAAATTAGATGGTCAAGTTAAAACAATAACTAAAAAAGAAATTTATATTTATTTAATTGGTAATTGTTTTAGCCTCTGATATATTCCAAGGTAGAATTTTGTTTTATTTTTTATGATTTTCACAAAATTTGCATTCATTTTGAGCAGTTAAAACATAAGACATTATAAAAAGTAAACTATATAAAAAAAATTGGGCTATGTTTTGATGACCTTATCTAAGATTGCATGGTTTATTTCCTGTCAAACTAAACATCTGTAAGTGGGCATGATTTAAATGATAGTACAGATTTGAAACGGCACTGTAACAGTTTTACTTTTACCTTGTGCAGGAACTTGTGCTTTTGGTTGACCGTGCCGTGCCGTCTGAATGTGCTTTGCATGATGGCTCCGTCTCTCTATGTTGGAAATGTAGTGTATCTGGATTCTTTCCACATCACACTCAGACAAATATAAGATAACTATTGTAGAACATTTTTGATGTGCAACAGATTAGCCCATTGTCATTCTCAAAGAATTTCAGTTGTTTATGAGGAAACTTGTGCAAAATTTGCATATGTAGCCTACATGTTTTTAATTTTAAATAAATGTTTAAATTGAAATAAAAGTATGTCGATGTAACTTTATTGTAAGGAGTCTAAAAATAATGTTGTGCTAATTGGATTTTTATCCTAATCAACAATTATTATTATTTTTGTAGATGCTATAGAATTACAGTAGCCAACATTTGAAGTGGATTAAAAAAGTTAATCAAAGTTGTCCTAAGACAAGAACGGGTATTGTTCAAAATTCATGTATAACTTTGAGGAAAGGTTTTGATCCACTTCAAATGTTGATTACTGTAGTTTTTAATTTTAGTCTTTTTAATATGCATTTCATTCACAATTTACAGATTAACATCTAAATTTGTATGAATTGTTTATTTGATTAAACCGAGGATGCACTCAGTATGTGTAATAGTAATGTAAAATCAATAATAAATGCTAATTTAAAAATGCAACTGAAAGCAGTGATATTTTCTAGAAAAACTAAAGCTGAATTTCAAATTATGTACATTTTACATCGTGTAGATTACAAAACGTATCATAGCGAATGCATATTCTAAACGTGCATTTTGGAAATATCTCTCCGTGGCAGTGGCGAGTTCACTGCCTTAATGTATGTATAAGCATATATCAGTTCTGCGGTAGCGAGAGTTCATCAGAACCAGCAGCAGGTCGCCGTTACTGATCTGCACGGGAACAAAGTCAACTCAGCTAGGCGCTGCACTGCAACGCTCCTTATCTGTTTATGTGATGGACTTTTTCAAACGCAAACATTTTCTTTAGATGCGCTGGGAACACACAGACCCCGATAGGGATCGGACGCAGTCTAATTGCTTCAGATAGCAGCGTGTTATTAGCATTAAAACCGAACACAGGAGCAAAAAAGCTTTCCTGACTTCAGCATCGCTGATGAACAGAGAGACCCCGTCTCCCGTTTCGAACAGTATTAAACCTGGAAACAATTCAAATGCACTAAGATGCAATTTTTAGGTAAATTCATACCCCCGATTTGACCGCCTAATAGTTTTCTTGTGTATAAAAACATTTCTTGTGTGTGTCACACAAGTTTGTGTGTGGAAAGTACTTTTTAACCCTGCTTTTGACCCTTCTCTGACATGCTTTGCATGGGTGTGTGTGTGTGTGGAGTGCTGGTTTCAGATGTGCGTTCTTGCCAAGGCGTCTGAGTTGCTCAGACTCCCAGGACAATACCCAAAACACCCCCCTCCACCCCTCCGCGAGCTGGCTCGGGGGCATTCCTCCACCGGTTCACTGGCAAGGCTCAAGTGGGTTCCGTTTTTTCAAGCGCTCTAATTGCTGAAAGACATAATTGTCGAGGACTTTGAAGTAAAAGTCAATTTGCCATAAGTCCACCACTAAATGTTCAACTGGACTGTTTTTTCTTCTTCCCCTCAGCGCTGTTTCCTTGCCAGCGAACTTGTTCTGATGTATCGATAACGGCAACTTTAAGACCTGTTTATTTAACAAGGCCAAAATATCAAACTCTTTTTGTTGTCGTTAGCCGAACGGCGCTACGCGTTTTTGATCGCGCTTAATAGAATAATGGCATTCGGCAAGGACGGGCGTTTGTTTTGCAAGTTTTCTGCACGCCGATGAGTTCAAGGCAGGTGACCCGGCGTCGTGCAGCCACTGTCTCGTGTTTTTCAATGACTAATATGGGTGATGACAGGGTTATGGGAAGTGTAACAGGTACTGACACAATACCTCCATGCTCTGCCTCTCAATACAACTCAAATTAGTCACCCCTCACATGTTAAACCTGTACACCTATGCGTGTGGTGTGTGTGTGTGTACGTGCTCGCTTCCGTGTGTTGTGTGCGCGACAGGCTTCATCCGTCAGTGTTTATTGTTTACTGTACTCCTGGTGGCGCCAGGCTAGAGAAAACAGAAGCCTTAAAAACACTTTGTTTTGGGGAACGGCGAAATTCTGCGGTTTTCTAATCGCAAAAGGCGATCAGGGCCCCTGATCTGTGTATCGGCTGAGGGAGGGGAGGGGAGCGTTGCTCAACTGAAGTTCCATGTATGGCAGTGAGAACATGTGGGCGCACCAGTCTGTCTGTCTCCAGCGCTCTCCTGAAAGAAAGAACGAAAGAAAGACTTTCAGTGAAAGACAGCGAGTCACAACGACAGACAAAAGACCTTACGCCACAATAAAGCGAGAGGTGGCGGCGTTTGATTTCCCAGCAGGCCTATATTCCAAAATAGCACTCCATTGTTGGGGGGGGGGGGGGGTGCGCGTTAACTAATATTCATCCTCTGTCAAATGATTTGTTGATTACCGTCATTGGATCCAAACTCAAAATATTTAAAGCAAGAATTAAAATCTGCACTGAATTCTTTTTAAATAAGATTCACATTCAGAAATGTCTTGTAAATTTCACTAATAATTCTGAGAAACGGCAAGCAACGTTTTGAATTAATCATGAAATTAGAAGTTGAAAAACTGAAATAGTATTTCTTAAAATGTACTAACTATACCTAAAATGTGAACTATACCTTTAAGTAACTGAAAGTGAGCGTTAGATGACGACAATGTAACGACAAATCACTGAATTAGCGTTTTCAAGTATTGATACAATAAAGCAGATAGTTTGAAAGAACTAATTTGCATAAATTAAATTAAACATCTAAATGGGTGCAAAACTACCCTAGTGCTGCAGTCTTTAGGAACTTTATTGCCAAATCAAGTGTTTGAAAAACAAAGTATTCGATAGCGTATATTTTTTTTGTCCATGCAGGCGCAAAATATCATTACTGCGTATTTACCATTGATTGAAAGAGTTATTGTGTCAAATAAGACTTATATCACTACGGTAGAGACGGGTGCAGTCAGAGAAAAGAAATGTACAAATCAACCACTTCACTTTAATCATGCGTTGATGGACTCCTGTCCAAGTGTGTAAATTAATTCCAAATGAACCTTTTTTTTTTTCCTCCCCAAACTCAAAGCACACAATGTACACTATTGGCATGAAAGCCCAATAAAACGTTCTTTTCTTATAGGAAAAGCAATAATTGATTTGACATTTCCTGCCACTTCAAAGGCTCTGAGCCCTGTAGGCATGGTACTAAATTACTGGAGAAAGAAGATTTGCTATTAGCCGAGTGTTAAGTGTTCACCACTGTCTTACTCTTTTCGCTTTACCATTTTACCTCAACACGCTTGTGTGTCCATGAAAAGAAAGAGAATGTGGGTTTCGCATTGAAGATAGTTACATTTTGCTGCCACAAAGAACCTGTGTTTATCAGTAAACTTTTGTGTTTCTGTGTCTTTCTGCACACCTGTTTTGCATGGATTTTTTTTTTTTCTGGATGGAAAAACTGTTCTCTGTTTTTAGGCAAACCAGCATCAAGGATGAATTTTGATGTGTAAATACATTTTTACTGCCTTTGTCATTATATGTATGTGTGCATTTCCTGTTTTATGACTTTAAAGTTAGTTTTCACTTTGAATTTAAATTTTTATTTGTAGTTACAACAGTAGATTATAGCTAGGCAGAATGACAGTATAACGATAGAAATGTGTTCTTGTAGAAGTTTTGCTATATTATTTATATCATAGCTTATATATTTTGTGGCTACATTTACACAAAAAAAGTTTATTTTTAAATTATTTTTGCAGTTGCCAAACAATAACTTCCGATTATTTTACAATTAAAATTATGCGAGGTCACGTGTGCGTATATCTGCTATTTTAGAACAGATTCCACTCAATCAGAAATTAGTTCAGAATTATTATGTCTATTAGTTTTACTTTTTTGAGGCTTTTGTTGGCTCAAGTGTTATATCATAAAGTTGTTTTTTGCTAAAGCCTGCCTTAATTCATATATTTATTTATCATGAATAGTCATTATTTAAGTTTACGTATATCAGGTAAAAAAATCAAATCAAATAAGTACCTTCATTTGTGAAGTTTAAAATTCACAGAATTATACAAAATATATAATATAAATTATACTATAACAATAAATGATAATATAAAATGTGCATATTAAATAATCTTGTTCTTTATAATTCTATGAATGAAAATAAATGTGTATAGCCTACATATACATACATACATGCATACATTTATTTATATATATATATATATATATATATATATATATATATATATATATATATATATTCAATTTGATATATAAGTGAATATATATATATATATATATATATATATATATATATATATATATATATATATATATTCAATTTGATATATAAGTGAATATATATATATATATATATATATATATATATATATATATATATATATATATATATATATATATATATATATATATATATATATATATATATATATATATATATATATTTTATATATACATTTAAAATAAAATATAATTTGTAGGTGACACAACACACGATTATAAAATTGATCATATTGTGACTGGTTATACTGCCCTCTCCTACAGCAGATTCATGTACACTTTGATACATGCTATTATTGAAGTTCTCTTTATATTTTGCTCAAGTCTATGTTAGACCTACTCTTGCATGTTAACCCAAGCAAAGCTGGATCTCCACACTCACAGATAAACGGTGTGTGTTGTGATTAGGGTACTAGGCAGGGCCCTGCAGTGAGCGCGGCAGCCACAGAACGAGAGAGAAGCTGCTCTTATCTCAGGCAATTAATCAGAGAGACTCATATTGCGGGACAATTATTCAAAGCTTATTCTTGAATAACTTACAGCCGGAAGCGTGCAAGAAGTTTCCCCTGCTGGACGTGAAGGTCGTGAGAGCAAGGAGACGCTGCAGGACAGAAGCCCGGCGGTACATTTGTGTGTGTTTAAGATAGATACTGCAGACAAGGTCAAAGTCATGGCAAACTCTACTTCTGTTTCCATTTATTTCACACCAGGCAGGTTTTCCCTTTATTAAATCGCTCGTCTTACGCACCATGTTTAAGGTTAATTAGGGATGCATCAATACAGAAAGTTACGCTGATTACAAATATGATGGCTGATATTATAAATCAATACTGTTTTGTCTTTTATTATTTCATTTATTTAAAGAACCTTCACACTATACTCCAAGCTGTAATTTCAACCATACAAATAAAATCAGGCATCAAATCAATTTATTGTACAGTAGAAATAATTGATAACTGCCTAATAATGGTTGAAACCTGGCATATAAGAGTATATTGTTTGAAAATCCCTGATTGTGCTTGATTAGAATTTATGATTATTATTTTTTTTATTTTTTTTTATAATATGATAACCTACCAGTACAAGCTGTTTTAGGCATCTTTGTGTGGTGTAGATGATTCCTCTATTAAACACTTCTACAGGTTGAATTTTTGTGTTTTTGTATTTATACGCTCTCAGATGTTAGTAATTGTCCCGCACAGAGGCTGTGTGGAATTGGAACATTAAACGCATCTTATCTCGTCTCGTTTAGCCCGCTTCTCGCGCTCTGCATTGATTGGAGCCCCCTATAAATGAGTTGCCTTTAATTGCAGTAGGCCTTAATCCAACTTTTCCTTTTTAAAGTACCACAGAGGGAGGGGTGGGGGAGATTTTAATGAAAGTGATATGAGGTCCCCCCCCCCCACACACACACACACACATTACCATACCTAACTATTTGTGTGTATCAGTATGAGAAAGCTGGTTAGTTGCATCAGGCATTGGACTCAGTAAATTGACAGCTCTCTCTCTCTTCTCATTCACTCTCTTTCTTATCTATCCATTTTAATTACTTCACAATGTGTGTGTAAGCTTGTTTTCATTCCCATGTACCATTTTTGGCGCAGTGGCTTTCTCCCGTTATCACTCCCTGTCTTTAGTCTTATTCGCATTTGTAAGTGACACAATCAATTAAGCGCCGTGTGTTTATGTGTGCAAGTGTACAAATCCGTGCTTTTCTTCGGCAGTGCCAAATGAAATGGGAAGGAGTGGGGGGTTGATTTTTGATATCAGATGAAAGAGAAACTGGTTGCAAGTGAAAACGGAGCCGTTTCTCTGCTGGACGAACGAGTAGAGGCCTGACGTCTGAAAATTATCACACACATTTTCAGATATCTCTCATTTCAATCCCTCCCATGAGCACTGGTTTCAAACACGCTGATTTTCATATGTAATGGTGTAATGATGTAATTTTCTTATTTGAAGCATTACAGGCACAAATGCAGGTGTACTGAGAACTATTAGATATATTAGATAAACTATTATTTAACTTATTATTAGCAAACAATGAAAAGTAGGTAGTTTTGAACACATCCAATTACTGTGTTCACCCTACCAAATTTGTCTGAGTTTCAAAAAATTGCAATAAATTAAAAAAAAATTTACCTGCCATACCGTTGTGACAACAGGAAATGACAATAGGAACTTTCTACAGAATGGCAAGAATACACATGTATATAATTTTCACTTTCTCAATTTTCCCTCAAATTTATTTTTAGCAACATTCGTTAAGTTAAAAAAACGAATAACAAACCTTGTTAGTTATTAAAAATTTATAAAAAATAGAAAAAAGAGGCAAACCACTTTGGTCCTCCTAAGTGAGTGATGAGCTGAAGTCAAACTTAATTTTCAACACTGTCACTGTTTAGTTAAAAAAAATCCATTTTTGACCTCATGAGGTGGACAACCAACATTTTCTGAAGGTTAAGCACCTATTTTCACCTGCCATTTGGTCAAAGAAAAATTACTTCATTTTTAAGAGTTTCAGACCCTATTTTGTACCTTGTTCTTGGAAACGTCCAATTGTATGAGAGAAAAGAGAGAGTACTTCTATTCCAAGAAGAAAAGAAACGGACGATAGAGCCATAAAATGCAAATATCACCCATGCTGCTTTTCCTTTTTTTCCATACAAATTAAATGTCAGCGTTGTGAAATACTGTCACTTTACTTCACGCTGAGGAGGTGATGACAAATCCATATTCTTCCTTTAAATAAAAATTCTTATTACGGCGCTGGCGCGGTAATCACGCCGGCACAAAGCCTTCCCGTGATTAACGATAGCAATTTATTGTGCAAAAGGGCCGAGAAGAGGGAGAGCGACCGACGCAGAAGAGACATCATCTTTATCATAATTCGTATCATAAATAACCGGCCACAGCCAATCAGAGAGCAGCCGGCGTGTCATTCCCAAATAACCTTTGATAACTATTACAATTCCACCGGCCGGAAGAAAGCCTAAAGTCACAATGTTATCTTATCCCCATTCTGCGCTTATAGAATACAACAATATTACCATATAGATTACACTATTTATAATAGAGGGTGTCAGAGGGCTCTGCCTGCACTTCCTGTCATCCATTGTGATGCAGAGAGTTGCAGTAGCCAGATTACCACTGGTTAACTGGTATCACACCACCCTAGTGTGTAGTGTGTAGAGTGTGTGTGTAGAGTGTGTGTAGAGTGTGTGTGTGTGTGTGTGTGTGTGTGTGTGTGTGTGTGTGTGTGTGTGTGTGTGTGTGTGTGTGTGTGTGTGTGTGTGTGTGTGTGTGTGTGTGTGTGTGTGTGTGTGTGTGTGTGTGTGTGTGTGTGTGTGTGTGTTTGGAGACATTAAAAAAGTTTGATTTAACCAGAGATTGCTTCCGCACTTGGATGTGGGTCTGATTTTGTGTATGTGTGTATCTTGTTCGCTCTGTTGATCTGCTGTGTAATCAGGTGTGGATTATTTAGATTTTTTGCTCTGATATCTGCCCTCTATTCCACCGTGAAATGTTCCCTCTCAGTTAATATTGCTCATTTTCACCTTTCTGACTTTGTCTTATTTTTTTCCCTCAATGTTCTTATTGAATAATTAAATAAGTTGTGCAATTTGTGCTGTGTTGATTGTGGTGCATGTGAGCTTTCAGTCTGATTTTCATCATATCTTGGTCCTGTTTCTCAGCTCTTGATTGTTGCATTTTGGATATACTGGTTGCATTTGATTTATTTTAAACCTGTGATATTAATATTTTTGTTATATTTCTCTCTGGCAGATGAGGAAGAGGAGGAACCGGTTCCTGCAGATATGGGCACCTCTGCCGAGGCCATGCAGGTCTCCTTGGGTGAGGAAGAGGATGGTGAGGAAGAGGAGAATGATGAGAACTGGCTTAGTCGACATGGCGGACAGAGTCCCAGACCTGAGGGTTTATTGCCTGCCGCCAAGAGACCCCGCCTAAGCACCAAACCTGGCGTTAGCCCTGAATGGAGTTACGAACCACGGGAACCCCTCAGTTCCCTCAACTCCCAACACATGCCCCATTCTCCCTCCCCTCCCCTCTCCCCCGAATTACCCAGACCTCCTGTGGCACCTCCTACACCTGGACACAAGCCCAAACTGCCCTCGCCCTCTCCTGCACGGCAGAAGAACAAATCACCCAAAAGAGGGGGTTGCTCTGCACCCACTGGTATATTGGGCCGAGCGCTTGCGTTGACCCCACCCAAGACCAATCAGAAGGCTGGGAAGAGATCACCCGGTAGGCCCAAAAGCCCTCGCAGCCCACGGCCAAGTCCTGCCCATGTGGGTGGAGCTGGGCGTGGTTGGCCCGGACCTCTCGGAGATGATAGTTCTCGCGATGGCCAGTTCAGAGGTCTTGATACAGGAGACGAGGATATTGAGAACTCTATTGCTGCTGTGATTGCTCGCGCTTGTGCGGGTGGAGATGGCACATCAGACCCATTTGCTTATGACTCGGACTCAGACAGTGAGGGGACAAATCCTCCAAAACCTGCACCCAAACCTGCACTTACACTTAGCTATGTCAAACCTCCACAAGTTCTCCCCGGAAAACATCCGCTT
Source organism: Scardinius erythrophthalmus (assembly GCF_964197995.2). Taxonomy (NCBI): domain Eukaryota; kingdom Metazoa; phylum Chordata; class Actinopteri; order Cypriniformes; family Leuciscidae; genus Scardinius; species Scardinius erythrophthalmus. The sequence goes on along the minus strand of NC_138224.1, from coordinate 18,786,985 downwards.
CCGCCAGTTCCCCTACATCTCAATCCACCCAACCGCTGGACGATGGATGACTCTATAGACGAGGTCATTCGAAAAGCCAATCAGGGTCAAAAGCCAATTCAGGCCCCAAGTCCTTCACCTCCAGAGCCCACTTACCTGTCGTCCCCACCTGATTCGCCTCCTACACCGCCACCACCTCTCAAACCACCCCAGGAACGAAAAGACCCAGTTACCGCTACTCTTCTGAAGAAAAAACTCAAGAAGGACATCAGGGCCAAGTTGAAGAAGAAAGACAAGGAGCGACTCAAGGAGAAGGGCAAGGAGAAAGGAAAGAACAAGGACAAAAATAAGGAGAAGAAGCGGGAAAAGGAGCGAGGGCAGGTGGAGGAGAACAAGATCGCCTGGCCGGAGCTATCGCTCGTAGTTGGAGGTGAAGAGCGGAGAGATGGCCTTGGCGGTAAGAAAGAAAAGGACAAACACAAGGACAAGAAGAAAGATAAAGAGAAAAGTAAGAAAGAGAAAGAGAAACGAGACAAGGGTAAGGAGCGAGGCAAGGAGGAGAAGAGGATATCTCAAGGAACCAAAGACGTCGCTGCCGTTACCGCCACCAGCCCACTGTTCAGCCCTCAGTCCTGCTTACGAATCCCATCAATGTTGCCCCCTTTGCCACCAATACTTCCTGATAAATTGTTCCTGAACACCAAGGATACCAAGAGCAAAGACAAAGACAAGAAGAAGGACAAGAAAGAGAAGAAGAAGAAAAAAGAGAAAGAGAAAGATAGAGAGAAGGAGCGTGAAAAGGAACGGGAGAAGGAACGAGCAAGGGAGAAGGAGCGAGATAAAGAGGAGAAGAAGAAAGACAAAGAGAAGAAAGAAAAGACGAAGGAAAAGGAAAAAGACAAGCCAAAACTTGAGAAACAAAGTTTAATGGTAAGATGGTCTCTTACTGTGTTGGGAAAGCTACTTTTGAACAGTCAAGCTGCCCTCTTACAGTTACACTACTTATACTAAAAGCTACACTACAATCTTTTAAAAATAGCTTGCTACATTATAACATTTATTAATTATAAGACTAGAAAACGCCCCAGTTGATATAACGGAAAGTAAAAACCTACCCAAACTAATCGGTTCACTTAAAATGAATCTGACTTTTCGATGCTGAATATGACAGAGGGGAAATTTTATGAGAACATGTTTGTTTGTTTGTTGCATGAAAAATGTGACACAAAACAGCAAAGTTCCATTTAATACTTTTAAAAAGCATACTATACTTTTTGTTGGTAAAAAAGCTAATCATTCTACTGGAAACTATAAAGTCAACATGAAATGATCTTGATGAAAAAGTGAAAAAATATTCAACGAGAACAAGGGGTACGTGTACACAACTTTGCGTCATGTTCTCAGTTTTTCATACGCAACTGTGATGTAATTATCATTGAACATCATACACCAACTACATAAGGCCACATGGACCATTCGTAAATTTCCACATTAATTCAATATGACTATCAGGTACAACATCAATAATGCAAAACACATGGGAATCATACAGATAGATTTACTAGCAGGCTTCATTGTGTGTGTGTATCTTTCTGTCTCCTTGTGTGTGTACCTTTGAGATCCGAGGTAGATCGCTGAGCTACATTTACATTTCCGTCTTTTCCGGTCAATTTGTCCCTGGAATCCTGCTCCTTGCATGGAGCCCCTGTGCACACACACATACACATACACAATATACTATCAATCTGTGTGCAAATCAAACAAGGGATAAAACACCTCAAAGCCTCTGTTTACCCAATTCATATCCCATTTTAGAGTGTGTATATGTATGTGTGTCTGCAAAAGAGCTTGAACGAAAGAGTGTGTTAGTTCTTCTTTATCAAACTCATCCTCCAATCGCTTTTCACTGTCCAATGACAGTGATAATGTATGTACACCACATCAGAGCAGCTTGAATTGATTTGGACTGCTGCAGAATTCCATTTTTCCTGCTTTCTGTCTCTTTTTCTTGCGTTACCTGAATCCCTGACCCCCGCTCTCTCTTTTTCTCTCCATCTTTTTCTCTGTCTCCTGCTGCCACTGGGAGATGGGATTGAGAAAGTGATTTCTGTCGTTCTCCACCTGCTTAAATCTTTCCATCACTTTAATTTTTTGCAAGGCTGCTTTGCTGCCATCCAGGAGAAAAGAAAAAGAGACAAGAGAGTGAGAGGAAAGAGGAAAAAGAGAGAGGGAGAGAGCTGAGGGGATGGGGGGGGGGGGGGGTTATCAGTCGTTGGCCTGAGGTATGTGTGCAAGGGACTTAAATCCGTAGAGATTAGCAGAAAAATGCCGTCGGTAGCAGTAAGGGGCTTTACGCCACTGGTTGTATTAGTTCAGGTGAAAAGAGTATTGCGTTTACATAAAACCGGACAAATCCAGACACAATGCCAATGCTGTGGGACCACAATGCAATCTGCTATCTCTGGACCTTAACCACAACATCCAGCGCTGTTTCCTGAGAACTGCTGCGGAACTACTGCCACCGAACACTGAAATACAGAAATTGAGAGAGAATGATGGTGGAGAGAGAGAAGAGATGGGGAAAAAGAGGAGACAAATGATACAATAGAGAGAGATGGAAAAAAGCAAAAGAGATTATGCCATTTTTTTCCTTGCAGTCTTTACTTAGTCCTTAGTTGCTCACTTGAAAACAAGAAGTCAAAATGAAATGGTTTTTGCAGCCTACTTCAGATGTGTTTCTGATTGAAACAGCATATTCAGTTTAATGAAAAACACAGAAAAAAAAGAAAACATAGGGCAGGACTTTTATTTACTGTAAATTATTGGATCATTGAAAATGGTCTCTATTTGACACGTGGTTATAGAAAGCGATGCCAGCCAAAAAGTAAAGGTGTTTCAGAGGTACAATATGTTATTGTTATATGAACAACCAGTCAGCTGATTTTAGTCTCAAAAGCCTTAGGCTCTGTTTACACCTGGTATTAAGATGCGTTTTGGTCGAACGGATCACAAGTGAACAACGTTAAATACAGGTGTAAACGGAGTCTAAAATGTTTTGAGCTTGTCCACTTTCGAGCACTTTCGACCGGATTGCAAGACGGGATTTAAACTTTGTTGGCTGGAGAACCAAGTTTGATTTTAAGACGAAAAATGTACCAAGCACAATGTTCTCTCACCATTCCTGATTCCCAACACTCACAGCGTTCGGCATGCTCTTGCTGCTATCAGAGCAGAAACAAAAGCTGCTGCTCACCGTATGTTTATCCGTCGTCTCTGGGCACGTTCATATGTAAATTGCGCAAGCTTATATTGTCCATTAGATCGAAAAAATCATACGTTTAGTCACCCATAGACCCTCCCCTTGAAGACATCAGAATAGAAGTGGTTGAAAATGGACAAAAGAGACGGGTTAAAATACCAGGTGTAAATGGGAATGTGTCTTCCTCTGCTTGTGATCCAATCGACTAAAATGCATCTTAATACCAGGTATAAACAGGGCCTTAGACTGTGTGTCCACACCACAGAGGTGTAAATAGTACTTGAAAACCATACTGAAGTAAAAGTACTGATAACTTACAGCAAAAATGATTACAAGTTAAAAGGCACCAATTTCAATACCTAAAAACTTAGATTATCTGATTTTAGCAGTACTTAAGTATTTTAGTCATACTTAATATAGACTCAAAAATGCACTAGTCCTCAACATTCAAGAGACATGACAATGAAAAACTAAAATGAGGAGAGAAATAACATGTTTATTGTCTAAGTCGAAATAAAACTGAACACCTCAATATTGCAATCGACACAACAGCCTCGTCTACAGGCACTCAAGTCTCGGTTAATCTCAACTGCTCAAAAAGGGCATGAGTAAACCAATTTCCTTCAAAAAGCTCTCTTCAATATTATGGATAAATACAATAATGTTAACTATAATTAAAGCCTAAAAGAAGTCAACGCCTACTTCCACTGGACATGCTGGCCTGCTAATGCCATATCCTCATCTCAAATATATAACACCTGCGATTCATCAACTACCTGCTAATGATCTCACATTCACTTAAAGTAGCCTTGTTGAGAAGTTTGGATGAGTAAGGGCAAAATGCACAAGACATAGTACCTTCAATAGGCAATAGATTGTTGTATATTGCTAAAACAGAAATAAACTGCTGCAGAAAAAGTTAAATGCCATGCAAAATGTAATGTGTAATTGGATTCATCATTATAAATATATTTGAGTAAAGCGTACATATGCTTATTCAAAAATGTAGTCAAGTAAAAGTTGCTAATATCTTTCATACTCAAAGTACAAAGTAGCCTAAAAGATGCTAACTAATTACATTTACTTATATACTTTACACCATTGCTACACCGGACACCATGTTAAACATTAAAATCAAATAGAAAACATAATTAGTTATTCTGTCTATACTGGAATCGGCTCGACAAGTCACAGACAGTAAACTTATGCCCCGTTCTATTTCTGATCTCTTTTTTGCGCTACTTTTGACAAGAGATTATAAATGGATTTGTACTGTTCAATTTGGCATGTCCAGTGTAGACGGTGTCAAGCTGTGTTGGCATGGCAAAATATTATGCAATGACATTCGCCCCCCAATGTAAACACGGTATTAAGGTACACATTAATAATAAAAAGCCAACATGTCACTAATTGCATTGTCTAATTCGAAATGATACAAGTACCAACAAGTCAAGAACTTCTCAAATCAATTCATTTAAAAAATAGCCTGCTCAACTGTTTAAGGAACCAAATGTTGTAGATAAGAACTAGTTCCCAACCCTATCAGTAAGGAAGGGTATTCCGTGATTGCCAAGATATACTCCGTGCTTCTGCGTTTGCCCTGGGCCAGTTGCATAAACGTAGCCATAATGTGTCTAAAGAACTAATATGACCAACTAGCAGTTAGCCAAGGGGAAATCAGTCTTGCTTTTTGGTATCAAATTAGACCAATCTATGTTTTTATGTAACTGATTAAAAAAACGTTATGAACAGTCTTAAAAAAAAAAAAGACTAGTTACCTTGCAAGACTAGTTTTAGCAGTTTTTGCAACTGGCCCCTGATCTTGAAGACATTCCAAGGATAACATGAATGCCATAACTACATAAAATATTTTTGAAATGCAGTGATTGAGGCCATTGGTATGAACAGTAAAGTTAAGTGGTGACCAGTGGCCTTACATTTACCTCTTGGTTTAGACAGTTTAGTTTAAATATTGTCAATGAAGTCTATGAATTTTGATTTTGGTTCCTCTCTGTAACCTGAGCAGTATCTCTAAACTCCACCCCTATTGAACACGGACTCTTACTGACTCTTTGCTAAACGACACAAAAAGGACCTTTGTATCCTATAATTGTATTGTGCTTAATAATATTATACTCTTGTAAAATTTCAAGAGTTCCTTTTTCACTTTTTCGTTATCGCTTCCTTAGCTCATAGCGCTTTTTAAAGAGCTACGCTGATCTCCGGGTCACGCTAGCTACAGCACTTTACATCCATTTAGAAGCTGATTAATCAATTTGCGCGATCCCGCAGCCATTTATGTCGGGTGCGCGTGCGGTGCGTGTTTGAATGAGCGGGCCTAATCGTGATAGGAGTAGGTTAAGTAGGACGGGGCACTTTTAGGGAGAAAGACATTGCTGCCACCTCCTCAACCACTTAAAGACTAATTAACATAAGCAGATAGTACTATCTCGTCCTGCTATTGTGGGTCACCCTGAGTGTGCACACACGTTTGCTCTTACAGACGCGCACACACACACACATACACATACTTGGGCCTTATCGTCAAGACACACGGCCTTGGCTCCTTCCTTAGGGAGGTTGAGAGGTCTGTACTTGCTTCTGTTTTGGATGGCGGTTCCCCCTTTGCCCTACTGTGGTTAGAAAACACAGGTACCATTTTTCCAAGTGGGAGATATTGTTATCTGAAGTTATTTGCATTTTAAAACTACAACTATAATGACCGTTAACAATCTAAAATCATTGTTAATGCTGTAATCGTTCTGACAGATTCAGCAAGCAATTTGTAAGACTCATTTCAACTGTTAGCTAAGATTCACATTTTTTTAACTGATTAATTTTAAGAATTTGTTAACGGTACTGTCAGTTTTTCCATGCGTATTACTCGACAAAATTAAACCATTTGCTCTGCCTAAGAAGACTGCCTTTTCGGATAACATCACAAATCCCTTACTTCTCACTGTCCTGTAACCCATCTCATCTCCCTTCATTCTGGCTGAGGTCAGTTCCTAATGGATCAAATCAGTCCTGTCCTTTATTTACTGAATTGGATCACCATTTGATTCTATAGTAAAATCTGGGTCCTGAAGCAAACCAATTTCTACAAGTCTGTTTATTGTCTTTGTTTTATTTAAGTGCTACCCACTCTCTCTATTTCATCACATTCAATTCAGACTGCAAAGTCATAACTCGGTTCACAATTCTTTTGCCGTGGAATTGTAGATTATGCAGCGCCATTGTTGAATAGCAGAGCAGGAAACGCTGGTACAAGGTGAAACAAGTTTGTTTTGCCCGATTCTCTCAGAGGAGTTTTCCATAGATTAACACGGGAGTCTAAAGTTCATTGTGCCAAGTCCAGCGTTAACTCAAGAGCTCCTCTAATCAACTGAAGTACAAACTGCTGATAAATCTTTTATGGCAGTTTAGAGTTGCAGCCCTTGTATATCCCCAGTATAGTGTAACCCGCATATAGGAGCAATCGGGGTTGGCGGTTTTTTCCCAAGCACGTATTGCTAGAAGAGACTTGCGATAGTCATGGTCATAAAGCTTCATAAAAGCCATCCATTTGGGACGGACGGATCTGAAAGCGAATCTGAGAACGAGAATTGCTCGTGCAGGCATACCTCCAGAGCTTTTTTTGTTTTTTTGGCGTCACTCGCCAGGTTTGTTCATGCATATATGCTAATGCAGCGGCTAACACAGCCTCTCACGCTCCTATTCTCTCCAAATGATGCAACCTGCCAGCCATCCCCTCAATTCTGCTGATACTTACGTTCCCCTCTTTCCATAGAAGAAAGGAAGTGAAAAACCGAGAGAAAGAGAGAGGATGGGGTGGTAGACAGACAGAGAGAGCGAGACACAGGGAGGAGTCTCCAAATCCACAAAGGTTTTGTAATGAATGCGCGGAGCAACAATAAAAACAAAAACATTAAAGAGAGAAAAGACGTGTTTCTGTGTTAAACAATTAGTGCAGCGGCATTATGGGGGATCTGGGCGGACAAAAGCGATACAGCGGCAGGGGTTCTCCCCAACACAAACACACAAAGAGCACCTCACTCCCGTTAAGCCTCGGAAAAACCCCCGAGACACACTCTACACCGGTCTCCACAGCCAACGCCGCGTTATCCGTCCCTATGCTATCATCTCCTCCATCTCTCATGCGCTCTGTTCTGTGCATCATCCCATTCTGCTGTTTTTATCTCTGTACTGGGGTCTGTTTGTACCCCTCTCCAATACCCCTCCATGGCCCCGGACAGGACACACTCCTGCCAGCATCAGAGGTGTGTGTACATAAAGGGCTTTTCAGGAAGACTGACCCTGGTGCTAGCTAAACTGGATTAGCAGGACACTATGTTGTCTATGTTGCCGTGTTAAGTGCGAGCGTCTGAGGTGAGGCCATGTGGTCTTGTCCCTATTAGTAGCTCGTTTGTTTAGTTTTCACGATTATGTCAAAACTGTACGTTTTGGGAAAGATAACCTCAGTTTTAAGTATTCGTTCCACGTGTATGAGGAATACGGTGTCCATCCCACTACCCCAAACCACTGGTTGATAACCTTAGTACCGTTCTGTCGTCTTGCAGCTGTGAATAAAACATGTTTTCCTACAGTTTAACCTGTTTGATGAGTGTTATTTTAGACAAAAGTGATTCATATCCGCCTATTTTTCTCTGTCGTAACCTGAGACACCATGTTTTGTGCAATTTTTTGTTCAATTTTAGAATCCAGTTGCCTATACTGTAAATGATCCTGTAAGAATGGTTAGAAGGCACTCTAAAGAGGAGTGACAACTGCATTTAGCTGCACAATGTACAAAACTGGCTTGAAAACTGACAGTTATAAACAGTTATATATAATCATAATGGGCCGTTCACACCAAGAACGATAACTAATAAAGATAACTATATTAGCATCCACCGCAGCGGATGATATCGTTCTGTTTATTCCAAATGTGCTTGTGTGTCGCTAGTTACAGCTGGATGGATTCTGATTGGCTGTCAATGTTTTTATCGTTCATCAGCTGGATAAAATCGTTCTGAAAGTGATTCCAACGATATCGTTTCTTTGTTCCGTTATCGTTATATCGTTATGGTGTGAACTCGGCTATATTTTAATATTGAGAACTGTATCTTTATGGTTATCTTTATAGTTGTTGTCCTTGGTGTAAACAGGCCTTAAGGCCACTGTTTTGAATTTTATATTATAAAATATTATTAGAAAAATAGATTATATACATTATAATGTTTTGTCACCTCATTTCACCAAGAAGCATATAAAATTCTCATTCACAGCTTTAATGCGATTGTTTCGAAATACAGGCAAAGTGGAATAGATTTATTACATTGATCGGTTATCGTGAGATTATCGGTAATTAGTATAACATTAGTGAATTCCTATTGGATAGACAACAGCATTAAAGAAAGCTAAAAGAGGGCAGGGCAATAAATCAGAATTAACATTTATAATGTATATATACTTTTTCAAATAAATTGCATTTTAGAGGATTACATTTTCAATGTTATATAAATTTATTTGATTAGATTCCGTTTTTGATCATAAATTTGTATTAAATCATATAATACAGAGACTTGAAAAAAAAATTAAATGGGAATTACTATATACTGTATTTCAAACGATTTCTGTCTCTGTTCAGGCTGAAATTTCTCCCGCTGTCCCACCGTCTCCTGTCATTCCCCGACTGACCCTCAGAGTGGGCGCTGGACAAGACAAGATGTAAGTACCCCACGCACACACACATATACACACACACACACACACACACACACACACACACACATGAAGAGTTGAGACTATCAGGCAGCTCTCTGTGTGGTCAGAGTCTCTGAGTCTGTGTACAGGTGTGAGTTTCAGGCTTTGGGTCTTGTGACCAGTCCCAGACGGCCCATGAGGTCTTTGAGGGGGGCAAACACACACACACACACACCCACATCATGGCCCCTTCCTGCACACTCCTATCAATAGCGCTAGTGTTCACACCACTTAACCCCCTCACACACACACACACACAGCGCCATACTACAGGTAAGGCGATTACTGATTCCTGAACGTCTACACGTGACTGATGTCGCTTTAACGGCCAGTGTGAGTTCGACTCAGAAAGTATAGTGTCTACACAGTGTTTTGACTGTGCTTTTGAATTTCTTTCTCACTTCTTCAGTTCCACCTGCATGCAGGACAGGAAGCATTAGTGTTTACGTCTGAGCGTGTCTGTTTGTACAGCATGGCCTTTATTCTCAGTGCGTCGTGCCTCTGATGTTGCCTGTGTTCGTGCACCTGTAGTCTGCTGTGTGGAAAAACACAATCAGCAGTCCTTTCAAGAGGAAAATGTGTTTTTATGTCTGTCCTTGTGTTTTATTTCATTTACATAAGCACAAAGCTTTTGGTGTTGTTTATGTTTAACTTTTATTTTAGGTTGAAAGACTTGTGGGATGCACTGTATATTAGTGATGAAAGTAAGAGATAAAAGAGTACTGATTTGTATCAGCAATAACAAAAAAAGAATGATCGGTAAAGTGTAAATTTTTCCGAGATCTCAACTGAAGCTCCTATGATGCACGTGAAAACATGGACACGGGTCAACTTTGACCTCTGAAAGGTTTTGAGGTCACATCCTGGACAGGGCATACCCCACACCATCTTTGCCCCGAGAGGGAGCTGTGTGCATGGTTGTGGTGTGTGTGTGTGTGTGTGTGTGTCAGTCAGATGAAGCATAAATAATGAGTGCCTGTGTGTGTAATCGGAGCTGACCGTTTGACACGCCCTTCTCAGGGTCAATACCACAGCAAGCGCCGCTGTCCACTCTCTCCGAGCCTGTCAATCAACCTGTTACTCGGCAACAGCAGGGTTTAATCAGGATGTCTGGTAGCATTTAAAAGATTAAGTGCATGTGACACAAACTGCATTAAGTTCTTCTCTATTGCCAGATCATAATTATTAAGGATATATATTGGTGTGTGTGTGTGTGCATATATATATATATATATATATATATATATATATATATATATATATATATATATATATATATATATATATATATATATATATATATATATATATATATATATATATATATATACCCAGGTCGGGTATATATATATATATAGTATAGCATCCCAATATAATGGTGGTATGTTGATTACTCCTATTGTTTAGAGCTTATATATATATATATATATATATACAGTATATATAAGCGACATATCATTATTAATTATATTTAACAAACAGTAGTAGAATAAACTAGCAATTCATGTAATAAATGAGATGATATGTAACCCTTTCTCTATCTCTCTCTTTCTTCTCCAGTGTGATCAGTAAAGTGGTCCCAGAGTCAGAACCCATCCCTCCTCCGCCACGGACCCCAGTGGCCAGGTCGGGTCCAGGAGCTCGGATGCGTTCCCCTCCAGCTCCTCCCCCACCTGCCCCGGCACCTGTAGCACCTCCACCCCGCCCTCCTCCCGTCCTGCCCCCTGCGCCCCCAGCCGCCCCCATTCAGACGCCACCCAGCCAGGCCAAGGCACGGGGGTGCAGCGTCGTCACAGAGACCGTCAGTGCATACGTGGTAAGTCTCAAATACACACACGAGAATGAATGACTGTATTGCATTCATTTTAAAAATTATGAATATTTATATAATTTTTATTCATGAAAAATTATATTTATATTTGTTTATATCTTTATAAATAATAACACAATAAATAATTCTACTTTTATGTTTTTTACAGTTGTCATGCAATTATACAATACGGCAATACGGTTCTAAAGATGTGTATCAGGTTTTGTGTGGCTCTTCCAATCAGAATTAGGCTAAAGAAGTTATTCGTTTTATATAAATATCATGTGTGACTTCCTTCATCAGTTTGACCTTTGCTTTGACCAAGAAACACATTTTGAATTTTATGCACAGAATTACAAATTGTTGTCGTTAATTATTTTTAGGCTTTATTCGATTTAAGTAGATTTATTCAAACATACATCTAACACATATTGCTTACATTTAATTATATATTTAGTTTAAAAGAACGGGTTATTCTGACCTTAAACTCGAAATGATAGAGGATTTGAGATACATATAGTAACACTTGTTTTTACTTTCCTTTTTGACCATTGCCAGATGTAACACTTCCAAATTTGTTTGATTTAATATATTGATTCTTATGTTTGTTCATCACAGATTCGAGATGAATGGGGTAATCAGATCTGGATCTGTCCAGGATGTAATAAACCTGATGACGGCAGTCCCATGATCGGATGTGACGAGTGTGACGACTGGTATCACTGGTAAAAGCTCTTTCCAGCTACTCTTATTACATTACACACTCACCAAACAATGATTTTATTAGATTTTTTCTGGAATGTGACATAAATTCCAAGGAAAATAGATTGTGTTATACAGAAAGAAATGTAGATGGGACGTTTTATCTATAAGGAAGTTGTCTCAGTTATGATTTCAGGAGAAGTCATACAATTGTCTTTTCATCTTATTCATCTTGTGTTTTGCACAAGGCACTTCCTTTTTTTTTTTTTTTGACATACAAGCTCAAAATGCAGTATGTTTTGATTAAATGAAGTTACAGAGTTGTTTTATTTTACACTAATTCTCTTTCATGCCATTCCAAGAGCCGCATACACTTCAACACAAAGTAAATCAGAGGTGCCAATCAAAAAAAAAAAAAAAAAAAAAAGAGCCTAGATTGCCTGGCATTACTGTAAAGCTTTTTTTGGGAATCATCTTTTTGATGCGTTTCGCTTACAGATCAAAAATACACACACAGAGAGAACAAATTGTGTCTCTTTCATGATGAAAGCCGATATTTTGATGCTGAGAATGATCAAGTAGTTTTATATGTAAAAGACATGCTTTTTTGAATCTCCATTTTGAATTTATGTACCAATATATGAAAAGTGCAAACTTGGCACGTAAACTTGAATGATATAGATCGGTATCATGACAAACAACTTGTAAGTGAGACTCATCGATCTCTTTCTCTCTCCTTCAGGCCATGTGTGGGTATTTTAGCCGCCCCTCCGGAGGACCAGTCGTGGTTCTGTGTGAAATGCGCTGGCAAGAAGAAAGACAAGAAGACAAAAAAAAGGAAACGCAAAGCGCACTGACCCACATTTTTTTCTTTTTTCTTTTTTTTCTCCCGTCTCCGTGCTCATCTGTTTTCGCCTTAACTCTATTTTGCTGCATTTGTTTGTTTGTTTGTTTTTGTTTTTTTCACCCAGCCCTTCTTTTAACTTGGTTAACTTAACTCAGTGTCCGGTATCATAATGTATTTTTTAAAAATGAAAATTTCAAATGTTGTATATGTTACTTTTTTATGTGGAGGATCGTACAGTATGTCTATATGATCTTTGTACCGAGCTCATGATTGTTCAGTAGATGTGTGTTGAAATGAACCTCTCAGTTCGCCCTCATTTAAAGGTTGTTCCATGTTATGTGCTCATTCATCAAATCACCCAGGAGAAGAAAAAAAAACATTCTGTACTATAATCTGCCTTTTAATATCGTTCTTCTGATTGATTTTGACTGGAGGTGCAGTTTCATTTTACTATGGATTTAATTAAAAGTTGCTTTTTCACATCTTATTGTTTGGTTGTCTTGTCGTTCGTTTGGGTGGGAGTGTACAGATAGGTAGTCCACTCATTCAGAAAACAAAAACAAATGCTAAATCAGTGACTGTAATCTTAACATAAGATTTTCATAAGCACTGTCAAAATAATAAATAAAAGGTTAAATGTATTTTATTATTTGACCTAATTGATATTTCTGTATATTCTGCTTTTTGTCATTTCTCTCAAATGATCTTTGGGAACCGTAGTGAAAATGTTTTTATATTGCCATAAAAGGTTGCAATGAGTTAAATATGATAAATGAAGTGTCAGTTATGCAATGAAATGTTTTTTCAAGAACACATTGAATAAATAAAAAAACATAACCAGAGAGATGGGCATTGTTTATTGAAAAATGATATGCTGCGTGTAGAACATCCTCAATCCTTGCAAGGTAAGTGCCATGTCATTCTTCTCCTTGCAAAAAATGTAATGGTTTCAGCTTACAGTGGCCTCAAAAATTATTTTGACACTTTAAAAAGTGTCTGGTGTTGCATAAAGTGCCAAAGTAATGCCATTTATTTCAAAGAAAAGTGAACTTTTCACATGTAAACACTAAAATGATAAAAAAAATATATATAATTTGAAGCATTTGATTATAGATAGGCTACCATGTGCTTTATGTCGAACGTCACATGAACAAACAGGAAAGGTCTCATTCAGATTCGCTTGTTGAAGCAGTGAACTGACGGCGATATCTATGAACTTTTATGGTAAGCCTAAGCTAAGGTATCTAGTTATTTATTTTTGTTGGCGTTTTTACAAATGTTAGAAGTTTTTTTTTTTTTTTTTTTTTTTTTTTTTTTGATTAATCTGCATATGCGATGGACATCGGTTATGCATTGGTAGCTCCTTTGAAAGCATCTTAAAATAGCGGGCTGCCAACGCTAACGAATTCAGCATCAGGCATTTGACATTGTTCTCACGCCATACAAACATCGCGGTTCGCGGAGCAAAGAGGACACGGACAACGAGCGAACAGACAAGACAGGGCAGGTTACTTTTTATATGAAACAAAGTCTCAGCTTTCAAATTTTTAATACGAAAAAGTTTTATTACGAAATTCAAACAATAAATACCGTTTTGGCGCAAATGTGGCGTGACCGGGCGTGACGCGTCATATTGTTGTTGTGCACGTCGTGAATGATCATCTCTTCTACTACTACTAGTTACAGTACAAAATAAATATGATTTAACATCAAAGGGGATGTTAAAAGAACCATTTAATGTACCATATGTCTCTTGTAATCGCTCAATCAGTTTTTTAACCACTGATAGGCTAAAACAGATTAACAATATGCCACGTTACATTTACCTCAGAAAAGCCATTCAATGTCCATTAACTATAGCGAGAAAAATGTAGGCCTACTCCAGAGAGGAGTAAAAAAAGCACTATATTACATATTATAATTTTACTCTTATACAATTAACAGTTGTTATTATTATAACTTTATATGATCATAAAAACTTCCTTATATGCAATTGTATTCAAATTTGTTGCTTGTTACCTTTAATAATAGTGTAGCCGCCTACCAGCTGACAGGGTTCCCTGTATAATTATATTAGTTGAGAGAGATTTTTTTCCTTGAGAAAAATGAACACATACTAGGCCTATATCCATAAATTATTCGATATTGAATCAAGATCAAAATCAAATCCCAAGCTCATGAATCGAATCATGAAATTTGTGTCAATACCTCTCACTCCTTTATATTTAACGAAGCATGTAGCCTACAAAAAAAAAACTGAACCGGAAACGCTGCAACCTGTTTTACAGAATACGGAAGTTTGTTTCGCATAACTGGGTTAATATTTTTCTGCCTGGTACCATTGATATTTTAAAGTATAGCCTACAACATTTACAGTAGTTTCGGGGCCTATACCATGAAATAGTTTTAGGTAGACTTTGAGCCAACCCTGGGTTTTTGCTCATCTTTTAGCTGTGTTCATCGCCATAGTATAGGCTAACTTGCACCCTAACCTGCTCCATATTAAAAGTCACTAAAAGATTTTTAAATACAAAATCGTCTGGCTTTTAGCGATAATTATTTATTATAATTATTTTAGATGATTTATATATTGTTTGTAATTATTATACCCCTAATCCATTACACGTGAGCGATTTTAGTGTAACAATTAAACATTTAGTAAATGAACATAAATATGTAGGCTACAGATAATATGTAATATAAATATGATTAGAAATCAGTAGATAGGCTAAGGTTTTAAAAATGACTACATGTGAGCTTACATGTCCGAGTCTCTGTATATCTATATTATCAACTATATAAACTAACTTCACAACTTTCATTTGCACTGATATAGCAAGATATTTAGCTATAAATGCATTTCTGTACTTCATTTCCTTCAATCTCTTAATCTTCGGCAGAAGAGAGAAGAAAATCTTGCTGATTCTCTCGCGAGAAGTGAATCGTAGTTTCTCTATGTTTCAAGGCATGTGATTGGCTGTTCGCTACTGATTTCACAATTTCATGTACACGCGGTCTCCATGCAGGGTCAAAGCCTCAGTTGACAGAGAAAGTTGACGATCCACGTCATGGTACCAGCAAAGCCTGATTTAATTGGTGTGGTTTTGTCATCTTGACATCATGGTATCCTGGTCTTTGAACCAGATTTCTGCCATATAAAGAAATTGTAAAAAAAATTGTTATATTAAAAAATGTCCTGGCTCTTCCAAGCTTTATAATGGGAGTGAATGGGTGTATGTCTTTGGAAATACATAAAAGCGCATCTATTCATGATTAAAGTGATCCACGTGTCTCCGGGGGTTAATAAAGGCCTTCTGAAGTCAAGCGATGCGTTTGTGTAAGAAAAATATCCATATTTAAAACTTTATCAACTAAAATAACTAGCTTCCGGCAGACGGCCATACGCATCGATTTACACCAAAAGAGTAACCCTTGACCTGACGCACAACGTAATGACGAACGCAAGTTGCCCAGCCATATTTGTTTGAACCACGAGAGGTGTCAATTGCCGTCATTACGTTGTGTGTAGAGCACTTTAATCATGAATGGATGCGCTTTGATGGACTTCCAAAGACATACACCCATTCACTCCCATTATAAAGCTTGGAAGAGCCAGGACATTTTTTTAATATAACTCCGGTGGGGGGTACCATCATGGTGACGAGTGGAGCATGAACTTTATTTGAAAACAGGTTTATGTTAAATGTTCTATATTGCTTTTTTAGCGCAATTTTCCACCGGACAAAATTTGTTAACTCATGATTTCTGTTCTGTGCGTCTGTGCGCACCAATCTTGCACTTCTATCTACTCCTCAACCAGACCACCTAGAGACTTCGGGTTTTCAGCATTATGTTAAGGAAGGTCTAATCTCGGGAACGCACAAAAAAAATCCAGGAAAAGATTTACTATCTCTTAGTGTTGTGATCCCATGAGGTGAGAAAATTGCGCTAAAACACTCACTGAGTTTTTATTACTTGTTTATTCAGCAATTGCTATGTAATGCTAATGCTTTCAAAAGCATTATGTTACCAGTTAGCAAGTTAGCATTTATTGAATTAGCTAGTTAGCTAATCTAACTAAGTTTCCACTACTAGTTGAAGTTGAGATTACATGATAATTTTAAGTTAGCTTACTCGAATATTTCAAGTTAAGAGCAATTAAAATGCATGAGTACAAAAGAAAAATCTGCCAGTTCTGCTTACTTAAACTTGAAATTTCTTAAATTTTAATATATATATATGTGTGTGTGTGTGTGTGTGTGTTTGTGTGTGTGTGTGTGTGTGTGTGTGTTTGTGTGTGTGTGTGTGTGTGTGTGTGTGTGTGTGTGTGTGTGTGTGTGTGTGTGTGTGTGTGTGTGTGTGTGTAGTCTTCTTTAAAATAGTCTAAACGTTACATGGTTGTTATTTTTTTCTATAGGCCTTAAAGAAAACATTAAGACATTTTTTTAAAGCGTCAAAATACATTTTTGGACCACTATACTTTGAACAGTGGATCTAAATGTAAGAATGCAACAAATATTTCACGCTTCTTTTTTTTAAATGAGCCAGATAAGAAATAATGAGGACAAATTTTGGAATTTTATTAATATAACCAAGAAAGTGCATAAAGCATTTACATCATCTACATATATGAAGGGTACAACAGGGTAAAATACTTGTCTTATCAGTCTGTCCCTTTGTAGTTCTGCCAATATGACTATTTAGCTCCCACACAGCAGCTTTGAAGTGTTCCACCTGATGCGGACTCTCCGCCACTGAACTCATTTAAAATCTCCTCAAATATCCCCTCACTACCTGTCATTTCCGCTAATCGCACAGATACGGCTGACTAAATGAGCCTTTGCCGTAGCGAGATCATTTCTTTATGTTAGCGCTTATCACAGAAAACTGAGGCCTTTATTGTTGCATTGTTATTCGTTTCAAAGCAGAAATGACTATTCTGCTGCAGCAGGGAGCAGTTAGCAGTGGACTGGATGGTGATAAGAAATGCGTACCACATGTAGACTGGTATCCAGCACTGCTTCTTAAAGGACGGTGTATCTACAGACAATAGCTATGAGCTCTGAGCACCTTCTATAACAAAACACCCATGAAATGTTTGCAACGCAGCAAAGATGAGCGCTAAGGTCATGACTATAAATGTAAAAGCGACACAACAACCATGTGGATTTGTCATGATGTATCAAAAATGAATGGCTAAATTCGTGCAATGGCTTCAAAACGGTTTTGGTTATATGCCCGTTCACACCTGAAACCATAACTATTAGCGTACACTCCAATAGACTATTCCAAGTGTGTGTCAGTTAAGCTATGTTTTGAACAAATAGCAACATGCCCTTTAAAATCACCATGAAATCAAAATTAAAAAAAAAAAAAAAATTGTTTATGGAATATTGCAGTAGCCTACTCATAATTTTTTTACAAAAAAAATTTTTGTACATATGTGTATATATATATATATATATATATATATATAAATATATGTGAAAATAATAAATAAATAATAAATGGCTTTAGTGATGGAAAGAACTATAATCCCATGAAGCACTGCTAACAGCATAATTGAATTAAGAATGATGGAGAAATATAAAACTATACTCATTTAAAAATGTATGTTAAAGGTATCAGGATTTTTTACTTCCGGGTGGATCACCTATACTATTGGTCCTCCTAATTGTCAATCATTCTGGTGAATCAATCAAACTTATTCAAAAGTGGAGAGGGCGGGTCTTATCTAAAATTCCTCCACTATACCTTTAAGTTTATTGCAAAATATGCATGTGTATATATATATATATATATATATATATATATATATATATATATATATATATATATATATGAACATTCAAAT
The DNA here is from genome assembly GCF_964197995.2 of Scardinius erythrophthalmus. NCBI lineage: Eukaryota > Metazoa > Chordata > Actinopteri > Cypriniformes > Leuciscidae > Scardinius > Scardinius erythrophthalmus. The sequence goes on along the minus strand of NC_138224.1, from coordinate 18,768,768 downwards.
ATTTAAGTATTTACTGTGCTTCATGTGAGTGGGCGGAGCTAAAGAGTAAAAAAAAATTGTTTTGTTTCAACTCTCTGATTGGTGAAATAATCTGCACAGCATCATGGGAAATGTAGTTTTTCCAGCACTGTTTCAGCTGTTAAACACAAACTGAGTTCAAATAATGCGGGCTAACGGCTTCAACAGAAGCAAATACTTTCGATTAATAACCTCGTATAGCTCACAGTAAGGCTGTCTTTAAAGGTTTATAAATTATCACTAATAATAATTCAGTTTTTACTTCTGGAGCCCGACTGTTGCACTATATAGAGATATACCAGTGAGATCCTTCCTCTCTGTCGTGGACTCCGCTGTTCTTTTATTTTTAAAACTTTATGGTTACATTTAATTTTAAAAATGCCCCCAATGTCATAAACATAGATGATGATATCATTGTATAAGGTCATTTTTGATGATCAAGGAAAACAATTCATCAAGCACTTTAATTACATTCACATATATACATGTATGTAGTGAAAGCTCTTCTGAGTGATGTTAGTTTTTGCAGATTAGAAGATAAACGTCACTCACAGCTTCCACAAAGGTCAGAGGTCGAGTGAAGAGGTCAGAGGAGAGACACAAGTTTCCTCTAAAGGTGAGAAGAGAAAAAAAACAAGGCATTTCATGGCAGATTGATTAATACACCCATATACACCGATGTCTAATGATAATCTTAAAATAATCTTAAATAATTAACAAGTTATGTTATGAATTTGCAATGAAATGGTACTTCCTTTGTATTTTTGTTCAGTTATATCTGTAGCTTTCCGAGAAAACAGGTAAAAATGGCCATACTGCAAAATATTAATGAGTATCTTTGCCTTTCCCCCCAGTAAAAATCTAAACCTTTCCTTTCCATAATTGACATAAGATAAGACTTTTATAAGACAATGTAGCCTATGTAGTTTCTTCCTTGCCATTTTTGGCCTTCAGTTGGCCATGTGCGTTGTAAAAATGTATAGGCCTACTTATATGTTTGAGTGTTGTAATCGACTTATGTAACCTACAAATAACTTTGAATGAGCAAACACTGGCAGCGAGATTAAACCTTAAAATACATCAGCATAAAGAAATCAAGCAAACTAAAAGGATTGTTTCCCTAGAATTTCCTTCTTGATCCCTAACATGTTAACCTTTTATTTGACACATTTAGACGCCACACCTGAAACCTGCGTAAACTGTTCATTTGCAAGTAAAATTTATCCACGCAAATTGACTCAGTCAAAGATTATGGTATACGCCTGGAACAAGTTATTTTAAACAGACTTCAAAATAACATATGCAAACACAAAGACAACAAATAGTCTAAATAGATACGAACTAATAGCCTACTACAAAGACTAATACACAAGGATGTCGAAGATGATGATGATGAAGAAATCAAATCACGACGCCCCCTGTTGGTGAACTTTATAATACAAGACGCTGGTGTTTGTAAGTCAATAAACATCAACACACTGACTTTAATATGAACTTTATTTATCCATAAATTGAAAAGCAAAGTTAATGCAAACAGACTTAGGAAGCCGCTCTGCCTATCAAAATCATATGGAATTCTATGATTTACCGATTGGGCTTTTTTTTTTTTTTTTTTTTACTTGCCTTGAATTTTTTTAGAACTAACCATGAAAACTAACCATTTTGTAAAATGACTACTTAGTTAAATAGGTATTATTATGTAAAACAAGCTGCAGTTTAGTGGATCTTTAAGGTTAAGCATATTCCACATCAATTGACCCGCAACTATGGGTGTAATCTCATTTGCTTTCATTAAAGCATGCAGCAGGCCATCAATGCTATCAAGACACAATGTTAAAAGGATTTTATCAGCCTGTTTGAAGAAACATTTAACATTCGGACAATGAAAAAGGATGTGGTAGAGTCTCACAGATAGCCTACTCATCACGGGATCAAGTACAGTTGTGCATCAAAGTTCCTTTCATTTCATATATTTTTCCATATATTGCACACTTTGGTCATTAACCCCTCTTATAATTCACATTGGACTACTTAAAGGCATAGGCTACACAATGGTTTTACCCTTGCGATCTGTAAGATTGTGAACAGGCCTTCTTAGGTGAACGGCCCATATTTCCCTTTTTGAATTCAGAAAGAGTTTTTCTTTTGTATGTGTTTGCTGCATACTTTTTGTGAGAGTGAAATTGTGATTTATCGGAGGCACTGTAAGCTACTCTCGGAGCTTATCTTCCTTTTACGCAAAGGTAGCGCGTTTCTTTATCAATTGTTTTGAAACGACAAGCTTCAAAAGCAATTAAGGACGTGATATGACACCAACGCAGATGAATTTCGAATACATTTTAATTAGAATATTTATTTATTTCGCGTTTCTTCTCAGCCCGAAGCTCCTTGTGCAATTAAAGAGGGTGCGCGCGTGATGTTTGAATAGCCTGATCAATAGCCTGAATGCTGGCGCGCGCACGCGTGGATTTAACATAATCAGCCTCGTGGGCGTCACGCGAACTTCCAGCGTGAAGGTGCAGCGCGGAGATAGGTAATTATTTCACCAAAGGCACTAATGAACGCTCTATCTGCCTTCCACAACTCGCATCGCGTTCTGCCCTTACGACATTTGCTATAAACTTTCTCCTTCTGATGAGGAAAGAAGAGAAAGAATAAACAAAACGAATTTGAGAGGGGGGGGGGGGGGGGGGGTTCTTAGTGTAGCTACATCGCAAAGGGGGTGTATGGCATATCATTTGTCGTCATAACTGCCAAGTTTAACAGGCTATTTTCTATGAACATTCCGAGAAAAATGTCTGAACAGTTGAATGGAGTCTGAACCGTGAATGGAGACCGGGGCTAGTTGTCACACGGTTTACTCCATTGATTATTCCTCACGGTTTGTTCTGTCAATTGCTCTACGCATTTTAAACAGTAAAAAGTTTTTGAACATTTTCACCGTTTTCGCAGAGGAAAAAGATACAGTTCACTAACGCAGCACGTTGATCTTTTGAACTGTTATAGTATATGGGGTAAGTTGTCACAATGAGAACCTCCCATTTAAAAGCCTGTTATTGCCTTAGTGTAGGCCCACTACTACTACTACTACTAGCCTACTACCACACACACACATACGTTGGGTTTTCATGTTTTATGGAGACTTTCCATAGACATAATGATTTTTATACTGAACAAACTGCATATTATGTCCCCTTACACTAACCCTACCCCTACTTAGCTACCCATCACAGAAAACTTTATGCATTTTTACATAAAAAAAAAATCACTTAATATGATTTATAAGCTATTTTCCTTATGGGGACCAAAAAATGTCCCCACAAGGAAAAGGATTTCCTACTGCCATCTTTGTGGGGATATCCCCATAATGTAGGGTTTACCCCCCCCCCCCCCCCGCCCAGCCCCAATTTAAAATAATAAATTGCCTTGATCTGACAGCACACTTCAACCTTTCGAGTAAAATGATTTAGTTGCCTGAATGCATGCCAGTGTGGATTCATTGCGTTCACTTGTTTGCCCAAAAGCTGTAACAAAAATATTTTGCTATTGGGGTTTAATTTTCGAGAAAAAAATGCACAATGTTTTAACTTTGAACAAAATAGTTCAGATATAGCATACATTTCCTCAATGTGACAACTAGCCCCGATCTTCCCTGTATGCGAACAGACAAGCAAGCCACTTGAAACAATGAATGAATGTAATTATCATACGTGCAAACCATAAGTAAACCCTGCTCCCTTGCTAGTGCACCGTGGAGTTGTGTCGCATGACACCGAAGCCAAGCTTTTCAGCCTATTCAGTTTTCCCGGCATGCTTCCCAGCCATGCAATATGCATCCTTCTCCCTGAAAGGGTGGAATAGATTGTCGATACAAAATGTCAAAATAAAACGGTAGCGCGCCTCGCGCTCTCTGTAGTAGGCCTATTTAGACTGAAAGTAAAGGCATTTTTCTCCTTGCGCATTAGAGAGGGAGGGAGTGATAGAAAGGGGGGAGTGCAGAATAAAGACACCTACACGAGGCCATGCATCTCCTTTGATCAGAAAGGGCAGTTGCGTCATCAGATGCTGATGTTGGGCAGCGCGCGCACGCGCTCCGTGAGGAAAAAAGAACGGGAAAGTGTCATCATAAACGCGCGCTGTGTCGGGGAATGACTTTGTGACGACCTTTGTTGCAAATGGGCTGCAGACATGGAAATGGCTTAGCGCTATCGCCGTCTCCCAGGCAACCATCAGGGTCCCCATCTCTCGCGGAGAAATGAGTTATGAAAAGACTGGAGTGAAGCAGGGATTAAACATGATCCTGGGGACAGGGTGTCAATCAAAAAAGCCAACTCACAAACCGCGCTCCTTTTTTCCCCACTACAAAATTGTATTTTGAAACGCAGCATATATTTACTGCCAAAGGTGCCACTGTCTATTTTATATTTATTTAAGGCCGATAATGAATTGGTGCTTTAGTGCGCCTATAAAGATGGGGAAGGTTGTGCTTTTAAAATCCGTTATCGGAGAGGATTTAGCTCGGCGCAGTGCTCACAGGCAATGGGTATTTTTTCAATTACCCAGATTAATTGCACTGCATAAATTAGAATACAAGTAAAGTGAATGGAGATCAAAGTTGTTGATGAATCTGAGACATGGTGGAAGCTCGAACTGGCGCACATTGTTGTTGCACTGGGAGTGTATTATGTCAGCTTGTCCAATCTGTTTTTATCGCGAAAAATCGGAAATGAAATGCGATGATATAGTGAGCTGCTAGGCTGGACCCCGTTCATGGTAGACGCCATTTTTAATTTGACGCGACTGAAAACGAGGCATTTGGACCAAGTTCAGCCTGCTGTGGTCTGGATATATATATATGTGTGTGTGTGTGTGTGTGCTGTCAAATTGTCAAATCAATTAATCACGATTAATCCCATCTAACATAAAAGTTTGTTTATATATGTGCATATAGCCTATATATTAATATATATATATATATATATATATATATATATATATATATATATATATATATATATATATATATATATATATATATATGTTTATGTGTCTGTGTGTACACACATATTAGCCTATATTTTATGTATCGATTAATCGATTTGTGTATATATATATATATTATGTATGTATGTGTATATATATATATATATATATATAATATGTATGCTCTCAAATCGATTTTATATATATATATATATATATATATATATATATATATATATATATATATATATATATATATATATATATATCCGCACCACAACAGGCCTAAGAAATATTGAACATGCTGAATATATATCACGTTTATTTTTCATTTTCCAGAATATATCATATATATATCCAGAATCTGGAAATGAAAAATAAACGTTATCTAAGGCCTATTAAACTCTATCAGTGTACGTCCATCCCAGCCTCGTTCTCATTCACGTCAAATGATGCCGCGTCTACATCGAATAAAGGTACCAAATCAACACAATCTTAATTGTATTTATATCGTTTTTCTGTCGCGAATATAAGAGAAAGAGCCGTTGTTTGTCTAACCTAATTTCACTGGCTGGAGCTAAGCTGGACCGTTTAGAGTGGAGATGAGGGAGGGGGCGTTCTTCAAATTGGCTTGACCCGATGCTATTTGATATTTGGCTCTTTGACACTCATTTAAAGGCGCGCGGCAGCAAAGCAGAACGCGGACAAGCCCGGCCTGAAACCGGATCCGCGCGCGCGCGGGGGGATCTGGAGAACACGATAGCCGGGGGCTCGCGCTCTCCAAAGGCTCTCTGGTCATCTTAGACCGGCTCGCTCGAGCCTGCAGCGCCAGCGCGTCGCCAGGCGGCGTGTAAACGGTAAATGTTCGCTATTTGTTCCAAAGATTGCAATGAAAATCAAGTCTGCCTCCTCTTCTCTCAGGCTCTCTATTCTCCGCTTTCTCTCACACACTCGAGATACCAACAAATAGCCATTGAGTAAGAGGCTTAAAGACCCCTTCTCCCCCCACACACAATACTTAAATGAATTCATCAAGCGAGTAAAGGCGACATTAAAAGAAGAGAGACGGAGAAAAGGAGAAATATTGGTATTTATTGAATCGTAAAAGGCAAAGATACCGGACACCTTTCGACAAAAGCCTTCTCTGAGTGGCCTCTAACTGCTTACATTAACCCCAAAAAACAGAGATTCCAGGTGAAACCGGGGCGATTGTGGCCATGTCTGATGTCACGTGTAAAGAGAAGGCAAATCATAAATCCATTTCACATGGGAGTAAGTCAGGACACTTTTAATAAACGTCTCGTTAGAGCAGGTTTAGTGCAGATAAAGCGATGCTATTGTGCGCGCGCCCCTGGAGAGCAGGCAATGATGTAACGCGCGCATTTGTGTCCAATTCCCCTGTCATCCATTTCATTAGTTAATCTACTCATCTCACTCTCTCCATCTCTGTTACCCTCTCTTCTCTCCTGCCAATCTGCGCATCTCTACCAACAAACAGTTCTACAAATAAAAGATTGCTTATTATGACTGTAGGCTGAATGATGTGCTTTGATAAATGCTGGTTTTTCACCAAAAGGCCTATCCTAAAGGAACCCACTGAGAGATCCAAATATCTGGGTTGTCTGAAAAAATAAATCAAGAAAAAATGCTTTGGCCTAACTTAAAAAAATGAAGTTTCATTTGCATATTACTTAGGCCCGTACAATAACAAAAATAAATAAAACAGTGCGTGAGATATCGCCCATTTCTCTTTCGAAGTCTTTCCGCGTCCTTTTCTAATATCTTTTCGCTCTTTTCGTTTCTGCCCCCTCTTCTTTCTCTCTGACGTGCCCTGAGATGCTGGATATAGGGGAAATAAATAAAGCGATAACATCTCTGCAGCAGAAAATGACGGATCAAGCTAAAACCACAGAACTACATAAATATTATATATAGACCCAAACAAAGCATATTGTGGTGCTATAATATAGTAAGAAAATATTCTTAATAATGAAAAAAAAAATGAAAAAAAAAAAAATGAATTAGGCTACACCAAGAAATACTAAAAATAAAAACATTTTATACCAAAGGGTCCGGGTAAATAGGTATACATTGAATAATTATAATAATTATTTAATTGTTTGTTTTTTATTTCTTTTCTTTTTTTTACATTGCTTTGTTATTTTTGCGGTTTGATTTGCTTCCCTGTGTCATCAAACGGCTGATAAGATGTAGATAGGAAAAGCCACAACCACAACATGTATCTAGTGTTGTATCTTTTATCTTATTTTGATATCAAGGTTTTGGTATCATAATGATATCCTTTATCGCAGCTTTTCGTTAAAGCTCAGGTAGCCTGCAATATTTGCTGCCAAAAGCCACAAGCATGGAGCTCTGGAGAGGTGAACTGCACTCACACCAACCAAATCCCCTGCTCGGTGATTAATGATATTTCACTAAGATTAATCATAGAAAATGAAAGATCTTGGAGGTTTTTCATTGGATAGGCGGGGGAGGCAGGGATGATGTAGAGGAGAATTAGCACCATCGAATCTTTTTAGATGCAAATATTGCGTTATCTCCGCGTTACTGCACTGTTTTTTGGTGTTTATGATTAATTATCTCCTCATGGTGAAAAATAAATCATGCGAAATTAGGATCTCTCTGCCTCCACCAGCCTTGCAGTTGATGGCAGGTTGTTGTTAATTTCTGGTCGAAATTGACACACTAATTATAGTGCGGCATAGGAACACTATAAGGCAAGATTACCTCGGCTTTTTTATTTATTATTATTATTATTTATTTATTTATTTTATCAGATACCCCCTTGTTTTTTTTTTACCAATTAAAAATCGCAAAGGCATTTCATTGCCCCGGGATGAGAAAAAAAGCATCCTCTTTCACAACATTGGCCATCACTTTTCCCCATCAGATTCATTGTGATGTATTAGATGCAATAAATTATCCCATGTAACAAAACATGGCGCGCTGAAAGGCAGATAATCTGGAGGCGCGAGATAAGGATTCATTATTCCTCATCATTATGGCTCTGCCTTCTTTCTTAATCAGACTCTCTGATCCTGCAGGATCTGGGCACGGAGCAGATAAGCGCCAGTCGTTTATAATTCTCCCCACCTTGGCCTAATATTTTCAAATCAAATCGGGAGGAAGAGGCAGCTGGAACAAAAAAAAAAAAAAAAAAAAAAAAAAAAAACAGGCTTATGGTTGTAGGGAGAGAAGCACACGGTTGGAGAATGGTAAAACAGAGAGAGAGAGAGAGAGAGAGAGAGAGAGAGAGAGCGAGAGAAAGAGAGAGAGAGAGAGAGAGAGAGAGAGAGAGAGAGAGAGAGAGAGAGAGAGAGAGGCAACATTGTGGCTATGCCCTTATTTTAATATTACATTCTGAAAAAATATATACATTTTGATGACCCCCCCCCATTTATATATATATATATATATATATATAAATTAAATATAATATATAAATTTAATATATATATAGGCTAAGAGAGAGAGAGAGAGAGAGAGAGAGAGAGAGAGAGAGAGAGAATAAACCGATGTCTCATTTCTAATTCTGCACCATTTAAATGTGATTTTTTTTATTACTATATGGTTTTGAGCACAGTATAATGGTCAGAATGGCAATAATAAAACCTTCGGGTGGCTAACGCGAATACGATCAATAGCGACTGATAAACATGCGATAAATTAATACGGTTAGCGCAAATGAACGCCGAATTGAGAGGCTGTCCAAACAACTCAACTGAGCGACACATTGGCTCAAAGTGTTTAAACAGACCACCCCGCTTTCTGCTGCTGAAAATTAATCGCTTTATAAACGTGATATCATAATCCCCTGCTCTATCTGCCGATAAGACTGAGAGAGTTATAAATACCAAAAGCATAAATAAATAAATTAGTGGAATAAACAAGCGCTGTGTGTTAGTATCAAACTCAAGGTTTACACTTGGCTGTTGTCAGCTGTGGTGTCACGCTGAGGTTCACGTCAACTATACGACATTAATCACTGATTTTCACGGCGCGAGAGGCAACTGTGTTTGTGTGACCGGTGTGTGTGTGTTTTTGTTTGTTTTTTTATTGCACTTAAAATTATGCTCACACAAAATTGCCTTTTCACACAAACCTTACGGTTTAGAAATAATATTGTGCATTTCCCTCAAAACCGACCGCAAAATGCAGGCCTTCGTTGTCGTTTTTCATTTTACGATATTTTATTTCACACACTCACGCGCTAACTAATATTTGTTTGCAAAATGGAAGATGTCGATAAGTCAGTATTTTCCCTCATTTATGCTATGCATTCAGAGATAAAAGATAATAAGAAAGGAGAGAAAATTGATTTTGAAAATTAATTGGCTCTCAAAAGAAATAGATTGAACTAATTAATTAAAAAAAAAATGTTTTATACCGCCGTTGACGTTAATCTGTGTTTATCATATTTATAATGTGTTCTAATTATCTGTGCAATATTTCTTCATTTGACTTTTTTTGTTTTATTACATCTCGCATTCATCATCGACGCATATTAAAAAAACATTTTTACATAGATATTAGGGGTGCTGTGTATTTGACTAAGCACTTTATTTAAGACTGAAACAGATTATCAAATCATTATCTTCTGGATGTGCCTTAGCCTAATTCCATTATTAAATCAAATACATAACATTTGAGGTCTTCTTCTTGCTTTGGAAACATTGAATAATTCATTTTTTTAAAGAGCCTCGTTTTGGCTCGATGTTGCTGTAAGTTTATATTGCCGTTTCAGTCAATTATCTTTAATTTACGACCTTAATTGAATTTCTTCTCCAAAGACAGATATTGGTGTGATCAGTTTACTGGCCTCAACGCAATGTGAGAGCAATTCACACACACACACACACACACACACACACACACACACACACACACACACACACACACGTCTTCTTTCTTTCTTTCTTTCTTTCTTTCTTTCTTTCTTTCTTTCTTTCTTTCTTTCTTTCTTTCTTTCTTTGTTACAGCCGTTTCACCGTCATATCTCCTTTTCTCTAATTCTCTCGCTCTCTTTGTTGCACATCATCCACCCCCCACACCCCCCCCCCCAAACCCCCCCCTAAAGAGAACAGAAAGCCATTCCGTCAATAAACGGGCGTGTTAGCCGAAACAGCTGCTTGTCATCTGCAATCTGCACATCACAAGAAAGAAAAACACTATGGTTGTATTTCGAATAGGAAGTGTAGCTGAACCGCGATTACATTGCATGTGTTCTGATTTCTGACGTTCTCAAAGGAATCAAAGACCTTCTAGGAGTTCCCACTGCAAACCTGCAACAGAGCATTCATCCATATCTACATTTTAATATTTCAATAAAGAAAACGTCAAATATAAAAGAGCGATAATAAAATACTGATGATGTGATATAGCCTAAATAATCACATCTCGATTTACCTACCAACATATGGCATGGCCACAATAAAATATTTTGTTTAGGAATTGGCTGTTATCGACACATCATGAATCTATGGTCTACATAGCAGCATCTGCTTTTAATTGCCTTAAGGAAGAATAGCTTATTGCGTTTATGCTATAGCCTACAAATCACATATTTAAGTTAGAACGACTTAATATTTCTAGTTAAATATCCGTGTTTAAGCCCGCGTGTTTTAGCGATTTCTTTCCGCGTAGCCTACTTACAATTTTAAATGGGCTAAAACACTGGAAATATACGAACAGCATCTAGGCTATGTTATTTTCAACGAATATCATATTGTATTGTTAAAAATTATTTACAAAATATAGTTTAGCTTACGCAAGAGTTTGGTGAATAAAAACAGAAATTCAAACGGTCAAACCGCTATCAGTCATCTCATGCATTATAAAGCATCAGTCTGGCATCTAACGGACTGCGTTATTACGGCTCAAGGAGAAAAGCGTCGTGCCACCGAACGCACGCGGGCGGTACCTGTTCCCTCTCCGCGGCCCCGTGCGTCCACGTCCCCCTCTCTCTCTCTCTGTGTTAAAAGGTTCGTTACGGACGCGTGTGATCGCTCCCATTCAGATTAAGTGTGTGTTTTTACTCCGCAGCCTGCACCGACCCGGAAGAGCTCGCGCTTGGTGTACAGTAAGTACGGTAAGTGTGTGTGTGTGCGCGCGCCTGAGTGAGAGAGAGAGAGAGAGAGAGACGGAGTGAGTGTGTGTGTAGGCTAGAAGAAAAAAGGAGCCTAGTTTTTTTCTCTCCTGCTGTAAATGCCATCGGCACTTCCATCTGTGTGTCACTTCACATCTGAAGCCCATCAGAAAGAAAAAAAAAACGCCTAACCACGCGTCCACCACAATTCCGCAGGTCAGTAAATATTCGGATTCATATTTTACGTCGATTATTTGAACTAATTCTAGCTGTTTTACAATTAGCCTAGCTCCCAAAAACTGTCGAATACATTGATTTGCTACCATAGCGTTATGCATGCCAGTTCTTCTGATGCTTTGTCCCTCCATTTCATGTTTTTGGTGCAGATACATATTTGGTTTGCGGTTGTCTCTGTTTAATATATATATATATATATATATATATATATATATATATATATATATATATATATATATATATATATATATATATATTCATCGACACTCATGCATGTTTTTGTTCTGTATGAGGGTGGCACAGTCATTTAACAATTTCAGACGTGTAGATGACAACTCTCATGAGCTTATTCATTTCACCCGACACATATATAGGCTATGCGTTTCACTAGCACCCACGTCCACTTTCCGACAATTGGGGTGGGATTTTATGGACGCCCTTGTATTTTAAGAGTCATTTTCCCGCCTACCGTCCTCTAGATGAAGGATTTTAATGATCTATTACCACCTGAGTGTGAGCAAGTATGCTTCCCTTAACCCGTGAAATTGATCTGATTAGCCCCGCAATGGGTCATAAAGAGAAGTGGATTTGCTGAAACTGCGCTTCCAGTGTGAGTGTGTGTAGAGAGAGAGAGAGAGAGAGAGAGAGAGAGAGAGGGAGAGAGAGTCAGAAAGAGAGAGGATGCATATGTGTTGCTGGATTGAAGAGCATTGAAAACAGAAAGAATAGGACGCGACATTAAGGCACATCATAGGCCGTCTTTCATGGGCGCAAGCTCGTTTGGTTTGTATTTGCATGTAGAGAGCAGCGGCTTCCATTGATTTGGAGCTGAATGCGCGTAAAACAGCTGTTTCTCCCTGATAGCACGAGACCGGCCACTCCATTCAGCCGCACAGTGAAATGATCTGAAACCATGTCCTCAAATCAGCACTCGACCGAAAGGAAGAGATGCACTTTTTGTTTGAACGACAATATTCCTGCGATGCGCCTCTTTGTTTATGAAGTTGTTACATGCGACATCCCAAAAAGAGCACCAGTGGAGATCAAATAAATACATTAGGCCTAAAGCAGCCGAACACAGGGTGATGTTACACGAGCAGACGGATTTATATTTCGAAGGCTAATATATCGGAGATGGATTAATAAGAACGAATAACCAATGGAGACTAAATAACGAATATTTTTGAAAAATGAATTGTTTGGCCTGTTGCAGATGTGTCGGGTTTTGCTATCATCATCAGCACCGACTGAAAACCTTTTAGTCTTTAGATGTTTCTCTCTTTCAGCGATGAGTTATCAAAAACAAAACCTGCACTCGAGGCTCTAGCGTTTTTCCCCTCACCTTTTTGTCAGTTGTTCTTAGAAATAAGTCAAACTCTCATTATGAAGCAACTATCAGAATTTCACGTCCTCGAGTGGGTTCTAAGAATTTGCTGTATAACCTACATAGGCCACCATCACACAGCATACGAATTCAGAAAGTTCGTTCTTGAAAAGACGAAGTACATGAATTACAATCCGCTCAAGTCTGCCTTAATGTTCAGTTGCCATTTATCCGTTATTATTATTATTATTTAGCTATACATTATTATGTTATGTTTATTTATTTATTTTAAATAATTGTTGTTTTATAACATTAGCCTACTGGTATTACTATAAATACAAACGCAATTTTTTTTTTTTTTTTAAAATTGCGTTTTGCAGTTAAGCTCCTTTGTGATTTTCCACAGATGGTAACTGAGAGGAGAAACGTTTTGTTGCTTAAAAATAAATGTGACGAACAAGCCCTTAAGTGCGTGAATATTGCAAGTGTAGCGCTCATGTTTCGCTATTGAACCCCCCTCCCCTGTCTTTATCATTCGGTAGCTGGGGTGAAGTGTGTGTCCTCTGGTTCACCTCGATCTGTTTGGACAGCTTTACCTGGGCAGTCTAGGGCGACCCTTTCATCAAATCTCCTCACATCTTCAACTGCTCACAGACGTCATGGAGGCTTGCATTAAAATCTCATTCATCCCCATACAACCTGTATTATATATAGGCCTATATATATATATATATATATATATATATATATATATATATATATATATATATATATATATATATATAGAGAGAGAGAGAGAGAGAGAGAGAGAGAGAGAGAGAGAGAGAGTTATATATATATATATATATATTATATAGTTATATATATATATATATATATATATATATATAGTTATATATAGTTATATATATAGTGTATGTGTGTGTGTGTGTGTGTGTGTGTGTGTGTGTGTGATCTACATATATGAGAAATGAGAAAATCAGTCAAGTTGAAGATAACCATCGAACTCGCCTCCACGATCAACCAAAAATGAAAGCGGATGCGAACGCAGCTGTTTTGATTATGTTTATTATGTAATTTAATTGTATATATATATATTTTTTAAACGATAACAACTATGCTGCTACTACTAACACTAATAATAAAAGTAGTTGCAGTTGCATGTTTGTTTTTATTATTATTAGGCTATTGTGCACCATGTTGTTTTTGATGGCATCTGGCATGACTAGCTTTCGGATTTTACTATCTACACGCCCGTTCGAAAACACACTTCGCCAAAATTATTACAAAAAGGTTTTATGTGTTTATAAATGGTGCTCGATAAAAACAAAGCGTCTTATCAGCGCACATCTTCTAACCCTTGTTATAGGATAGACTAAAATAAAACGGCCGGGTCTTAAGTTCTCACCCACAGTGAAAAGTGTGATGCCTCCTGATTTTAATCTGCCTTGCCTGACATAATCATTCACAAATTATCTACCCAATCTTCAACCTGACCCAGTATCGCTGTCTACCACCGATTTACAGTGCCGTCAATGAATCAGCCTGGTGGCCCGAGCTAAAAAAGAATGGGTCTGATTTAAAATCCTCCCACCCCATATAGACATATATATATATATATATATATGTGTGTGTGTGTGTGTGTGTGTGTGTGTGTGTTTCTCACATCTTTCTAATTATCTAGGCCTATATGATTATATACTATGCCTATATAATATATAGCCTATGTGTCGAATTATTTTATTTAGCCTTTATTTTATTTTTCTGCTTTCTTTTTTCCTTGTGTAACACATTAGAGCTGTAGGCCTAAAATGGGATTGTAGTCCATATTTTGTTTTGACAGCCCGAAGTGTGATAAATTACAACATTTTCTTGTGAGGGCGCCTCAAATACTTCCCAAACTGTGTCTGTAGTGTTCGGAACGGCTTCCATCCTTGTCCCGCGCACTAAGCTTAAGACGTTCAGTCAAGAAACAAAACACATAATCAGGATTTCACTTTTTACCGTCGCGCGATGTCTTCAAGTACCTCTAATGTACGCTCGCGCGCGGGATAATAGCTCGCGCGGATCATTGCTCGCGTCCGCTGACAGCTCGACAATGACAGTGAGCCAGTGCAACACTTTCCATCCAACTTCGGTCTTTACTAGCGAAAGAAGAGGCTTTCCTCTTCGTACGGGAGGGAGAGAAAATACACATTTCCTGAATCAGCATTTTCAACCATTTCTCTTAAAATATGTTGAGATTTATTTATTTTTTTAAGATGAGGGAAGCTTCGTCGCGCGAAGGAATTGAAATGATTGTTAGGCTATTGTTATAGCCTGTTTATTAGCCTATATAAATATATTTTTCAGTTGAAATCACATTCGTTGAGTAGCAGGGGAATTTATCGTTTTCTGGACACCTATGAATAGCTATCGCGAGATAAACATCATATTTTAACTCCAATGCGTAGAGTCTATATTTCCTGCCTGTTTACTGACGTCACGTCCAGCAGCGTCGACAGGGCTGGCCATCATCTGCGCATTTCAAACCATCAAACGAGCAGCCCAATTATATTTAGTCAATCTGTGGGGACGGGACGGCCAAACCGGAGCATTACAGACAAAATATCACCCTAAGGGCCAAGCCCCCTTATTACAGTACAATAATAGCGAATAATCTACCTGACACTGCTCCCTAATGTGGTGATAAATACGTTCCCATTACATATTAAGGTTAAAGTTTTAATGTATTTGCATCGCAACATGTCATGGCACCTTGAATTAATAATGATGTTGATGTCGTTCACGGAATAGCCTAAAGAACACAGACTTCAGCAGCCGGGGAAAGCCCGTGTTTTAAAGTGCGGGAAGAGAGAAAGGGACTATGTCGCAGTCAGGGTTTGAGAGCCTGTTTTGAACATGCATAGGGAACCATTAGAAAAACGTGCTTGTCACCGCGAGAGGACGCACTGTCACAATTTAAAAGAGAATACACTCCACACAAGCTGCCACTGATAACACACACACACACACACACACACACACACACACACACACAGTCGTGTAGACCTGAAAGACAGCAACCCACAGAACAACGATGGTTCCCTTTAGGACTATGTTGATAGTTCCGTATTTATATGTTTATTTATATAGCCTATGTATTTTACTGTGCAGCTAATAAATACTTCCCAAAAAAATCTGTTTAAAAAATCATTTTGGGAGAGATTGAGAAGACACATTTATGTTTCTTTTTCAGACCCTGGCATGGTCCTGATTTAAATTCTTTACTTTTATCCTACAAAAAATATTATTATATGTACAGTACACTTTTGGTACCAATATGTAGGCTATCTTTTAGATAGGTTACTAACATGGACTCTTTGGATACAAAGGTGTGCCTTTTGAATAAACGCCCCTGTGACAGCTTTTGTACCTTTTTTGAGAGAGAGTTGCTACTTTATGAAGCAATTTTTATTAATGTTTTTTAAAACCAAGCCTAAATATTTATTTCATAGCCTGCTTGTGTTTTTTAAATATTGTGTAGGCCTACACGTTCAGACGGTCCACACACACACACACACACAAAAGAAACACCATTCTGTATATGAATGGAAGCAGAATTGGGCGCAGCTCCTGGTCATCTTTCCCTGGCCCACTTTATTCAATTAGTCCAGGCTGTTGGGCCCCGCCCCTGCTGATGACACCACAGACCCTCCTTAAGTTGCGTCGCGCCACAGCTGTCTGCGAGCATTGAGCTGACTGGCGCCATCCTGAAAGAATGCCTTCACTGTAAAAAAACACAGAGAGAGCAGTGCATTCAGAGACAGAGGGAGTGAGCACTAGAGAGAGAGAGAGAGAGAGAGAGAGAGAGAGAGAGAGAGATAGAGGGAGGGATGGAAATAGAGTAAGAGGGAAGAGGGTTACTACTGCGCATAAACACAGATTTGATCAAACTTGTGTTCAGTCATAAGGCAGAAAACTTATCCAGATCGACCCGGCTCGGCCTGAAAGCGTCAAGCTCACTTGTTGAGTCTACGCAGCGCAACTGAAATACTTGGCGGAACTTGACGCGCGCGTTTGGATGCGTACGCGGACTTATGACCAACAATAGTAGCATTTAAATTCGTTTGACTTTCAGAACGCGCGTTTATTGAACGGACGGATCCGGTTTTATACGAGCTTCTGACAATTTGCCAATGACAGAAAGAACACAAGCGAACGGACGGACTTTGTAAAAAACAAATTGTCTTGTTCAATTTCAGGTGATCGGAAGTTCAAAATATTCGAACCAGTGGATTAAACAAAGGAGGAGTTTGGACTTTTTTTTGAACTCTCGTGTTGTGTGTATCGGTGATTGTATGAACGTTTGCTGAGAAAAAAAGAGAGAAAACGATGGAAGTAAGTCCGGAGCAACCCCGATGGATGACCCATCATCACCCGGTCATTAACGGCCAGCATCCCGAGTCACACCACCCGGGACTGGGACACTCCTACATGGACCCGTCGCAGTATCAACTTGCGGAAGATGTGGATGTATTGTTTAATATCGACGGACAGAGCAACCACCCGTACTACGGGAACTCGGTTCGGGCCGTGCAGAGGTATCCACCGCCACCTCACAGTAAGTAGACGAAACCAGTCCTAATTCTATAACCACATTATTCATCTATGTTCTAACTGAATTAATAATATGTAACAGGAAAGAAACTATTCTTAGGACTGTACTAAAAAAATTGAACAGTGTCAGAGTAGTTTACGTGTGGCTTACCTGAAGTGGTGTGTCACTGGTTTCACATCTTTCTAGTATTCTATGGTTATTTAACTTTTTAGGTCAATTGTGTAATATTAAATAATGCAATGCATTCCTTTCATTTTAGAAAGCCTTCAATTTAATTAACGCGTTTTTTATTCGAAAACACGTTATAAGCTGAAATATATTTGATTGGTAAAAAGATGTTATGATACATATTATGGTGAAAATATTTATATTAGCACTAGCTGGGGATTTAATTGAATGATTTTCAGAAGTCTCTAAATTATGAAGCGCATTTTTTCCCTGTTGTATGTACTTGACTTTTTTAGTGCGGAAGAAAAAATGGCTTTATTTTATTGACATGACTTCCTGAGCGGAATGGGGCAAAAAGCGTGATCTTGTTTCTCGTTTGAATCGCCCCATCTCGAAACACATCAAAACTCTTCAAATCCGCACATCCTCAGTAGATACTGGGTGGGTGAGATATCGAAACTCGTGAGGGCTGTTAATTGGGACCCTTTGCCCCATCAAAAGCCTCTCAGAGTAATGTAGGCCTTTACGTGCAGTTTCACAGTGTTACTCATTAAGACAAGTTGCACTAGTTCTTTCATGCATTAAAAGGCCGTTGCTAAAAGGGTTTCGGCGCCTTTAAATAACAGATGCTCGTAAAAATATATATCAATCAAAATGTAGCGCTGTGTTGTAAAAATAGGCTATTTATCTTGACCCTGTTTTGTGTGTTCATATATATATATATATATAGCCTATATATAATGGTTCTGATGTTATTTCGTGGCTTCCTAATGTGCAGAATCCCCACCTCGTCCTGTCCTAACAGCAGGCTTGTCTTTTGTTTCCGCAGGTAGTCAGGTGTGTCGCCCATCGTTGCTGCACGGCTCTCTTCCTTGGCTCGATGGAAGTAAACCTATCGGCTCTCACCACAGTACCTCCCCCTGGAACCTCGGGCCTTTCCCCAAAACTTCCATACACCACAGTTCCCCTGGGCCTCTGTCCGTCTACCCTCCAGCCTCTTCCTCCTCGCTGTCCGCTGGCCACCCGAGCCCACACCTCTTCACCTTTCCCCCCACTCCACCCAAAGATGTGTCCCCTGACCCCTCAATTTCCACGTCAGGCTCGGGCTCATCCATACGGCAGGAGGACAAAGAGTGCATTAAGTACCAGGTGTCTCTGGCCGAAAGCATGAAGCTGGATTCGGCTCATAGTCGGAGCATGGCCTCTATCGGAGCGGGCGCGTCCTCCGCGCACCATCCCATCGCCACTTACCCTTCCTATGTGTCCGATTACGGGCCGGGGCTCTTCCCACCAAGTAGCCTGATAGGTGGGTCCTCTTCTAGTTATGGTTCCAAAACGAGACCAAAAACAAGGTCCTGTTCAGGTAGGCGTGCGCTTTACTACCCTTTGATTTTTACTAACATAATCATAGTCAGATCATTCAGCAGTTGAGCTCTATTATTGTGCACTTGCCATTCTTTTCGTTTTCCACAAAAACGGCCTCCCAGGTTATCCAATTCCCAGACTATTGATTTGGTTCAGCTCTTTTTTTTTTTGGTCTGTGCCAAGGCTTGGCTATCGAATTTGGGCACAGTCCACATCCCTTGTTCAAAGAATGGCTCCACTCCTTAAACCTGACGTGATTTATGATGTCACATCGAGATAAGGCTATAGAATAAGGCAACATATTTATATTTTCAAATAAATATAATGATAAATAAATCTAATTTTGGGGGGAATTTATATTATTAATTTGAGCTAGTTTATAATCCCGTTCGCTTGATTCATTTATGATGCAATAATCTCATCTTTTTGTTGTGGTATCATTTTAAAATTGGCTAACCAAGGCGCAATAGACGTTCTCTTTTATAGAAATTATAGATTTGTTAACACGTCTGCTGCCTTACATAATTTCATCATTATATTCCGCTTTGGAGAATATTATATCTAATGTCGTTTAGCTACAAAGCGGAATTAGCCTCCCTGATTTATTAAACGTCGCTCAGTATGCAGATGAGTCTACACGTTTAAAGCGGAGCGCGAGGGTTTTCCGGATGTAGATGTGTGTGTGTGTGTGTGTGTGTGTGTGTGTTTTCTCTCTCATCTCTTGCTCCTCTTGTGCCTCGCAGTGCACGGCCCCATCTCTCTCGCGTTTATATGTTTAAGCTAATCCAATTATTTTCAGACTGCTGCACGCGACAGTTGCATTGTTTACTTTGCGCAGAAACTTTGATAGAGTCCGGATGCGCCGCGGATCGCTCGGAATAACGAATGAGCTGGCGCAATGCGCGGCCGACATGCACAGACAGAGTGTTATCCAAACACACAGAGAAAATCATTTCTAAAGGTCAACCAGCTTTCTGAATGCGATTAGCGAACGGCCCATTTTTTTTTCTAAATAATAGTCTATTCATAGCGATAGATTTTATGATAAAGATAGAAAATATCTATTCACCCCATTTATCATTTATTTAACTTGTGAGTTTTACATATTAGATAGCCTACAGATTATTGATAGCCTATTTAAATTGGTTGCTGTTTTATTGTATAGGCAGACCTACATTTGGAATGAATATTTTGCACAGAAAGCGCAGCATATAATTCCTCTAAAGTTCTAGTATTGTTCTTTTTAGGTTTTGGTTTTGAAACTAAACACGTAGGGTAAAGTCTACTACACAGATGCATCAGAACGCTCCGTTATTGCGTGCGTCTCTATCTGTGGTAATGTGCTCGAGAGCTTTTGTGGGTTTGGGGCAGTTTGTAGAGCAAAAGAGTCTCGCGCCACAAATGAGAGCAGTAATGCTGCTGGGTTAAGGGGGGTGAGGGGGTTGGGGGCTGCACGACGAGGTTGTTTTTCGTTTCAGCGGAGCGACCGGAGGCGTGGGTCACTGAACATGTGAGGCGCGCGCCCTTCACCTGTCAGTCAAACGGAAAGAATGCCAATCAAACGCTACTGTGTTTTAATTACGTAAAGAGAGCAGGTTACACAATGAGTTAATTAGACCGACGCTTTCACTTACTGTTACCCAATCCATTTAACATGATTTCAGCCATAAAGCCTAAAATCAACTTTAACATATCAGAATGATTAATCCAAGTTTAATGTTTTTTTTTAATTATTATTATTTTTATTATCATTATTATTTTTACAGTGTAGTCACGTGGTTTAATAATGAACCGGGAGGTTGTTTCTGTGGAAATTGAGTCTTTATTCAGCTACATTATATTTGCGATTCCCTCTTCTAATGAATGATGCAGTATTTCCAACGCATCGTTGTTTAGAGCATGATACGTTTGATAAAACCCCCTGAAGAACACATTTTCACAGCATTGCCTACTTAGAACCGCTAAGTTATTTGTAGAAAAGTTATTTGTAGATCTTATCAGATGATGTCATATTTGACAATTGAGAAGTTAAGCTCATATTATGATGTCATATTAGACAATGTTTTTATTTGGTAATGCATTAATAATAGTAACAACAACAACAACAATCATTTGTTATTAATGCATTCCATATTCATTTTTTTTATCCATGCGAATTTTTAGAATGTGTATTTTTGATAATGCCTTTTTATATCTATATCTATATTTATAAATATTGACTTATGAATTGTTATGTGTGCATACTTGTATAATATTAATACGATTATTAGTCATTATTTTGTTGATGTGATAAATGTTGATATTTAATATTGTGTTTTGTTTGAACAAATCAAAGCGACTGGCCACTGGTGTTTTTTTTAGTGTGCTCACCAATGGCCTAAGATTGTGTAGTTGTGATTGTGCATGGAAGTGTGTTTCAGTGGTTCTAAAAAATCAGTTGTGCATGCGTGTGTGTGTCTCTGTTGGCAGAGGGTAGAGAATGTGTTAACTGCGGGGCCACCTCGACTCCTCTGTGGCGGAGGGATGGCACCGGTCACTATTTGTGTAACGCCTGCGGACTATACCACAAGATGAACGGACAGAACCGACCCCTCATCAAGCCCAAGCGGAGGCTGGTATGTTTCTCTATAGCACTGTATTAATGACACTTCTGTCTTTCTCTTTCTCTACCCAGGAAGAAGTGTTAGCTGCAAGAAATTGACTCGCCAAGCGCAGGTCTCGTTTTTTTTAGATTAAGCAATAGCAGTTATTATTATTATTATTAGCAATAATTTTTAAGTTATTTTTTTCTGTTTCAGTTTTTATTTATTTATTATTTATTCATTTTTATTTATTTTCCCCCGCTCGACAAAAAAAAAAAAAAAAATCCCGGATAATTTTATTTTATCGCAAATATTGCTGACACCGTGTCTACTAGTCAGCATAACGAAATTCGTCACGGAGAGACTTCAAAGTGTTGTGAAACGAGCGCTTATCTCAAATGAGTATACGCGTGGGAGGCGATCAGCTCGAACAGGTCAAATATGTCTGCAGAAATTAGGTTCAATTCTGACAATGCGCCATTCATCAGGGACACTGTTTCACAGGGATTTAATAAACGAGAGAGAGGAACACTGTGTTTTCAATGGCCTGGCATATATTCGGGCTTTGGATAGAGTCGAAGCTCTTGAGGCGCAGAGAAATAGTCCGAGCGCTGCTATTTTGGCATTGGCCTTCTCTCTCCCTCTCTAATGTGAAAAGCCGACTTCCCAGGAAAAGACTGGCGGATATCTGAGCGCAGCTGATAAAACTCCTCGAACAACAGCGCTCGCTCCCGCAGTCTAAACATACGGGCGAGAACGCGCAGACAGGAGTCACGACTTCAGATTGATCTTCACTGAGCCAAACAACCTACTCTAGAAAATAATAGTATGAAGAAGAATAACACAGGAATAAAGAATTGCCTTTAAAGTACAAATGTTACCTAATTTATTTGAATTTAATTCATTTGGCAATACAATTTAGCTGTCATTTTTCACCGCACAAACGAGAAAAATAAACAAACAATAAAAACCAGCAAATCATAATAGGACACAAACATGACGCTTCGACTATGTCAATCAATCTTACGCCTTTAAATTGAATTCAACGACGCGTTAATGAATAATTTGTCATTACTTCAGCATTTCTGTATATTAACCCTAAACGCAGCATGATTTTTCTTTCTACAGTCCATTTTTAAAACATATTGCTGATCCCTACAAATTCATTGCATTTCTTTTTGAATCTCCCACCCCCCCATTGTTTTTTTTTTTTTTTTTTTTTTTTTTACTTATGATAATTGATTATGTCAGTAACTGCTCATAATTAATAATTCTAACTGCTTTTAATCAATGCATGTTAATTTAGAGCAAGCTATTTTAGTGCAGCACATTGATGTGAATAAAGATGGCTAATATCTAACTTGAAGGTTGATGTTTAAACGTGGATCCATTTCATGCAGAGCCGCTGTTTCTCCATCATTTAACGGGAAAATGTCATCAGCTTTTAATGGGCACTATTTAAACCAGCGCTTTCATGTCCTTTGTAAATATTTAGGTTTGAGAGGGCATGTGTGCAAGGCACTATTTTTACCCGAGAGTTTAAGGCACCAGTGTTATGGAGAACTCTTTTCCTCTCACATAGTTCTGCATCGCTTAAAAAACATTTGCAAGCTCAGGAAACAGAAGGGTTGGGGGCCATTAGCACTGTAGGAATGTAATCATCATCTTTAGTTATTATATTATGAGTGTAATAACTGTGATTCTTTTTCTTTCTGTGTGTCCATCAGTCGGCTGCCAGACGAGCAGGGACCTCATGCGCAAACTGTCAAACGACCACGACGACACTGTGGCGGAGAAATGCAAACGGCGATCCCGTCTGCAATGCCTGCGGCCTCTATTACAAATTACACAATGTAAGCTCCATAGCTGTCTTACACTTATCTAGTAAGATATTTTCTATCTTCTTTTTGCATGATGGCACCTTTCATGTCATGCCATTTCTTTCTTTCTGTCTTTCTGCTTTCTTTCTTTCTTTCTTTCTTTCTTTCTTTCTTTCTTTCTTTCTTTCTTTCTTTCTTTCTTTCTTTCTTTCTTTCTTTCTTTCTTTCTTTCTTTCTTTTACAACATTCACAACATTGTGAGAAGTGAAACTAATTACTCAAAAATGACTACAAATTTATATTAATGGACCATTATAATAATCCATCACACCCGTTTCATTTTTATCTTCCCAACGAAAAAGTTCCGATTTGTTGCGGGTTTTTTTTCAAGGCCTGTCTGATTGATTATAATGATCTACACTGTAAAAAAATTTGCTGTAGTTTTGCAGCTGTTTGCCAGTAACTTACTGTAGATTTAAATTTATGTTATTTACTGGCAACAGTTTGTTCAAAGCTAAATGAACATTAAACATTAACAAGTCTTTGTCTTTAAAGAATAAAATTATAAAATAACAATGTAATGCAAAGCATTCTGGGAACCAGAAATCTTCATCAACCTTTTTCTGTTTTTTTTTCCTTCAGATTTTGGTTCCCAGAATGCTTTGCATGAGGATGTTATTTTAGTTTTATTCTGTAAAGATAAAGACTTGTTAATGTTTAATGTTCATTTAATTTTGAACAAATTGTTGCCAGTAAATAACATCAATTTAAATCTACAGTAAGTTACTGGCAAGTAGCTGCCAGTAATACTGTAATTTCTACAGATTTTTCTAACAGTGTATAAGTTATGACAACGTATGTTTTAACATTGCTTTAACTCATCAAATTAAGCTAAAAAATGTTCAAGTTATACAAGATTCAACTCATCTTTTTAAGTCAGTTTAATGTAATTTAAGTTGAAATTACTTAAACTTCCAAGTTAATTGTACTTAAAAATTTAAGGCAGAAATGTTTTTCAAAGTGATGATTTCCGATCCCCTGGGACAACTTAACCCGTTCTAAAACGTTTTTTTTTAAACATTCCCCAATGGTTGCAAGACGTTCGAGTCAATTATCCACTGAGATTTGTTTTGTTCTTCCTCATATTATTATTTATTTTAAACTGCTAGTACTGTTGTACTATTGAATTACACTTCAGTTGGTGGTATTTCTATGTTAAACATATGCCGGGGAACATTTTCATTCTACCTAATCAGCTCTGGTATCCTGTATCATCACACTTTGAGGCCCCACGGTCCTGTTACACTCCCCTACTAGTCACGCAAGCGCAACCTTTTAAATCATTTTGCCATGTTGGTTTTGACTGTTTTGTAAGAACTCGGGGGAAAAAAAAAATCCCCTAAACTTGACCTAGGTTATCAGAGAAACGAATAACACGTATTATCGTTCGAAACAACCAAGAGTTTGGATAATTGGAAAATTAGTTTGTTTTGGTACGTCCCATTTTCTGTTAAGGTCGGCCTGCTTTGAATCAAATTCCAGATTTTGCATGCTAAATTAAGCTCTCTCCAGAGTGTACTTCACTAACTCGCATGTTTGCATTATCACTACCACTCCCATTTCTCATTGAGCCGACAGGGATTTGTCATAAGAACTGATTTGTGATTGTATTTGTATGTCTGTCAGTTTGGGGTTAGACTTCTGGCCCGTTTCTTTCTCAGTTTTTTGATGTGTTCATTATAAGCCCAAAAAAGTTTAACTGAACAACATATAAGAGTGTTTCTAATAGCCGACAGCTATAAGCATGTGTTTTCTGTGATGCCCAATGGAGATGTTTCAAATTAACAGTTTCGCTTTGGGGTGTGAGTTCTCACAAACACACACTGGCACTCACATTTACACTAGTGGTTGGCCAATATGGGATTTCCGATAACAGGCGTCAGTGCAGATATGTAAAGTACAGTGTGTATTTTTTATATATAATTCAGTTCGTTGTTAGCAAATGAGTGCATTTCTACAAATTTAGAAATTGCTGAAATGAATGATAAGATTCAACACTGTAATAAAAAAGTTGCTGCCTTAATTTTTTTTTAAGTACAATCAACTTGAATGTTTGTCATTTCAACTTAAGTTACCTTAAACTGACTTAAAAAGATGAGTTGAATCTTATATAACTTATAAAATAAGTTTAATGTTGCTTAACTTGTTTTGATGAGTTAAAGCAATGTGAAAACATGTTGTCATAATTTATTGATAATCATTTTTTTACAGTGGTTATTTAAAACATTTACACTCACATTTTCACATTCACATTTTTGTGGGTTTTATCAGTCTTTCATAAATCAAAATGGTGAAATAACAGTAGAAAGCTCACAGTTTAAGCCTTACAGTCTCAAAAACAATCAGACGCATTAACATACTTCTTAGTATCACTTAATAGCTCTTGCGCAAAGCATCTAGAGTGTTTTAAGACAGAGAGAGAGAGAGAGAAACGGTCCAATTATGGGGTGAAAGTAGCAGGCTTTGGCAGACGGATGTGGCAGTGCTACTGCGCTTGAACCCGGCTGGCCAGAGTCTGGGGTTTCTCTCTTTGGCAAGACTGGCACCGGCCATGCCTGGCGTCAGGGAACCAGAGGCTAAATCCAGCCTAGTCCTATGACCCGACATACACACTTGTATGTACAGACACGCTCACTCGAACAAAGAAACCGATATATCTGTCTTATAATGAAACTCTATTACATACCATCAGAACATGCTTGGACTCAATAAAGAATTAAAGGGTCTCACTATGAGTGTGTAAAGTGACCCTCATTGTTTGACCAAATCCTAATCCCAGAAACCGTGACTTAAAGAGGTGTCAGCTTTCAACTTGCCCGTAAGAAGGAGAAATTGTAAATGAGATCTGTTTAATATCTCAATTGTTTCTCCAAGACAGCAATTACAGAGATTAGATGGAGAGAATATGGCTTTTGCTTAAGGGGATAAGTCACCCAAAAAATGAATATTCTATCATTATTTACTCGTTCCAAACCTGTATGAATTTATTTTTTCTGTGGACCACAAATGAAAGAATGTTTCAACTGTATTTGTCCATGCATTGGGTCCCAAACAACATTGGACTCCTTTGACTTTCATTGTATGTACATAAAAAAGACATTTTTCACATTATCTTCTTTTTGAAGTATTCTTCACAGAGGAAAGAAAGTCAAACAGGCTTGAAAAGACACAAGGTCGACTCCTCAGATGTTTCTTACTATGTCTCAAACTGTGCTCCGATTTGCCAAGATACACATCAAAAGTCAGAAATTTCATTATGAGATCATTATTCCAAGACCAAATTATCTGAGCTATCCACATTAATTTGACCATATATCAACAGCTGCCTCCTTTGTGTCTATTTTATTTCTCATTGGGAATTTTTAGGAGAAACATCTGAGATTAAGTTAATACCTAAAAGAAACATAACTGGATTTAGTCTTCTAAAATATACAGAAAAGGACTGATCTCTTAGCAATAATGTGTTCCTCTGGATGTGGTATGAAAATCAAAATAATGTCTTATGCAAGCGGGACGGTCCCGTGGCCATTACTAAAAGTCTGCCGTCTCTCTCCTCGCAGATCAACCGACCGCTCACCATGAAGAAGGAGGGCATCCAGACCCGGAACAGGAAGATGTCCAGCAAGTCCAAGAAGAGCAAAAAGTCCCATGATAGCATGGATGATTTCTCCAAAAGCTTAATGGAAAAGAACAGTTCCTTCAGCCCGGCCGCCCTGTCGCGTCACATGAGCTCGTTCCCTCCCTTCTCGCACTCCGGCCACATGTTGACCACGCCCACCCCCATGCACCCCTCTTCCAGCTTGCCCTTCGCCCCCCACCACCCCTCCAGTATGGTGACGGCGATGGGCTAGAGCACCCTGCTACCTCCGACCGCCCAATCTCCTGACGGTGGACGTCTCAAAGCACCGTTAACCTTGAAGCCTGTCACCCGCCGCAACCCTCCGACCTTGAACCAGCTCTCTCACGTGCACCGTCTGAGCTATGAGCCCCCCCCCCAAGACCCCTTCTCCACTTCGGTATGCCCCGCTTAAAACGGTAACCCCCCCCCCCACCCCGCATTATGAGGGAGAGACAGTGAGAGTGAAAGAGAAAAGACAATGACTTTCTTCATCGCCCCTCCAATCACGAAACCCTCGCGCTGATGTCAACCTTCATTTGTGTACAAATGCCATCTTTCCTGTGGGCATCAAGGCACAACCATTACGAGACTTTAAACTAAACTTCTCTAATTCCCCAAACCTTTTCCTTTTCTTCTTCTACGCATCTGCTATTCTGTCCCCCCCCCTTTCCCTCCCAGTGAGACATGAGGAATCGAGCTGTGAATGACAACAGGAGATGAACTCTGCATATATTTGTAAAAAAAAAAAAATGTCTGAAATACATTTAATGAAGACTTTTTAAAGAGCAAAATGAGAAAAATGCGAGGACAGGAAATGCCCGTGGGCAGCTAATGATAAGAAGGGTACGAGTTAAACCTGGAAGATGGAACGGCGTGGCGACGTGGCCCACGATTTCTATCCGAATGATGAAAAATGTAGGAGATGAGAAGTAGGGAGAAGAAAAGTAGAAAGGAAAATGGTGTGTAATGCATTAAAACTTGTAGTCAGGTCTGTTTCACAGACTTCCAGCTACTCTTCTGGATGTGTTATAGGTCTTGGGCAATTGGTTTGTGTTCACACAGACACACACACAGACACACACAAACACACGCACACACACGCACACACATATACACATGAAAGACTTCTTTGGGCCCAGGTTATATGCATTGTGAAAAAAGTTCCTGTATTTGTTATTTGTATGTATAATTCAGAGTACCAAAAATACGAAAGAAACAAAGATGTAGAATTATTTCTTTATGTAATGCAGACTGAATGGTTGTACAAATTTAATAATCACTAGTGTAAAAAAAGACTTGCTTTTTGTTGCGTAATTTTTTTTTCCTCTTTGAAAATAATAAACTAGTTTAATCTCTGTTGACATCACACGAGAACGCAACGGTGAACGCTTTTGTGCGTGTTTTTGCATACGACTTTGGTGTGAATGCGAGAGTGAGCTTTTGTGGGTATGTCACTGCATATGTGTGATATCTGACACATGGCTTTTTGCTAGCCACAAGGACACCTCTAGATTTACCCAGAATGCTGCTGGCCGCACACCAACAGGAAGCCTAGAAATAAACAGAGATGTTGTGAGGGACTCTACTCCACACAGCCTAAAACTCTTCACGCTACCAGTTTGACTTTGACATTCCATCAACACTGCTGTTAGCATGCTAGTCACATCAGAAATGCTTTTTTAACATGTCAAGACAAAAATAAGTGTATTTGCAGTCAGGAGACTGAAATTCATCTTTCCGTCCAGTTTATGTTGAAAATCAAACCGGTTTACATTTTGAAGGAATTCAAGCTTCAAGTCTGTATTAACAACTTGACAATAACAAATTCGATCCATGATTTATCTTGGTGAATACATCATACACATATACAGTATGTGTAAAAAATGTAAGCTAAAAGTAAATTGCCTCTTCACTTCACAAAAAATCGTCAAAAACAATGCATTCCGGTGGGAATACTTGATCTCAAGTCAACCAATGACATTGCAAAAGGAATGAGGCAATTCAGTGACGATTATGGCAATGAAATTTATATTTGCAGAGAGAGAGAGAGAGAGAGAGAGAGAGAGAGAGAGAGAGAGAGAGAGAGAGAGAGAGAGAGAGAGAGAGAGAGAAGTCACTGATCTTTAGTTTTAGAGTTGTAAGAGAGCCAAGTAAAACATGGTTAACAGAAGCAAAGCCTTATGGGTAGAGTAGTGTGAAAGGTACCACAGCAGAAAAAAACCCTCAGCCTGTGGCTGCTACTATACACAGTAGGTTGAAGAGAAAAGAAACTAATAAGGCTGCAAGAAGTGGTTTTGTGGTGAGATGAGGCCTAAGTTGGCATCTCATGGGTAAGTTGTCAATGCAGTTTGG
This sequence comes from Scardinius erythrophthalmus, assembly GCF_964197995.2. Classification (NCBI taxonomy): domain Eukaryota; kingdom Metazoa; phylum Chordata; class Actinopteri; order Cypriniformes; family Leuciscidae; genus Scardinius; species Scardinius erythrophthalmus. Next base: position 18,739,534 of record NC_138224.1, on the reverse strand, counting down.
ATCTTGACCAGGTTGAATGTCACTGAAAAAAAAAGGAACATGCAAAACAATAACAAGAAATAAATGTAACACCACAAGTCAGAACAGTTTGGTGGGGGATAGATTGCACATTGCATGCTCAATAAATATTTAAAACTGGCCTGAAAATCAATGAGACAACGCATGAGCATTAAAAATGTTCAAAAGCAGGCGTTACATGAAGAGGAAATCTTTTTTTTTCTCAGCTGCCTTTGATCAGTGGCTCATTGTGGGTTTGCAGGGTCACTGCTTACTGTTCCATTGTAGCTAGCCATGGTCTTCACCCCATTAGTTTTTATGGGTCGTAGAGAAAGGACCTGCCCTAAAGGTTTTTGTTTGATTATAAAGCGTTCACTTTGTAGAAGAACTGTTAACTTAAAAAACTATATGTAATGTGAACAATACATATGTTTGATAGTGCTCTACCTTTAATAGCTTTACCATGTAATGCTAAGCTCGCTAAGTTCAAAGAAACATTCATCATTAACCAAAGCAAATTCTTATTAAGAATTACTCACAACAATGACCGAAATATTTCATCATGGTTAAGATGTCGAATCCTGCAGGCAAGTAAATGTAGAAAACAAACATTAGTAATACACAAGGTTTGTTTACAATTAGCGTCATGCTAAATTTTACACAGGGCAGTTAGGGACTACATTGTGCGATTCATTTGCATGTTTCTTTTTCTTAACAGAGTGAATATAGAAGAGCTACAAATATTTTGTTTAGCTGTTGTGGTTTCGTACATTTGCATGCTGCCTGTGCTGATGGCACATTAGCATGCTAAGAAACTTTCTCTGTTAAGTCCTAAAAAGAGGAACTAACCCCAGACCACAGGGAAGCCAAGGACCCACACATTCACATATAGTACGCATTTACACACTTAGATGCACTCAAAATAAAAAAACTGAAACATTCTCCTATTTGATAAATAACGATTATTTATACATAAAAGGCATGGCTACTTCTGTTAGCATAGTATATTTAAAAACTCCTGCATCAGGTTCAGTTTTTGCAAATATGAACGTGTCGGAATGTCCCGTTGCACTTTACTGCCCTTTACTGCTCATTACTGTTGTAATGGCCATAATGAGAGACATGAAAATGCAGATAGAGAGAGAGAGAGAGAGAGAGAGAGAGAGAGAGAGAGAGAATTTAACAAAGAGCTTTACGTCAACTATATGTTCATGTGCAAGAGTGTATATGCAGACGTCTGAGAGTGCAACGTCTGAGGCAACACTTTTTGCATGTTAAATCATCATGTCTTATCAAAAATCGTATCATAATCTCACTTTTGCTAGCTTCCGCTTTGACTACACGTACCCACATGGTAGGCACGTGTGTTTATTATAGGCCTACTGGACTGACTCTAGCTTTTCTGTAGTATATCAATATTTCCTTGTATTTTAATTTCTTGCAGCATTTTGTGCATCAACTGTGATCTCTAACTCAAAGTCTGTATGCAATGTCGGTGATCTTGAATTTAGCTATATGCTAATTACTAAGCGGATATTCGAGCTGACCCTGAAGAAAGGTAAAAGGCTAAAAGGTTTTTGTTGTGAATCATCCACAAACACATATTTTAAAGATTGTTCCATTTGTAGTAAGTTGCGTCAATTAAAGAGCATGTGGCTCAAACTATTTCCCTCACGTCAGCATGCAAACTACAGGATCCCGGCAGACGAAATACCATGACGCTGCAAAACTAGCAGGCACAGTTTTGGGTTCTTCAGAAATGAAGCTTTTTGTGGTGACTTTGGTTTGACACTTCTGTGTCTCACGATGCAGTGAGCAGGGAATAATGATCGCATGGCTTTTGATTAGCCAATGTATTGGTTATTGAAATACTTTTTTTTTGTCTATTGACAGCAGTTTCTAACATAAGCACTGACACAAGCTAGCTAACTTAAAACTAAAAGTTGAGTGGGTTAGTGTGTAAATATATGAATGTAAACAATGCTAATAATGAAATATTAACCAGAATTTACTTTAAGGCATGCACACAAGAAAACAAAGTTTGAAAGCAAAATCGTTTAGCATCATTTTACATTATAATTATTTTTCTCAAATCTGTAATCAAAATAGATGCAACATTGAATGTTGGTTCGCAAATACATACGAAAAAAAATGCAAACATTGCTTTGCAAACCAACATGGGACTTTTTGGTTATCTTCCAGTGTTTGGTTAACCTTCTCGATTTGACTGAAATATGAATCAAGTTCAACTCTTTTTTCCGGGTTGACAGTGAAAGGAAAAAAAAAAAAAAGAAATTAGGGGATGTTTGTAAATATTGTAGATGCCATGGGAACAAGCACCTGAGAGGCGGTTACCTGTGGCCGACATAATTTTTACTATGACAGCTGTATGTTTAAACAACTGACCTGAGTCTGGCTTCCTTGAGATTTCTACCTGCAGTTTTAATATAAGTTTTAACATCTTAGAAGGATCTCATAACCCAAATAATGCTTCTGTAGGAAGAAACTCCTCTCGTCTCCTCTCATTATTGTGCTTTAAAAAGGCATCAATTATGTGTAAACAAGAACCTAAAGGGGAACTCCATGAACTACCAGGAAAAAAAAAATGTTCTGGACCGCCACATAATTTTCATTAGTGCTTGCTTCCAGTTTTTGACCTGCCAAACTTGTCTTGTGACAATACTGGTATGACTTAAAGACCCCATTTATCAAACATTTCTGTTAGTCCATGATATTAGATTTGAGGCTGTGTATAGTGTCCTAAAAGTTGACAAAGTATACTTGTAGCAGATATACACTGCTTAAATGTTCTTACAAATATGCCTACACATTTTATATTAAAAGTCTTTAAATTCTGAGAAAATGGACAAACTAAGGTGCATTTATACATTATGTCCAATCAAATCTCTCTAGAATGAGAACACCCCTCCCCCTTAATACCACCTGACACTGATTAGCAAAAGCAAGTTGCAAGTCCATGTTTTGGTGGCTAATATGTCACTCTTGTTTATTAAATACATCAACATAGGAAAGAAAACCGGTCTTCAAACCATCTATCCATCATTGGGCCATGAGCTGTGTGCTGAATTTTTATCAAAAGGTATGTAGCCTACTGTCTACTTCTTATTAATTGTACTGAGAGAATCGATAAACAGCCATGCTGTTTTAGGTGCGTTCCCACCATCCCATAATTACCATAAAGATTCTGAACTGTAAATTGCCTTCAGGTGCTTGTTGAACTTGTAAATACAACATGTAAACTCGTAACTTTCTGAGAGCTACGACCGCTGTACTACCTGGTCCTGAACACTGCAGGTGTGTTTTACTTGAAACGGCGCTGTGCTGGCCGATTGGTGTATAACATGAAAGTATCGCGCGCGAACGATTCGAAAACATACGGAGCTTTATTTACGGTAATTACGACATGTCGTGAACGTTCATATTAACACACATGTAGACCTGGATTAACTAAAAGTAAAACGGTAAAAACACTTTTTTGTGTGTGTGCAAAATCTCTCATCTTCATTTAGTTTAAGTTGAAAATAGCTACACACACGCGCGCATATATAAAATAAAAATGACCAATTATTTCAAATGAAAATGGAAAATTTAATAATGAAAAATAATTTAAAACTTTAATTAAAATTATAATAATCTCTCAGCGATATAAAATGATTTATTATCCTCATACTATCTAATTTCTACACTACTAAAAGTTAAATCATCTTCAATATTAGTTCCTGCTAAGATTGTGGGTTCGATTCAGTGAACACATACTGAAAAAACATATAAACTTGAATGCACACTAATTTGTTTTGTATAAAGCAGCTGTCAAAAATCCATGTAACTGCATTTCTGTATCTTGTTTTACCATAGCTCAAGTTATTTTCCACAAAAGCAACTCACAATATAATAAAAATATCTGTTAAGGACAGTGTGAGCCATTTAATAAGAATCAGATCCAAAAATGACCTGTCTGCTTGTAATGCAATTATTCATTTGGCTAAACTCATAAGATTTTGAGCAGCTGAATGTCAGCAGTGCAGATTTCCTTCCTGTTCATTGTTTTAAAGGGTGGAAATCTTTCTTATTAGACTTGATATGCTAGCGGCGGCTGAGTTAAATGCTAAATGATTAGATCTGCTAACGAGGGCCAGGCGTTTTCAGCGCTGAGAGTTATGATAGTTGTGTTCACTGGAACGGCTGGGGAGTCCTTATTAATTCAGGTGACTGCTGAATGAAGTGTGTCAGCGGTTATATGACCACACCATGGGATTCATGTGGGTCTCCAACAAACCACTCCATATTTACCTAAATTAACCACACGTAAACATACTCTTGAACCTTTACACACACATCTCTGGTCTGTGCTGTGACCTATTACAATTCTTACTGTCATACCTGAACAGTTATTTGCTTGAAACCACATACGCATTTAGACACACCTAAACCCAAGCAAGTCTAACCACACACATAAAGAGATGCCTGTGTTGGAAAAAAAATAAAGAACTACACATCTGTCTGGCCGGGTTTCCCCCTGTAATTTATATGCATTGTTTCACAGAAGGCCTATTGGTGATTAGCAGGCAGATGAATTTTGTTTGCATATAATGTATATGTACAGTCATGTGAAAAGAAAGGACAGCCTATTGAATTCTGTGGTTTTATGTATCAGGACATATTAAAAAATATATATCTGGTCCTTGGCAGGTCTTAAATTTAGGTAAATACAACCTCAGACGAACAACAACACATGACGTATTAGCCTACACCGTGTCATTATTGAACAAAAACTATGCCAAAATGGACCCCCTTACTGCTTCCATAGGAATTAAGAGTGTAAGTAGCAGTCAGGTACTGCTAATCAAATGCCTTGATCATCAGCAAGCGTGACCAACTCTATAAAAGCAGAAGTTTTGGCAGTTTTTTTGGTCTGGAGCATTCAGGTGTGTGTTAACACAATGCCAAGGAGGAAAGACATCAGCAATCTTAGAGAAGCTATTGTTGCTGCCCATCAATCTAGTAAGGGTTACAAGGCAATTTCCAAACAAATTGAAGTCCATCATTCTACATTGAGGAAGATTATTCACAAGTGGAAAACATTTAAGACACTCGCCAATCTTCCCAGGAATGGATGTCCCAGCAAAGTCACCCCAAGTTCAGACAGTGCGCTTCGAAGAGAAATTGCAAAAAAACCCAAAAGCTACATCTCAGACTCTACAGGCCTCATTTAACACGTTAAATGTTAAAGTTCATGACAGTATAATTAGAAATTTTTTTTTTACAAAAATGGCTTGTTTGGAAGGGTTGCCAGGAGAAAGCCTCTTCTCTCTTAAAAAACATGGAAGCATGGCTTAGGTTTGCAAAGTTGCATCTGAAGAAACCACAAGACTTCTGGAACAATGTCCTTTTAACAGACGAGACCAATGTGGAATTTTTTGGCCATAATGCACATCGCCACGTTTGACAAAAAACTAACATGGCATATCAGCACAAACACCTCATAAGTGGGGTGATGATTTGGGCTTGTTTTGCAGTCACAGGACCTGGGCACCTGTAGTCATTGAGTCGAACATGAACTACGCTGCATACCAAAGTATTCTAGAGTCAAATGTGAGGCCATCTGTTCGACAGCTATAGCTTGGACGAAATTGGCTCATGCAACAGGACAATGATCCCAAGCACACCAGCAAATCTACAACAGAATGGCTGAAAAAGAAAAGATTCAAGGTGTTGCACAGGCCCAGTCAAAGTCCAGACCTCAACACGATTGAAATGCTGTGGCAGGACCTTAAGAAAGCGTTGCATAAACAAATGCCTGCAAATCTCAATGAAATGAAGCAACGTTGTAAAGACGAGCGGGCCAAAATTCCTCCACAACGATGTGAGAGACTGATAAAGTCAAATAGAAAATTATCACTTCATTGGTAGTCATTAGTCATTGCAGCTAAATCTGGTTTTACAAGCAATTAAATCATAGGGTATCCATTTTGGCTTTATAAGTGTAATATGTCATGAGTTGTTGTTCATCTGAGATTGCATTTACCTAATTTTAAGACCTTCTAAAGACCAGGGGTGCGTTTCCCGAAAGCATCGTTACCCAACTATGGTCGCAAGTTCCGTCGTTATCAGCATAGTTCAACAAGAAGGTGTTTCCCGAAAACATAGTTCTAATGAACATTCGCAAACAGCATCGCAAAATTGTGTGGTTGGAGCGACAGCTCTCGATCTGTGGTTAGAAGCTTAGTTTCTTGTTTGCATGACGTGGACTCAATAACTCCTTATCTTGAGCCAAATAAGCAAGATGACATTCAGTACAATCTATATCTTTTATTTAGAATACAAATGTAATTTACATCTTTTAGTTTGTCAAGAGATTTAAAGTGTCGTTTTTTTAGTGCGCATGTGCGAACGTGCTCTACTACGTAAGAACAAGCCTATTATTGAATCTGGAAATAAAGCAAAATAACTGAGAAAATGAGAAATGTCCGTAATTTATCGCAAAACATCTAGCATCAATCTCAAACAGATTCATTGAAGTAAGTTATTAATCCAACACCTGCGTGACATCATTAACCAACGTGGTTGAACGACCAATTTGCGACAGTACGGTTTCGGGAAACAGTCGATCGTGACTTGCTAGTTGATTTCTTCAACGATGCATCGTAATATGGTTGTTAAGCACAAGTTACGTCGTTGTACGGGAAACGCACCTCAGATTTGTTTTGTTTTTATTATGTACTTCTGTATAAATTAATAGATCCAAGCAAAATTGATTGACCCATTTTTTGATTGCATTTATTGATAGCAAAAGCATGATCACATTAGCCAAAATATATATAAAAAATAAAAAAATAAACACTGATTACTCGACTCACTTTGTGAGTGCAGATTCTGTGTGGCCTGGTGATTAAATCAAATAAAAATGAAATGATAGCCTGCTATAACATTGTAACATGCTATAATCACAACGATCACTATCATTGCAAAAAGTCATCACAGAAAATTAAAGCCTAACAGTCAATCTGAAAACAGTATAAAACATATGACAACAACCACAATTGACTTCAATTACAAAGCCTGTCAGTTTAATTTCAGATTCTTAGTTTGGCACTTTTGTGGAAGCGTCTTGGCCCAGCCCGATGAACTATTGCCAAGAATTTTAATAAGGCTGAAGCCAAGTCGTACATGAAAATACATGCTTCATGTTGATAAAAAATGAGAGTGGTTTAGCTGTTAGTGGTGATGTAATGAGCAGTGTCTGTGAAGTTGTTTAAAACGTCGGGAACGCTGTCCCTCTGTTGCTAAGGTGAGCAGTTATCTGTGGTCTGTATGTTTGTTTTCAACACTCTTTTGCCACTTGAGAATGCGGTGTTCACCATTGTCTTTTCAGCAATCGTAAATCTTTAGCATAATCTCCCGTCAAAACATGGAAGATAACAGATAATCATCTCTCTTTTTACTGGGGAAGCCTGGGGGTTTGCAGGGTGGCCAGTCGACGAGACTACATGCCGGCTGCCACACGTACACACACACACAAAGGAATAGACACAGTCTGGTGGAATATCACAATAATACATGTAAAAGAATAATTTTAGATAAAAAAGTTAATGTATTTATTGGTGGTGTTTACTTAGTCAAGCATCACTATTATTATTATTAAAGGGATAGTTCACCCAAAATGAAAATTATCCCAATATTTACTCTCCCAAGCCAGGTGTATATGACTTTCTTCTTTCAGCCAAACACAATGAGAGTTACATTAAAAAAATATCCTAGCTCTTCCAAGCTTTATAATGGGAGTGAATAGGAACTGAGATTTTGAAGCCCAAAAAGGCGCATCCATCATAAAAGTAATCAATATGTCTCTAGGGAGTTAATAAAGGCCTTCTGAAGGAAGCGATGCGTTTTTTTAAGACAAAATATCCATATTTATTACTTTATAAATTATAATCACTAGCTTCCGGTAACGGCCTTACGCTAGTCGAGTTCCGGCGGAAGAGTGACTTCTGACCCGACGTAGTTTAAACTTTGGAGTGCATTCTTAAAAATAAAGGTTCTTTTTTGGCATCTATGGTTCCATGAAGAACCGGCAACATCCTTATAATCTTTCCATTGAACAAATGTTATTTCTAGTGGATAATTATATATTATTATTATTTTTTTATATTTAGAGTCTGAGATGTAGCTTTTGTTTTTTTTTGCAATTTCTCTTCGAAGCGCACGGTCTGAACTTGGGGTGACTTTGCTGGGACATCCATTCCTGGGAAGATTGGCGAGTGTCTTACTTTATATTATTCAAATGTTCTTCACACTAAAAATGTTTTTTTGTTTTTATAAGGTTCTTTGGGCAACCACTAAACCAATAAAGTATTAAACTCTGGAGTATATAGCACCAATACAGATATGAATTGTGCCTCAAATCATACGTCTTGTTGAGTAGAGGTGTAATATTACTTTTCCAAGTAATTGAATGTGATTTATCCATTGCTAGTGAATGGAAAATCACTGAGAATTGAGCATGTAATCTTTTGATCTACTAGAACTGTCTAACAATGCTCTAGCAAACACAAACAACACCTTGACCATTTTAACCAAGGTGTTAAACCTTTGAACCGGTTTTCTTTACTTAAACCACCTGATTGAACATCTCACTAAAATAAAATTGGACTTTCCAACACACATAAATGAAAAATATGGCAACTTTTAAAAATTTGTGATTGCTTTTCCTATTAGATGCTTAGTTTATTCTCACGTGTGGTTGGACGATAAAACTTGTGCTTCATTGGTGAATCATGGTGCTAAAAGTTCATCAGTTCATCAGTAGAAGGGGACGGAATGGGGCATTACGGTAATCAGACACACACTTACGCAGAGTTCAGCAGTTCACACTTGGTAAAGCATAAAGAGGGGGCGTTCAGGTAGATGACAACAGCGACAGATGGAGTGAATGATGAGCGAGAGAGAGACAGAAGAGGAGGAGTTGAAGGGGCTTTTTAGGGACGGAAAGAACATGTCTTTAGTGGGAATGAGAGGTGATTTGAAGGCCAGAGAGGGAAAGGTGTGTGCATATGTGTGACCATAAACACAGATCCTCTTTCAAACAAATCTAAGCTTCTGAATGGAAGAGTAGCCGAAAACTTACACACATAACAGTGACTGTCTGGTGGTGAAACTGGAATTGAACTGGTCTTAAAATGCATTTTTGGGAATCTGCTTTGAAACAGTAACCTCTGTGATACAGGCTGCTCAAAAAAACTACCCTTTGTTAACTATACTACAAACTACCAACAAAAAGTACCAAAAACTACATTTTTAAATGAAGAATATCCATCCAAATGAATCAGTTTACTAAAATGAATTGACTTCCCAATGATACAATTAGGTTTTTTTTTTTTTTTTTGAACCGGTTCACTTACAAGAACCATCCAATTGACGAACCATCGGAACAATCCTATTCAATTAAATTAGTTAGACTTCAATCTACTGTAACGATACGTTGGAAATCTAATATGAAATTTATATGTACATGAAATTTTATATATAAAATATGTACTTTTAAAATGTGACCTGCCCCCCCCTTCCCCCTTAATATGGTCATTTAAAAAAAAAAAATTATAGCCCTTTAGTCTTTATGGGCAAAGGACAATGGGTAGCAAAACACTCCACATACTTTTTCAGTAAATGTTACCATTACCACAATTAAATGGAAAGAATGGTCCATGATGTATTTATTTGTATTTTCAGAGCAGTCATCCTAACGGACACAAGACTTTTAGATGCCAAAGGCAAAACAGTCTTTTCAGTGAAAATCACCTTATTTGCATGAACTCTTCTCTTCTCTTCTCTTCTCTTCTCTTCTCTTCTCTTCTCTTCTCTTCTCTTCTCTTCTCTTCTCTTCTCTTCTCTTCTCTTCTCTTCTCTTCTCTTCTCTTCTCTTCTCTTCTCTTCTCTTCTCTTCTCTTCTCTTCTCTTCTCTTCAATCTTTTCTAAATGGATTTAAAATGTTTTCTTTTTTTTAATTAAATTATTCCAAGTCCAAATTGCTCTCCACATTAATTTTATAAGTGGAGATATGTAATTTCTGCAACAATTGTGTCATTAATTGGGATTGCAATAAGGATTTTCAACATATTTCAAACACTCCCCTCTTCTTCCATTGGTTAGTCCTTGCCTTCAACTCAATGCTATTGGTTAAGCCAACGTTGCTGTGAAGGGTTGTTCAAACAAACAGAGCAATGATTTGAGAGTGCCACAGTGTTTATACTTTTCAGGGGAATAAATCGACTAATGGCCTTAAAATTGTTTTTACATATTATCACGGAAAGGAGAAAGTATTTCAACATACTGATAAAAAAATTACCCACCTTTAAATGAAACCTTTTATTACAAGCAACTTGAATAAAGTTTCATTACGATTTTTCACATTGCTAAAACATATTTCTTGAAACCTTCATCCATTTTCTCACAACATTAAACACAAAACCAAATCTTCAAACTACATTCACAAAACCCATGACTCTTGTGGGAAAATCAAACAATTGCTTCAAAACCATTTCACCTGTACTCAAAATCAAACATTGCTTTCAGATCTTACACACAGCCAGTCAATATATAAACACTACAGATAATTTATTAAATGTAGTTTCAGAAAACAAGTATATTGTATACTGCAATTACGTAAAAAAGGTGAATATATTGTTTACTGTAAGTATCATTTTGTATTGATTGTATTGTATTAGGGGGTAAGTTATGGGTAGGGTTAGGTTTAGGGGTAGGGATAGGGTTAGGACTACATTTTTGGACAGGAATGTTGTTCCAGGATCAACAAAATAAGTTGATCCTGGAACATGTCTTGGCAAAATCACAGTGACCCTTCCTCCTCTCCCTCTCAGATCGTTTCCTTCTGTTGTTGGTATCAACATTCAGTGCACCTGTGCCATCAGTGCACTCTGAACTGGCTTAATTTGTACAGTTGGTTTGCTCACATCATTAGAAACAAGTGTGACCAATTTTGAACCATTGTGCGTAATGGTTCTGTGATGTAGTTGTGTTTAACCTTTGCCTCTTATGTTTACCGAGTTGCAACACAAGTGCAACACTGTGCGAATGTGATTAGAGTTTTGCAAAAAGAGTGCATAAGATTTGCAAATGATGTCTAACTACTTGAACTTGTTTAAGGTTTTACAGAAAGAGTGACTTATTCGACAAACGGAATTAGGCTTTGGTTCAGAGTATGGGATTCAGTGTCTTAGTAATTGTGTAAAATTGTTTTAAACCTGTGACATTTGTATTGCTAGCACAAAACAACCAGTTGAGCTACAAGTTAGAGCTCCATTACGCCTCCTAAGCTATGAAAGAGCCACCTCTGAGCAATACTCTTTTCCTCTAGGCGAGCAAAGAGACAGGTGTTGATGTTAAGATTTTTTGCGCGCTCACTCACACACACATACGCACACACCTGAGGATAGATTCTTGGCACAGACTGGTTGTGAGCATGAGTGAGTTTGAAGAGTTTGAAGTGTCGCATTTGGCGGCATCATTAGCCGCGTTTCCACTGTCTGGCCAGTGCGAGCCAGGGCTTTAAACGGGCCGTGCCGGGCTAAAAGCCTGTAGCACAGGGCCCAAAACGCACTGCGTTTCCACTGTCAGGCCAGAAGCACCACAGAGCTTCATTAAAACACTCCCGTAACACGCCTCTCTGAAACAACGTCACACAAACCCATCATTTCACCAACAAATGGAAGTTTTATCAGAAAACTAATCAGAAAGAAATCACTGGAAACAGCGTGATCGCAAAACAAAATGCAACCGTTTGCTGGCATTTTTGTTGTTTACTTGAATATTTAAAACCCAAGAATCTATGTTTTACCACAGGTTTACAATAAAAAGTGATATATTGATCATAATGAATTAATTTGTGTCAACATTGCACATTAGCCACACAGAAATAAAGTGGTTTACCGTTAGGTCTATTTCAAAAAAGAAAGAGGACAGACTTACTTATTCAGTCGCATCTGTTTCTGTTTATTTGGTAGTTACAGGACATATTTACATCACATTTAGAAAGAATGATAGTTTCTACAAATATGCCTCCAAAAATACGACCTGAGGAGCTTTAGCACTCTCTTCCAGTAGGCTACAGTTATATTTTCAGTCAGAGAAACAGAGGAAGCTCCCGAAAAAAAGTTGCTTTATTTTATGATATGATTTGTCTGATTTCTTCAAGCGTTCATATTTAATATTTTTACTATGGTAATGGTTAGCATGCATAGTCTTTTGCATTGCGAATAAATATTTCTACCTTATACGGTGATAGGAATCCACATCGGATCATAAACAGAAGGCATTCAAACATGAAAGTGGGTTTTGAGGTAAATGATTTTAAAAGTCTTTAATGCTGATGTTAGCTGGTATATGGAATCATCCGGCGCTGCCGTCTCCCGGCTCAACCACTCCTCTAGTCTGAGCTGGCCCGCTTTGGACCAAGGTATTTGGCGGGCCAGAAAACCCTGGCCATTGGGCCCGAGGAAGCTCCAGCGAGGCCCGATCAAGTGACAGTGGAAACGCGACTGGCCCTGGCACGTACTAGCACGCTCGCTTTTGGTCCAACAGTGGAAACACGGCTATTGCTTTAAATACTTTCTTACAACATAACCAATAAAATAAGTCACCATGCTTATTCATGATTTGTGTGTTTGGGACTGTCTCAGCTATTTTTTTAGCACACGTTCCTCATTGTATTTAGTTTAACTGAATAACTGAGATTCTTCCATCATTGATAGTCTGGTTTTTAAACTTTCTTTGTCCTGAACCATAACTGTTCATATTTGGAGCATAACTCATACCATATGTTTGTGTTATGGATCTATTAAGGTTTGTTAAGGAGATGTCTATTACCTTTCTAAATGATCTAACTGATAAAACAGATTAGAAGATATAATAGGCAAAAAAATCCCATAGAATTCCATTGACCAAAGCCATATTTAAGGGCGAAATTTGAGATTTGGTAAGCAACAGGAATTGACAGTCTTTAATTACTTTGTGACATTCAACAACAGCATATTAATCACGTTCGTGATACGCCCTCTTCCAGCTGTCAGCTGGACGATTAGGACCATGTAGTGTTGGTGTCGCACAGTGTACCATGGCTTTTACTCAAGATCTCACTGGAATCATATCGTCATAAAATATTTTTTTAAAAATCGTAAACCCAGCATAATATGTGCACTTGATGCACAGTTGCTTAGTTGATAGCGCTGTTTCCTCACAGCAAGAAAGTCTCCGGCCGAGTCCTGGCTGAGCGAGGAGGCCTTTCTTGTGTGGATTTGGCATTTTTTGCATTTTTTTCCTAATTTATTCATGGGTTTCCTCCGAGGATTTTCCCCATAATTCAAAGACAAGCAGGACAGGTCAATTTGAGACCCTAGATTGAATTTGAATGTGTGTATGTCTGTGAGTGTTATCCATGCGATCCCTGCCTTTGGCTCCAGCATCCTTGAGGGATAGGCTCCAGCATCCTTGCGACCCTACAAAGGAAAAGTGGTTTGGAGATTAGATGGATTGGATTGGAAGTTATTTGTGTTGTCTTTTCTTGTTTTAGAGTCTATACTTTTCTAGGGGTCATTGGGTGCCATATACTTCTATTATATAGAAAGTTATAAATATAAAATTTCCTTTTGCAGTGGTGCATGCAACTACACTATTTGTTGTCTGGTCAATTATCAGTTAAGAAAAATATTGTGTCCCTTCAGGGATGTCATGTTCCAATGTTCTGCCTTCAACATACTGTGGATAGTTTGAAGAATTGAGTGCGGAAGTAACTCACACTGGGCTTCCCCTTACCTTTAATCCCTTACACTCTCCTTTTCTCACTTTCTCACTTCCTCACTTCCTCACTGATAAAGATGGAGTGAGTCTGTCTGGGACATGGACTCTTGGGGATCTCTGCCTGTGTTTGTTTAGTAGGCGGGGAGCTCAGCAGAGACTTTGTGTGTTTTTGTACTGCTCGACTTTTTCTGAGGTAATGCTGCCCTGATATGACCGCATGGGAGAGAGGGAGTGGGAATGTGACAGAGCAAAAGTGCAGCGTCTGCAGTGTCTCGTCTGGTTCTTTGAGTATATATTTCTCTTTTTGCGGCTGGTTTGCCAATGCTATAGCTGATGTCACAGTCTGAAAAAATTAAGCCGGCAATGGTCAGCTTGCCGTCTAGGGTATCCTTAGAGGAAGTTGGACGTGCAGTCGGCTGTTGTTGGAGTGTGAATTGGACATTTGTCTGAAGTATTTGAGTTGAGGCTGGAGTTGAGGTCACTAGAAGTGGCTGCGGTCAGGGACACCTCGCTGGGAGAGGAAATGGAAAGGCAGCGAGGCCTTGGGTCAACCACTATGATTCCACATGCTGCATGGTTCGATTCCTGCAGGTTTGGGAGTAGGGGTGGGAATTTTAAGGAATGTAGCTACTGTGATTCTGATTCCACTTAACAGTTCTGGTTCCTCAATGATTCCATTAACTATTCTTTTATTCAGTTGAGGGGTAAAGGAATTGCACCCCTAGGTTATACATGCCTTTCAACAACAATAACAAAAAATCTAGCAATATTCCTGTCACCCATACTTTGGATTTAGTTTGTCTGTGATTTTAAAAAGGAATAAATATCACAGAAGACAATTTCTTAAGCACTTGAAAGTTGATTGGTCTGCACAATTCCAGAGCAGTGCATGGACATGAGTTTGCGCACCCAAAGTGAGATTGTGTCATTTAATCCAAAGCTGAAACAGCAGGCTCAGATAGTAGGGGGTTCACTCTTAAAAATAAAGCTTCAATATTGGCATAAATGTTGCCACGAAGAACCGCCAATATCCATGAAACCTTTATCGCACAAAAGGTTATTTTATAGTGGAAAGGGTTCTATAGATTATTAAAATGTTCTTCACACTAAGAAAAAAAGGTTATTTTAAGAACTGGTCCCTGAAAGGTTCTTTGGGGAACAAAATATTGTTCTTCTACACCCTTTATTTTTAAAAGTGTAAGGTGGGTCATTTTTAGGGGTGTTTCTGCATAAGCGAACATTGCAGAAGCATTAAACAGAAACGAACGTCAAGACTATCCTTCGACTGCCGTATTTTATATATTTTATTAATGGATCCAGTTCTTAATCCTCAACAATATTTAGGAAGAGTGCGCATGTCAGAATGACGTGTGTGCATTTCTGTTCTTGGCTTGTCTTCTCCTAGCTCTTTAGTACTGACAGCACTCGCCTCCTGTCCACTTTGATATACTGATAACTCAACATGACTCTGATGAATGTGGACAGAAATTGAATTATCCCAAGCTCTGGAACTTTTCTCCACTTTCGGTCTGCCTCTTATTAAAGATGGAGAGTCAGGCAATGCCGGTTATAGGGGTAGCATATGGATCGCTCCTCTAATTGACTGATAGTATCTATTGGCAGGCACACTGATTGGTCAATAAGATTGCATGGCGGAGTTTTCTGTCTAAGTCAGCAAGTTGACTGACACTGATTCTAAGCCATTCTATATCAAACATTTATATTTAGAACTTTGGCATCCATTGCAAGTAGCGAGAATCTTCTTCTGACGATTTAAATCTCATATGGCACTCAGGAAAGCTAATCCAAATGCTCTATAAGCTGAATCTTGGAAAACGAAGAAACCTCAATGGAAGTAACTTTTGGAACAGAGCATACCAGTGGGAATCTTTAGAATGGAGTCAACTCTATTGTGTGCAATATTGTGTTAACGAATGTACATTGGTTTTACAGTGTAATTCAGAGTGCATTATGGCTAGAAAATGATTAAAAAATATATGGAATGAAGTTGTTCAGAATCACAACAAAATGGCTGACATCACTTTTAGTGCACTATTTTGGGAAAAGGAATACAAGAAAGGCGTCTGTTGCAACCAGACACCGTTGTATGACAGTATCATGCAACAACACTGGCATACTGCCTTACCTACTACACATATTTTGCTATCAACAGCAAAGTCTGTAAGAACATAGTAGAACTATGCAAATTGAGTAGCAACAAAGCCTTGCTATAGACTGAGAAGTTGATTTTTGGCTGTCCGTTTCCCCATTTACAGGCGAGGTTGAGTAGTCGAGGGTAGCTGAAATGCGGTAAATGAATTGCTGTCAGAACTCTGAAGGAACATTGCTGGCATGTTTGGTTTAACGCTCTGTTTCTTACATTCTGTATCTCTTCTTGTTCTCTACCTTTCTTTTTCGGTCTTGCTTGGTCTGCTGCAGGCCGCAGAGCAGGAAAAGGCAGGTGTTTGACGCTAACGGTCGAACACTGTTTGCGTATGTGTGTACTGGATAAACAGGTTGAGGGGCAGAGGTGGAGGTGGGGTGTTTTTGGAGCGGGGGATGGGGAATGTTTTCCCTAAAACAATGAGTTTTCCGAGAGACTTAGCGCTGACTAGCTGAGTGTTAAAGCTGAGGGTGGGAGAGAAGGAAGAGTTTTTTTAATTGTTCTGAGGTTCTGCCCAAATCAGCTTGGGGTTACAAGTCTTTATTGTGCTTGTTTCCCTTCAGTGACTTAGCTCACACACATACATACACTGTTTTCCCTCATAACTAGCAGCCAGCCATTGTCATTGCTGTCTTTGTAATTACAGCTTGTTACAGTAGAAGAGAGCACAGATGTGTCCTGCATGCTAGCTGACTTAGCTGTACTGCAGTAGTAAATCTCCTCACAAGTTAGCGTCTCTAATAATCACGATCACCTCAAAATGTCCTGTCTCACCCTAATTTTCCTCTATTTCCCTGGCACTTTGAGAATTTACACAGAAGTTTAGATGTAAACAAAGATTGCCAGCTCTGTTTCAAAGATTAGCGAATTAGTCAGAGAATATCCTAACTGAAACAATATCCCAATAGTGATCGAAAAAGAATGACATTAGCATGTTGCTAAGCTAACTAAGAGTTTTTTATTCATTCTTTTTGTATAATCAATATTCCTTTTGCCTTGTTCATTGTCTTAGATAATCAATATTTATTTTGCTTTTTACATTGTCTTGGATTAATTTCTTTAACTTAATTCTGGGATTACCTTGTCTGTGAAGGATATGTGCGGCATTAGAATCTTGCCAAAAAGGTAACTTACATGGCAGCCTTTGCGTCAGGACAGTATCTATGATGTTGTAAAATGCTGTTTAGGTAGGCAGCTTGATTCGATTTGGGAAAAAGCTCTGTTTTGATGTTGTTCCATGCGTCTTGTGTGGCTTTGATACAATCAAAGTACTTGACGTAATCATGCCAATGGGAGTTATATGTAGTTCATTATTAAATGGTTCGTAAATCATTTTTAGAGCCGAATGACTGTTTGGGGAAAAATATATGTTTGGTTTCCTAGCAGGTCTATAAATGGACCAATGAAACGCACACCTGAGGCAGACAGAAATATATAGATATAAATGAGAAGCTGGGAGAGAGAAAGAGGGAGGTGTGTGGGTGGTGGGGGGTAGTGAGGGAGAGTTTAAGAGAAAGAGAGGTGATCTTGAGGCCAGGATTGGGTCAGACTTGTTGTAGCATGTTGGAGTGATACGGAGAACTGCTGCAGGGTAGCATGAACTCACTGGTCTCTGTCTCTACCTCCAATCTTTCTTTCAACTGACTCTCTCTCTCTCTCTCTCTCTCTGGGAAACTGTAGCTTGTCATAAAAGTATTTGGCTACATGCTAAGTAGTTAACTACATTGATGCTATTTAGGAGACAATAGGTGCATCTCAATGCACATACTTAAGCATTATTCTGTGCCATTTTTAGCCTAAATTGTGTGAGTGGTGTGTTCACACTGAAAGTTCCAACATGAAGTGCACTTTAAATACCCGGATGATGCACTTTTAACTAAAAATGCTGCCTTGACATGTTGTCGGAATTATCGTAAACATGAGTTTCCTAGTAGAAAATTGGAAATGAAGGCCCTCTCAAGTTGCATTTACTACTGAGAAACTGCAAAACCTGATTCCACCAAGTACAACATGTTCCTGGATCTACATTCCAACCAACCATTCACATTTTACGGACAAGTTTAAAGTTTATCAAGTTTATGTCAAGTTTAGGCTTAGAACCAGGGTTAGGTGCTTCTACATCAGTGTTATTCACATATCATTTCCTTCTGATTTTAGGGATAACTTATGGGTATGGTAAGGTTTAGGGGTAGGGATGGGGTTAGCATTACATTTTCAGACAGGAATGTTGTTCCAGGATCAACAAAGTATGTTGACCGGGGAACACGTCTAACTCGGCAAAATCAGGATGTGCTGAATTTTGATACCCAAGTTTCCAAGTTAGGCAGGCAATAAACTTTATACATGGCGGAGGGGAGAATTTAATTTTGTTAATAGTGCATGTTTATGTATAAATAACCATTTGAAGCATATTATATGTTTTATACACAGCAAAAATAGCTTGTATTTGACCTAAATTCCAGAATTAGATCTAGATAGCATGTTGAATGTTTATATGGGAAGCTAAAATCTTTTGGCTTTAATAAGATTTGCCTAATAAATTGACCTCCATGATTCCTGTTCATTCCGATAACAAAGCACTTGAATGCAATGAGCTCGTAATCACGACTTCAGAATTGGGAAGTAGGAAAACAAGTGAAGGCAGCATAAATATGGAATGTTGGAATTATAAGAAAATTAAATAAGGTGTACCTGGTGACTAAAACGAACTGAACAATCATGTTTTAATTTTATGAACTGTCTAAATGAACCGATTCGCTACATAAAATGTTCAAACAAACTGTTTGGTTTAAAATGAATCAGATAACTCGGTGTTACTAAAGAAGGCGTTTTAAGAGAGCATGTTTGATTTGTTTGTGTGATGTTATGCCTGATAACATGTAAGGCTGTGTGATACAATGCAATATAAAGATAGAGATCAAGATCAAGTGTTGTATCAAGCTACACACCAATAGTTGTGAAAACCTATGCTATGTCTTTCTACTGAGAGAAACTTAATTTAACAGTGTTGCTACTTTAATAATGTTGCTACTTCACTAAGCTACTCTCATACTCTTTCTTTCTTTCTTTCTTTCTTTCTTTCTTTCTTTCTTTCTTTCTTTCTTTCTTTCTTTCTTTCTTTCTTTCTTTCTTTCTTTCTTTCTTTCTTTCTTTCTTTCTTGTTTTGACTTTTCCTCTTTAAGTCATTTATAAAAATTCCTCACTGATGAAATTGTTCCTGTAATTGTTGGCTGGAAAAACAAAACAACGAAAAGTCCCACATTCCTGAAGAAGTTAGATAAATAAAGTTGGAAGGCTCCGATGTTAAAGGAGAGAGAACGTGTAATGCTTTTCACTTAGCTTAACTGCAGTGCATCATTTTGTCTCTTCTACTGTCGTTTATGGAGCTCTCACTCTTACAGGACTGTACATTCCACTAAACACACGTGGCACGAAACGCTGTCCGCCGTAACTCTTTTATGTGTGTGCATGCAGTAGAAATGCTGAGATAAATGTTGAAAAATGCAACGCTGCATTTCTGAACTCTCTGTCACCCGAACCATGCTGCCTTGCAGCCATGCTCTTAAGACACACACACACACACACACACACACACACACACACACACACACACACACACACACACACACACACACACACACACACACACACACACACACTTACACACTTACAGTCACATTTCAAACAGGTAAGCTATAATTACAGGTGAATGAATCACTGTTGAATGAATTATTCATCCTTTCTTCCTCTTCTCTTATTCATGCATACTGTATTTTTGTTGCTGTTTTTCTTGTACCATGAAAGTTTATCTCTTCGAGATTTATAGGCGAAACCTAACAAGTATTCTTTTTTTCTTAAATGTGTTTTCATGTTTTTAGGGCTGTTTATGAATCTTCTCAGCTGTGGGGTGTGAGTGTGAATATGGATTTGTCAAGTTTTTGTGTGTGTTTGTTTTCAGGGTTTGGAGTGTGAGAGTGAATCTCGCACAATCTTGACTGAAATTACACTGGACCCAAGTGGAAATATTTTGCAACATCACACACACACACACACACACACACACACACTAAAGAGGAATTTATTGCAACCTTCCGATTTGACAGTATTACATGTCCACTGCGAATAACTTACACACCTTAACTTTGTTGTCTTGTTCCAAAACAGAATTAATAGTTATCAGTAGACAATATAAAGAACTTGCACTGTTGAAACACAAACAAATAATACTTCAAATCATGTGGCTTGTTGAGGAAAGGTGTACTATTACTTTATTTTGCCTTATTGAAAACAAACAGGCAAAAAAAAAAACATTTACTCACATTAAAGGTGAAACCCAAGTCATATAGAGAACCACACAGAACACCCTTGGAATTGCATAGCAACACCTTAGCAACCACACAGTTTTACACCGCAAATATGGCTTTCATTTACAACCCCAAATCAGAAAAAGTTGGGACACTGTACAAATAGTGAGTAAAAAAGGAATGGAATAATTTACAAATCTCATAAACTTATATTTTATTCACAATAGAATATAGATAACATATCAAATGTTGAAAGTGAGACATTTTGAAACGTCATGCCAAATATTGGCTCATTTTGGATTTCATGAGAGCTACACATTCCAAAAAAGTTGGGACAGGTAGCAATAAGAGGCCGGAAAAGTTAAATGTACATATAAGGAACAGCTGGAGTACCAATTTGCAACTTATTAGGTCAATTGGCAACATGATTGGGTATATAAAGAGCCTCTCAGAGTGGCAGTGTCTCTCAGAAGTCAAGATGGGCAGAGGATCACCAATTCCCCCAATGCTGCGGCGAAAAATAGTGGAGCAATATCAGAAAGGAGAAAAATTGCAAAGAGTTTGAAGTTATCATCATCTACAGTGCATAATATCATCCAAAGATTCAGAGAATCTGGAACAATCTCTGTGCGTAAGGGTCAAGGCCGGAAAACCATACTGGATGCCCGTGATCTTCGGGCCCTTAGACGGCACTGCATCACATACAGGAATGCTACTGTAATGGAAATCACAACATGGGCTCAGGAATACTTCCAGAAAACATTGTCGGTGAACACAATCCACCGTGCCATTCGCCGTTGCCAGCTAAAACTCTATAGGTCAAAAAAGAAGCCATATCTAAACAGGATCTAGAAGCACAGGTGTTTTCTCTGGGCCAAGGCTCATTAAAATTGGACTGTGGCAAAGTGGAAAACTGTTCTGTGGTCAGATGAATCAAAATTTGAAGTTCTTTTTGGAAAACTGGGACGCCATGTCATCCAGACTAAAGAGGACAAGGACAACCCAAGTTGTTATCAGCGCTCAGTTCAGAAGCCTGCATCTCTGATGGTACGGGGTTGCATGAGTGCGTGTGGCATGGGCAGCTTACACATCTGGAAAGGCACCATCAATGCTGAAAGGTATATCCAAGTTCTAGAACAACATATGCTCCCATCCAGACGTCGTCTCTTTCAGGGAAGACCTTGCATTTTCCAACATGACAATGCCAGACCATATACTGCATCAATTACAATATCATGGCTGCGTAGAAGAAGGATCCAGGTACTGAAATGGCCAGCCTGCAGTCCAGATCTTTCACCCATAGAAAACATTTGGTGCATCATAAAGAGGAAGATGCAACAAAGAAGACCTAAGACAGTTGAACAACTAGAAGCCTGTATTAGACAAGAATGGGACAACATTTATTCCTAAACTTGGGCAACTTGTCTCCTCAGTCCCCAGACGTTTGCAGACTGTTATAAAAAGAAGAGGGGATGCCACACAGTGGTAAACATGGCCTTGTCCCCACTTTTTTGAGATGTGTTGATGCCATGAAATTTAAAATCAACTTATTTTTCCCTTAAAATTATACACTTTCTCAGTTTAAACATTTGATATGTCATCTATGTTGTATTTTGAATCAAATATTGAAATTTGAAACTTCCACATCATTGCATTCTGGTTTTATTCACAATTTGTACAGTGTCCCAACTTTTTCTGATTTGGGGTTGTACATGGATAAAATGTATAAATCTACTTTTATTCCATATGAAATCCACCATGTGGCTTTTAAGAGCTGTTTGATTTTCAGGTCAGTTAGTTTGTTTTGACGGTGATCTATTAAGTAGATTTTGTAACTCTTCTGGAAGTGTGGTTTTAAACCGCTCTAGGGAACTGTAATGCACCTCCAAATCAATGTGATTTAATTAGGCTCCCTGCAACAGTGTGTGTGTGTGTGTGTGTGTGTGTGTGTGTTTGTGAGCGAACCGATAATTTAAAGAGGCCTCTTTTCAAGCTCAAATCGGGGAAGAATAAGTAGGTTCAATTGTCGTAATTCTAGAGCTGTTGTCTACAACTATTTCCAGAGCTCTTAGACACACACAGGTCAATACAAATAAGAGTTATTGAGTGTGTGTGTGGTTATTGTACACTGCATGCATTGTACACTGCATGCATTCCACTCACATGTGTGTGTTTGACTGTTTGAAGTGGATGCACGGGTTCTGAATTGATTGAGCTGTGAAGGGTACATCCCTTGGGTACTTTTGGTGAGTCAGTTGTTGCAGTTTTGAGAGCTCAACAATAGGCTTTTGTGTGTGTGTGTGTGTGTGTGTGTGTGTGTGTGTGTGTGTGTGTGTGTGTGTGTTCTCGCATGAGTGGTTTATCGCTCTTGCAGGTAAGATTTGAATGTGATGATTTTATTTTCACAAGGTGAATAGGAGAGTTGATTTACGGTGGACCCGAATGTATTTGGACACTTTGAAAAGTCTAGATGTCATTGAATAGATTGAGAGTGTGTTCACACTTGGCATGTTTGGTGCAATTAAAACGAACTCTTGTGCGGTTTGTATGAAATATGAGCGCAACACGGACCAAAGACATGTAAACGAACCAAAAACAGGACATGTCCCAAGATGAGACCCTAAAAAGGACACTTACAACAAGTGCATGTAGCCCAGCTAACAGCATTGATTTGGATGTTCGGTATATTCCGTTTAGAAATGTACGTAATGAAAGCCGACCAATCGGGTGGTGAACCTTTTGGTTCGGAATCTTTAAGTACGTTGTTAAAAATGCCAAAGTGAACGATAAGCAGACCAGGACTAAATGTTGTTGTTTTTTGGTCCAGGTCAAACTAACCAAGCAACTGAAATACAAGTGTGATCTTACCCTAAATATCAAACCAAAGGATGATTTATCTGCATATGCCACTTAGTTTGTCAATGACAAAGAAACCTTTTTTTTTTTTTTTTCAAAAGCACATTCACAGAGTGAATATACATTAAAAATAATGAATTGAAATTCATTTACAAGTTTAGGCTTTACAAGTTTACACTTCTGCCTGCAAAATTAGTCATGTAGTGTGACCAATATATATGAGAGGACAACCTACAATATGTTTCTTTAAATATCAGATGATTTGACCTTTTTATGAAAAGGCAACGATAGATCACTTAAAAATATAATGTGGTGTGACTCCCTAAAACCTAAATGCTATTTACTGATTATTTGATAAATTTTAAAATGATATTTTATTTAATTATTTGAATCATTAACTTAATTGTTACTTGAATCAAACTAGGTGTAAACACTTGCATATATTAAAAGTGTTAAGAATAACATTTAGACCATTGATTTTTTTTTTAATATAGCCCATTAAATTTAGATTGTTTTTGTGAAAATAGTATAAAGGCTTTTCGAAACTAACATGAACAAGATTACATTTCAAAGAACTTGTTTTAAACTAGATCTCACAAGATTTTTCCTTTTTTTCTGCAAACGCTTTCCTGTCATTAACCCTCATTCATATTTAAGTGTGTCTAATATACACGTGGCTAATGTATATATGCAAGTGTGTGACTGAGAAGTGTGTAGATCTCTTTAGATTTAGTCCAGGTGCAACAATTTGGGAGCACAGAGGGTAGAGATACAGCCTTGGGCTAATGGCTTAGGGCTAGACCCCCTCAAAATGTCTCAACCTGATGTCTCATTCCCATCATACCTGTTTTAACCCCTCTAAAGACACACATATGCACCACAATTGTCCTCTGTTAGGTTCACAATGTGACTGCCCTACATATAGGGGAGCATTTTGGAATGAAAGGTAAGATTGTGTGTATTCACATCCTGATAGGGCCACCTGCTCTCTGCGTTCCTGAAGTTCCTGATCTGTGACACCCGGCAACCCCCCCCTGCAACAGCTCTCTAATCGTCCCAACCAGAGTCCCAACCGGGGTCTTTAGGCTGCCCCTCGTGGCTCTTTTGTGTGTCCTTAACCGATACAAAATACTTTCTAACTATTACAAAACGTTCACTTAAGGTTACAAAATGCTCCCCTGCATGTGACCCCTCGGCAGATTAGTGCTCACATACACTCCTCAATTTACCACACACGCGCAGTCCTCTGACCACAGCACTCGCGCACGCTGCCCTGTCGCCATGGAGACGGGTAGAAAGGTGAGTGGCGGTGTCCGGGTGATTGACCGCGGTTCGAATTGCAGGCCGAGAGACTTACGTGTGCATGGCCAGTGGCGGCACGTGTATATAGCGCCATTAAAGATTCTGACGTCTTTTTGAGGGCAAGAGAAATTTCCAGCCTTGATCTTATACATGTCATACTCAAAATGTGGCATTTTTAGTTATTGAACTAAGGTTAATGGTGCCTATTCGTATATTCAACAGATTATTACATTATTATAACAACATTATTACTTGTTTTACATGTTAAAAGCATAGACTGTAAAAAAATATGGATGTAGTGTCCGTGACATCACCCATAGGTTTCTGAAGACTGTTTTTGAAGCCTAAAGTGGGCGTGGCCGACCGTCGCCATCTTGGCAGCTTGCCGTCACTCCCATATTTATTTATTTTTACAGTC
This sequence comes from Scardinius erythrophthalmus, assembly GCF_964197995.2. Taxonomy (NCBI): domain Eukaryota; kingdom Metazoa; phylum Chordata; class Actinopteri; order Cypriniformes; family Leuciscidae; genus Scardinius; species Scardinius erythrophthalmus. Next base: position 18,714,663 of record NC_138224.1, on the reverse strand, counting down.
AGACAATGAGCTGAGGTAACGTGACAGCTAACAAACAGCAGACAAACGGCTAATGATGACTAATGTCCACAGCAGTGGGAATCCACCTGTCACTTAAAAGGGGACACCCATAATTATGCAGAACTTTAAGGCTTAATAATGTAAACGGATGAGTTATAAAAAAAATTCACCCCCCTCACAGTTGTCATGAAGGGAAAAATAAGCTATATAGACCAAAGCCACTTTTTGCACCAGGCTGTAAACGTGTTTTTTTTTCTGCTGTAAAGTTGGGTATTTTAACATGGGGGAGATACAGATTTGACTCACTTCTGCACCCAGCCTCAAGCGGCCAGTCCATGAATTGCCGTTGAATTCACTTCCGTGTTGGTTTCAAGAGAGAGACAGGGAGGTTGACGCTTGGTGAAAAGTTAGTGGTCATTTGTACATAGCAGTTTGAAGGGCTGCTGTTTGGCCCAGACCAAAAAACTGCAAACTTTTTATACGTTTTGGCCGTTCATTTACACGACAACGGCGTTTTGGGGGCCTGAAAATGCAAACTTTTGAAAACGAGTTTCAAAGTTCACGTTTTTGAAAACAATGCCTTTATTGTCTCCGTGTAAACTACAAAAATGCGAATTTGTGAAACATGACGTCATGTGCATGTGTATTAAGTGTTCAGTCTGTAGAGTTTCTCTTTACAAAGTGACATCGCCAACTACTGGCCTGCCATGAATAATACAGCGTTTTTTTAGTTGTTTTCATGGATCTGTGAAAACAGGATCGGTGTCATCTGTAAGCAAAAAATGTGAAGGAAAAACGTTTCCGTTTTAGTACATTGTTGTCGTGAAAACATACCCTTAAAGGTACAGTAGAATAAAATTCTAAAAATAAGGGAAAATTGACAATTGTGAAAAAATGAAATAATTCTAAAGTGTAAATTATGTAACATACAACATAACATACATTAAACATACCCAAACGTTATATCATAGACATAACCCTAAATTCAGCTGTAGTGTTATCTTAAGCTAAATTAATTTTACAGTATGCGTACACAAGTATAAAATAAGGTAACTACTTTAACTTAAGATGGGATAAGGTTTGATTTAGGGTTATGTTCAGGGTTAGTACCTAGTAGTTATTGTAAACAATGTTGAACAGAACAGTGAAATAAAGTGCTACCAATTTATATCTTAAAGTCCCCCTTTTAATCCAGCTTTTAATGTTGATTATATGTCTATGTGGTGTTTTTAATATGCTTTAAGACAAACCATGTGCAGATTCATAAGTCAAAGCCATTGCTGATATATTTCTCCTTAAAACTGCAGTGAACCAAAGAAGTCTCAAAAACGCGGTTTGACGTCACAAACTACCTTGTTACCAATCAGGTCAACGTGTGATCGTCAACAAGTAGATCTCTGAGCTGGTGCGAGTGAGTGGAGATGGGGCTGATTTGCATATCCATAGAACTGCGTATACTATATGAAGCAATCGTGTAGAGTTACATTCAAGCTGTTTTAAGCCATAACTATTTTTTTTTTCAAGGAAACAAAGTTTAAATATGTCGTTTTGGTGATCAAAGGTGAATTTTAAGTGATAAAATGATTGACTATAGGGGGACTGTAAATACCTAACGCCATAGACATAATGGGTATCCATGAGGCCAAAATATGTGTGGAACATGATATTAATGTTGTTTTTATTTATTTTGTTTCGTACAAACTTTTCCATATGATGGATAGAGACCACAGCTCCACTTTCATTGTTTGGAAAACAGCATCTTGGACATTCTGTTAGATTAGGCTACTCTCTTTGTGTCCTATGCAAAAAAAAGAAAAAAAGAAATCAGACTGGTTCTGAATGAAATGCGAGGATTTTTAGTTTTGGTTGAACAATTCTTTTAAGTGTCAAACTGGGCTTTGCATCCACATGTCACCATGCTTGTTATTCTTCTCCTCCTCGCCCCTTTCTTTCCTGTGAACCTCTGTCCACCCCCGCTTTCCCCTGTGTGTTGTGTGTGTGTGTGTGTGTGTGTGAGTTTTGTTTACTTTCAGGAACAGGGAGCTCAGGTGACGTTCAGCAGGAGGAAGCAGTGAGATGGAATTCCAGGGAATTTTCTCCCTCTCGTCTCACTCAACACGGAAGTTTACATCAGCCAAAACCAGTCCGGCTTCTGTTTCTCTTTCTGCTGCTCTCTGTCTGTCTTTTGGCTTCAGTATGGCTTTTAATGATGGCTATATATTTTTTACACTTTAATCATACAGGCCAGACAGAGGCTAGTTATCATACTTTTTATTCTATTCCAATTTCAGGGTATTTCTCAGGATTTATTTTTTTAGCCACTGTTATTACCCTGAAAAGAAGAAAGATTGTGACATTTTGAGACAACTTGCGCTAATGTTGGGAACCTGAAATAAAATATACTTATATAGAAGACTTTTCAGCAAAATTATAATAGGCTTTATGTTGAACGTCACATGACCAAACCGGAAAACTGTGGTTTAAAGCTGTTTAAAACTGTCCCACAGACCTAATTTCCATATAGATGGCATAATCAGTGTTTCAAGTGCAAGATTTGTTAGAGAAATTATGTTACAGCACTTGTTTTGGGCCTTTTGAACAGTCAAGCTTTGTTGTTTGCAGTGCTAACTAAAAGTATTGATGCTGCAAACTAATTCTTTCTGGAGCGGAACCGTAGCTCAGCTGTTTACAAAACAGAACAGGTTTTCCAGTAGCAAGCTAGTGTAGCAATGTACCGTGACAACTCTATGTCACTGCTTTTAATGTCACATTATTTGAGCACACCTCATTTGCGAATCAGTTCATTTGGACAAGTTAAGAAGCCACAGTTTCAAAAAGTAGATTTCCCAACACTTGTTCTCTTATTCTTATATTATTAATGAATGGAATGTGTGTGATATTTTTCATTTTGAATTACGACAAATTCAAAGGCAGTATCACATGTACCCTTCACGGAGAAGTCAATTCCAGAATGCATTGCAATGAACTCAAATCCAAGATGGTGGACGAGTATTGTTATTTATACTGTATGTAAGTGTATTATTATTAGTTATTATTTCCTTCAATTACAATAGTTTCTGGGTAATTAAAACTATTCTAACTACTATAAGGTATTTTATGTCTGATTTGAATGTTTGTTTACTTGTGCTGTTTGCTTAGCAACATGCTAACATCAAATGCTTCTGCGATCAATTGCTAGTCAAGTTTCCCATGACTCACAGTTCCTGAGTACTATTTGTGCAGAATTGCTATGATGTGTAGAGGGTTCCACATTGGTTACTTGGACGTTCAATGGTGGTTAGGGTCATGTCTTAGCAGGCAACTGCTAATTTAGGCAGTAGCCACTGTTGGTGACTGCGTCTGTGTATATATATATATATATGAAGGGATTTTTCTGCTGCAATATCTCATTTAACTTGACGGCATTGCGGTTGACACACACAAATGCTCTTGGACATGCTGAGGGCTAAACAGCCCGAATTATTGATGCAATCAGTGATTTTATTTTTGATAGACAGGCCTTTCGTTGCTGAGACATGGAGTGCCTATGGTCATACACAGACACACTGCCTACAACTAAATTTGATAAATAAATTAGAGAACACATCTCACAACACTAGATACAACTGATGTCACCTTTTTGTAACTTTACCGCAGGACATCAGCACAACATGTCCGTCTGCCTTCTCAATGTGGCATATATGACCTAATCTACACACATATAGATGATGTCATTAACTTATGAATATGATCTATCTATCTGTCTGTCTGTCTGTCTTTGACATAGTAAGGAGATTTCAGGGAGGAATACTCAAAATACACATACTTTTTAAGATTGGGTAAACAGAACCTCTAATGTCTTTTTTGACTTAAGTCTTTATAGAAGGATTCAACACTAATATTTGGTTAAACATGTGATTGAACACACACACTCATTGGCATAATGCTATCCTGTGACGCTATATGACCAAGATTTACCTTGTATGATTATGAGAAATTGTGTAATTAAGAAAAACAGCCAGATTGATTTTGCATATGCCAATACACAGCTAATGTCTATTTAACTTAAGTGTTTTCATATGTAAAATCAATCATTCTGCCCCGAAACCTCGTCCACCAATTGTTATGCCACTGTGTCTACATTTGAGATGGCTGGTGTTTGCTTTTATAAGTGAAACTGTGTTGTGTAGGAGTGAGAGAAAGAGAGAAAGACAGACAGACAGAGAGAGGTAGGCAGAGGTGAGAGAGAGTGAGGGATCCTGTATCCGTGATCCTGCTCCTGTGTTCTTCTGGATTGGACGTTGTCTGGGCAGACAAGTTAGTGGCACCGTGCCAACATCTGCTGCAGCTGCCAGTTGCATTTTAGATAAGAACAAAAATAAAATCTTTATTTAAATGTGTTATAAATACAAAGTGATGCTACAGTGATACAGTGGTAAAAGAACATCATGCAGAAGAACATAACCCTTTCTTTTTGTCTGTCTTTCACTTGTGTTCTTCCTTGTGTTAAGCAATACAGAGCACCCCTAAATGCGTCTGACAAGACAATACTCGTGTAAGCACAATGAAGGACATCTAAATCTGTACCTCAGGCACCCTCTCTCTCTCTCTCTCTCTCTCTCTCTCTCACCATCCATCTGTCTCATCCAGCACAATGGCCCTAATGAAAAAGAGACGCGCTGTCTTGGCTTTAGACGTGTGTGTGTGTGTGTGTGTGTGTGTGTGTGTGTGTGTGTGTGTGTGTGAAAATGGAAATGGAGCTCATATTTAGACCTGTATGAATTCTCACTTTGACACAAGGCTTTTTATAGAGTTTCTCTGCGGCTTTGAATGTTTTGTTCAGACCACTCAATCAAGCCGTTGTGCACAAAACCAAATCTTTTATAAGGAGACACAACTTTATACACTTCTTCCCCCATTTCTCGTCTGCTTTTCCTTTTGGTGCTATGCAAGCAATTGAAATGAGGTTTTTGATACAATTTCCTAAATGCTCACTTTGGTATTGGGATTTGACAGAAGCATCCAAAATGTACCACTGCTTTTTACAGCTGCTGAATGTTCATATTTGGTATCCGCTTTGATTGTATCAAAGTTATTTGCTGTCTCCTTCTGTTTCCACTGATCATTCCCAACATTACTGACTTGTTTAGCAAATTTGCACGCATGATGTGGCCATAGCAAGTCAGTCGTAGTCCCAATGACTTTAACTTCTAATGACATACCTGATTTTATACAATCAGTGCGATTTGTTTTATTTGGCTGTCCATGGTATTCGTAACAGTTTCCGCCACCACCAAATTTAAATTTTTGATTAATTACAAAAAATTGGCAAGTAGCACATTGAAGTAGAAAGACTGATATATAATACACTTCCTTGAAATGAACCATCACATGACTCAGTCACAAGACACCCCCGTAAAAACTCTTGAAAGGACTTGTTTTTTCGGCGTCAGAATCTTCTCGTTTAATTCATTTGCTGTTTCTTTGTAATAGTTTGTGAATGTAGCAATTTCTAAGGAAAAACTGTTTCTACACCATTTTTTTTTTCAGTGTACCCAGAACAAGCTTGCAACCTCATCCTGTGAACAACTCAGAACACCTTAGCATCAGTTTTGCACGGGCAAACACTACTCACAGTTTCTTTGGAAATGTATCCAGTTGATAGCGCACACTCTCTCTCCCGAATGACATGAATATGCCCCTATCTCTCTCCGCACTGACAGTATTCTTCCACACAATGGCCTAAAATTACCCCTAACGATGACTGAGGGCAAACTAATTGCAGGTGTAATAGTTGGACTGACTTATGTGTGTGTGTGTGTGTGTGTGTTGAAGATTAAAGACGTACTTGAGGTACGCCGCCGTCTGCCATTCAGACCTAATCCTGCAGGCTTAAATTGTTACAACTGACAACAGTAACTTCAGACCACACCCTCAGACGCACGCCAGTCACCCTTTACCTCTTTTATGGATAGGTTAACTGTCTTTGTATGCGTGGAAGAGTGTTTATATAGGGCATTTCATTAATGCTCAATTAATTCTCACCGTCTCAAGTAGCCTGACGTTAACATCGCTTTGTTTGCCCTTGTTCTATAGCCTTAAACTTTGAGCCTCCTCGAATGGGAAGGAGACAGAGGGTATTTGATATACCGATTTAAAGTACTTTTCCATGGTACAGTGCGTCTTTATGAAAGCTACACCGATTATTCTCAATACGGCGATTGGACTCCGCAGTTCGTCAGCTGAGCGGCCCACTTACCCTTCTTAATATTAATTAAGGCCTTTCTCTTCCAAAGGTCTTCTCTTCTTTCTTCAAGAGAAGCGTTTCAGGCTCAAGTGACGCCTTGGAGTGAGTGTGTGTTTCTGAGCGTGTGTTTCTCGTGGTCTTGGCGCAGTGGTGGGCTTTTGGAGCCATTGTCCAGACTGGCTTTTGTGTGCTGGATAAAATGACCACTCAATGGAAGCAGCTTAGATCAAGGCTAATTCCAATTGGGGTGTTTCAGGAGGAGTTGTTAATTCGTCTTTTCTAGATGTTTGACTACAATAGTGAATATCTTTAGATGTTTGGCTTCAAAACAAACGAATTCATTTATGATTTTAAATGCCAACTTTTTTTTTTGTGCCTTTTATTCAGATATTTATAGAGTGTCATTATTTAGACTAGTTGAGTGGCAGAGAAAGGGGGCGGGATCAGAAAGAATGTATCAACAAATTAGTAACTGAGATTTTAAAGCTCAAAAAAGCGCATCCATCCATCATAGAAGTAATCCATATGGTTCCAGAGGGTTAATAAAGGCCTTCTGTAGTGAAGCGATGCAGTTTGCAACTTTATAAACTATAATCACTGGCTTCCGGTAATCGACAATTATAATTGGATAATTATTATATCATTATGTGATAATTACAATTTTTGGGTGAACTAACCCTTTAAATACAATTAAACTAGAAAACAGATTTATTATATTTCATGATTTATTTAGATTTTTATTAAAACCTAAAAGATTTCTGTCCCTCCATTGAAAGTCCATTACACTGGAACTTTAACGCTTCAAAACGTTCGTAAAAGTTTCAATGAAGGACAGAAATCTCTCAGGTTTAATTTAAATATCTTTCTTCCTGTTTTGTAGACGAGGGTGCACTGTAAAAATTATGATTAATAAGTTATGACAACATATGTTTTTACATTTGCTTTAGCTCATCATAAGTTAAGCAATTTTCCACAAGTTATACAAGATTCAACTCATTAAGTCAGTTTAATGTAATTTAAGTTGAAATGACTTAAACATCCAAGTTGATTGTACTTAAAAATTTAAGGTAGCATTTTTTTTACAGTGTGTGTGAGATTTGAGCCATCATTTGGTCTTATCATTTTTGAATAAATTGTGACTGCCAGTTATATCTGGTGTTTTATATTAAGAAATTGTTTGGTTGAGGAGAAGGAGTTGGGTTAAGTTCTCCAAAATATTTACATAATGTTAAAGCCAAACTTATTAGCATTGATGCTAAATAGTACAAAACCTTAACACCAAACAGCCAAGATCAAATATAATTCCAGTGGGGTGTTGCAGGAAGTTTGAGTGTTTGTTTGAGAAATATGGAGTCATGTTTACTTGCCATCCATATTTGACTGCATATGAATGGCTTTAGTTGTTTTATTACACAAATGTTTGCTTTAAAATGCCTAAATTATTAGTGGCAATATAAACACAGTGAAACTCTGAGTCAAACATTTAATTGCCTTCATCTCCCATCAAAGATGTTTGGAAGAGTTTTGATCTAATCTCTCTGTATGTGTGTTTTCAGGAAACTGTTGTTAAGGACTTTTTCTCTTTTCAAATATTATGTGTGTACCGTAATGAACATGTATGTTTGTATTGTTAATATTGACAGGTTTGGATAGCCTAGTAAATTCTTTCAATTAACCAGAATCTAGTCAGTCAGGTTACTACTCCTGGTTTGTAGTAGACTTCTAAAGTTTCTAGAACAAGTTGCGTTATGATGAGGAACTAAAATAGCTGTTCATAGAAGCTGTTTGTGGCTCACTCGAGTTTTCTTTGATAGAGAAGTTCCTTGAAAATTTAGGCGGGGGCAAATTTTCTAGTATCTAATGATGCATCGATTCCATTTGAATTCAGTCTCGTCTTTTCACTACTTGAAAAAGACACGTAGACCTGTCATAAAGAAAGTAAGTGTTCTTTGTGTGCACGTGTGCTGGTGCAATGCTTTTGCAGAATGTGTTGGGAAGTTGTTAGTGGTATTATGAGTGTGTATGTGGTAACCTGTTCAGTAATCTGTCACACGCAACGGTGTGATCTCGTTAGTATTCCTAGATGTTTGTACACAAAGGGTATTTCAAATGCTAATATGTTTTATGATTGGATAGAAGTATGGATAGGTAAATCTTTACAAATCCTCTTGATACTGTAAAAAATGATATGAACAATAAGTTATGACTGCATATGTTTTTACATTGCTTTAACATTGCTCATCAAAATAAGCAATTCTCAACTTTTTTAAATTAAGTAATACAAGATTCAACTTATTTTTTGTCAGTTTAATGTAATTTAAGTTGAAATGACTTAACATCAATGTTTCAATGAAACATCAATGCATCAAGACGTCATCTAGACCGAACACACGCAGAGATGAAGAGAAAGAACGAGGGATTGAGAACGTGAGTTAGGGGAATAGAAAAACACCTGTTCATATTCATTTCAGTCCTTTAGTCATGGTATGGTTGCCAAGATACACAGATCACTTTATATTAAATTTCTCCAACTGAGCTGTCACTTGACAGAAAACTCTCGTGAAAGGCTTGTTAATTGGATGCGTGTATTGTATAAGTCTGTCAGATGCACTTCAAATTCAAACTTTGCAAGTCAATCAACTGAAATAATTTTCAACATTAATTTCCAAAATCACCATAAAATGAATTAATTTGTTTAATTATCCCCTGTGTTACAGTCCATGGATTTTTTTTCTTTTCTTCAAAATAACTCTCAGGCAATCTCCTGAACTTCCATCCAGTGATTAATGTCTGCGATGAAGAGGCTGTTCAACTTTAAAAGCTTCCTGCTCATTGAAAGCAAACTATTTTCCTCAGACGAAAAAAAACAAAACAACGTTTGCTAATGATTGCAGCTTGTTTTCAGACCAACTGTGCACTTGAGGGAAGGTTTGGATTAAAAATACCATTAGAAAATCATTATTTCGTTCGAAAACCTCCCAGTTCTTGGTGAATTCCAGGCGTGCTTTTGCGTGTCAGTGTTTGAGGCGGCTGTACGTGTCATTAACGACTCCTTGCCTCATTAAAATGTTTTTGTAACCGCTATCTTTCCGCAGCAGTTCTTCCTCGGCAGACAGTTTACCATAAACACAATAAACGGGGGGAGTTTACGTAATTGAGCCTCTCTCGCAGTGTCTTTTTTTGCAGAGGGCAGGGTTTCTGGTTTGTAGTATTGGTCTGGTCTGAGGCAGTGTAAGAGTGTGTTGAAACCTGTTGAGCTGGGCTCTGTCGACGCGTCTAGCAGGCCCTGGGGACCTCCGGCGGACAATGAAGACCCTTGGGGAGGGGAGAGGAGAGGAGGGCTGAGGGGTTTGGAGGTGTTTGATATTCATGAGCTCATATCAGCACATGGTGCCCTGCCTGTCTCAGTGTAAACACCATTAGCATGTCTTGATCAATTAGCCTCCCACCTATTCAGGAAAAAAATGGCAACATTTTGACCTGTTTTGAAGACTGAATTTTACACACTAGCTGATGGATTAACCATATTTAAATTGGTTGTACAGTCTGAGCACATAATATGCTCATATTTTGTACAAATACAACTATTCGTTCTCCACTTATCCATTATTTTGATTTTGAAATGTTATTTCTGAAAATGCTTTTTTCAGCATTGTGATTCTCTTTGTACATCGTATACTACATACTACTAGTGCAATCTTTCATAGACATATTCATGTTTAAATGCAATAAACAACATATCCATTAATTACACATTGCCAGACTGTTCCGTGTGCCGCGTGAATGCTCTAACCTGTTAACATGGACCCTGAAAAATATTTAATACAATAAAACTAGCCACTTCTGGGCTCTAAAGTGAATGTATGTTTCTTAGTTACCATTTAGCATCACACCACAATAAAATCATTGTAATCCATGGCCTTGAGTGTTTTGTTGCTTTAATACTGATATATATATATATATATATATATATATATATATATATATATATATATATATATATATATATATATATATATATATATATATATATATATATATATATATATAGTAGTCAACATTTGAAGTGGATCAAAAAAGTTCATCAAAGTTGTCCTAAGACAAGAATGGGTATTGTTCAAAATTCATGTATGACTAAGAAAGGTTTTGATCCACTTCAAATGTTGACTAATGTATAATAATTGTATTATTTTATTTAATATACATGTTTATATTTAGAATCAAATAATTTTAGATTTATCAATTATCTTGATATATATGTAAATATGTATATGTAGATAGATAGATAATTTTTTTACAGTATTTTATAGTATGTATGTATGTATGTATGTATGTATGTATGTATGTATGTATGTATGTATGTATATATAATACACACACATACAACATACACAATACATATTTAATATATTAATATAATATATTTACACTAGTATTTTAAAATAGTATTATATTTTGGGATTATTTTTACATTAACTTTTATATAGAATTATGTAAATAAGTAATTTTACACACAGTTATTTTACATGCTACTGTATTTAATACAGAATTTTCATATATAGTTTTTACACTAGTGTAAATGGAATAAGAGAGTAACTTTTATAATAAAATTAATTTATTATTTAAATCATTATTTTTTATATTATGCTTATCTTATTTATGTAGGCTTGTAATTATTTTCATATGTGAAGTTACTGAATTACATTTTGCAGGTAGTAGGTTTATTTCCATGTCCAAGCCAACATTTGTCTTTCTGCTAGCATGGAGTCTGTATAGCGGAGATGTTCCCATGCTCGTGTCCCGCTTTTACCCATCACTCTTTCTCTCCCTTTCTCATTCTCCTTCTCTCCACCCCTCTTTTATCTCTTTATCTCAATATCACACATTTGTTTATCATCAGCTTGTCTGTGGTAGTAGAGATAGGTGATTATGGCTCATCATTACAGCCCTGGATGTGTATGTGTGCTGGGGTTCTCTGGAGAACCAGAGGGTGGTCCCAGTTCCCAGCACTCTCTTGGGTCTCTCCTGAGACCAATACAACCTCGATTACAACATTATGCAGCATCATAGTGCTAATCGCAACCAGTCAGAGCAGGAGACAGTGTGTGTGTGTGTGTGTGTAGAGGCGTGTCAGTGGGATGTTAACTGGGCTGTTAAGGGAGTGTATTGTGTGTGCTGGTTGTATAGTTCCGCCTCAATGTTTCTCTTTGACCTCTCCACCCCGCCTTTCAGAAGCGCGACATCAAATTAACACGCTAATAACTCTCATTACAGCCAAAGCGTCTAAGCATAAACGTACGCTAGCTAGCATGCTAGCATTTCAATCCTTTCAAAACATACAGTTCCCCCGCCCCTCCAAAAAAGTAATTTTGCACCTTTTTAATGTGACTGAAGTGTTTTTTAGGCCACTGTGTGTGTATGCGCAGGTTTCATTCAACGTTTAGCATAAAATCCAAACCTAAAGTCGAGCATAAAATCATTCTTGCTAGTTTTGCGGCATTGAGGTGAAGGATATCCTTGTGTATAAAGTTCTAATGCGCTTCAGTCACCCTACATTGGCCTGCGACGTCGCTAGCGTTTATTTACCGCGCCCTCATTTGAATGCTAAATACAGCATTGACAACAAACTTGAAGCATGTGAAATCAGTCTGAGATTGATTCCCATCCCTTTCCGACATTCGTTTCCTTCTCTGCTCTTCATCCAACCATCCGTTTGATTGCTGTTATAGGCATTGGTTTGTCCCTGGAGAGTGCTGTCTTTTAAACCGGTGTAATAGGGTCAGGCTAATATCAAACGAATGACAGCTTCCCTCTTTTCATTGCTAAAAAGGGTAAACTGGTACATATGTGTCTAGCGTTCCTATGGCTGCCAGCTGAGACCCCTGTGGGACCGAGGGACCGTCCTCTCCATCTGTTCTGGAGGGCGGAACTCCCCCCGATTACCCTGTCCAATTTGTTTGGGGTTGTGTTTACAGCCCAAAACCTGCCTAGCGGTTTGCTTCTAATTATGACCTTAAAGACCTAATAACCGGTGTGTTTATGGCTTTGTGGGAGTGCGTGTGTTTTCATTTCACTTGTTGCCTTGGCTGAGGTTCTGATTAGTCATTTTACTGCGTGACGATGTGTGTGTGTGTGTGTGTGTACGGCACATTGAGAGAATGAGAACTCTAATTAAGAACCACGTGTGTGGCTTCTCTGAGTGTGTGTGCGTTAGACATCTGAAAAAAAGAGCTGAGCTGAGAGTCCGGATGTGCTACTGTCCAAAATATTAGCTGAAAGAGAGACTTGTTGAATCGTGGGGAAAATGTGTTCTGGTTGTGAATTGGGACACGTTTTGCCATTATCAACCTAAATTCATTCTATAGGTATTTGGACATTAAAGGGTTAGTTCACCCAAAAATTATCCCATAATTTACTCACCCTCAAGCCATTCTAGGTGACTTTCTTTCAGCCAAACACAATCAGAGTTATATAAAAAAATATCCGGGCTCTTCCAAGCTTTATAATGGGAGCGAATAGTAAATGACAATTTGAAGCCCAAAAAAGTGCATCCATCCATCATAAAAGTAATCCATACGACTCCAGGTGGTTAATTAAGGCCTTCTGAAGCGATGCGTTTTTGTAAGAAAAATGTCCATAACTCTAACTTTATAAACTATTATCACTAACTTCCGATAACGGGATAATTTACATTTTTGGGTGAACTAACCCTTTAAGTGTACGCTGTACAAAATTGAAATGTGCATTTGTTACCTTAAGGAAATCTTACAATAAAATGTCCATGCACACCATGCTCTGGTGTAATTTAGTAAATTCCCTCTAATACATTCATAACCTAATTTCTGTTAGGACCACCATCGTCAAATACGATTGACAATTAGCATACAGTTTGGATTGGCGGTATGGTTCTGTTCTGGGCAAAAACTCCCTGCGCATCCATGCAGCCTAGGCATGGGGGAGAGCAGCAATAACCCCCCTTAGGGTAAACGGAACAGAACCAACATGAATGTATTGCAGATGTCATTAATTCAAGATTTTTAAAGTACAACATGATTCGAGAATTTATTCTGATTCAAGGGGAATCAGAATGCCAAATCCTGACTGACGAGAGGAGGAGCTGGGGATGGAGGAGGGTAATTCGCTCCTGAGAAACGCGATAGCTTCTGATAATACTGAAGGAGCTTATATATGTATAAGGTGATGGGTGTCGTATTCCTATAGGTAGACGAGAGTCAGCTGATGCGAGCTTGACCAACGTGTCCTGCCAGAACTAACGTTACGCTTGATTTATGTCTCTCTTGTACACAAATGTATTACTTGGTTCGCTGTTTCTAACCTGCATGCCAATCAAAATGGCAGCGGCAGTGCTCAAAACATTGAATACAGTTGACTTATTATATTGACACTGAAGTTTATGTGTGTCATAATTCTAACTGTTGTAATACATCTTGTTTAACAAGACCACAGAGGTGCCATGACCTGTGTGTGTGTGTCTGTGTGTCCTCACAGCAGGATTAGATAAATTACCCCGCCTCGTCTCACCCATGCTAATAGCCCTAATGAGGCAGATACATGCTGGATGAATAGAGCCTGCCTGGAGGGGGGCATGTACCCCTTTCAAATGAGGGAGGGGGTCAGGGTTTTTTGTGTTTTTCTCTTGGGTGTAGTTGTATTGTTTGTGAAGCCCATAGGCTTTTTGAACTTTGGAAATCAAAGGTGGTCCATGTGAAGACCAAAAACTAGAAGCTCTTTCAAAGGTATTTTAGCAGTCTCTCCCCGAGGTACTCTTCATCCCTCAGGCTTTGCTACATTCTTTCTCTTTCTTTCCTTTTTTGTTTTTGTTGGATAGATCCAACAATCACTGAAATCTGACTTCAGGACCTTCGTGATGGTAAAGGATGGATCCAGTTTGCATAATTATCTGCGTGATTTGCGCAATGTGGAGGGGGATCATTCCAGCATTTCGATAAATTATAATTTCTATTAGGCAAGAAATACATTTGTTATATTGTCTTATATTCTTAATGGTATTCAGTTTTGTACTGTTAAGTTTTTATTTAAATTCAAAATATTGAATATGAATTTTTCACTTATTACATTGTATATACAATTTATTCAGAAATGCATTTTCATAAATAAATACATAATTAATAATTATTAATTAGCGTTATTTATTATTAATTAATTATTAATTAATTAGTACTTATATATTAGTACCTGTGTTTACATCCTGTTTTCGGTTGAAGTCCAAAGTAGTCGATTGCCGAGTTCACGCGCATAGGTCTAGTTACCTATGATCACGCGCGTGAACTCGGCAATCGATTACTTTGGACTTCAACCGAAAACAGGATGTAAACACAGGTATTTGCGCTGGCTTAAATAACATCATTTTTATACATATATCTTTCACATCTACTGCAGTCAGATCCACTCGTGTTCACTCAGAAGGAATCACTCTCATTTTCTGTGCACTTGTAATGACACATCAAGGATGTTAAAGTCCGCGTGAACCGGAAGTTCCAAACGACTTTTCTCCAGTGTTGTGACGCATTTCCCAGTGAAACGGAATATTGAACAGAGGGCAGTGTTTTACTCTAGCGCTCCTCCTCTCCATCTCTGCTCATAACAGACTAACGGTTTGAGGGGAGTGGTTAAGCGTTGCCCAAACCAATTCCTCAAACCTACGTCATCAGAGAACGTCCTCCAATGCAGAGGGGAGGGGCATTTTCAGATTTTGATTAAAGATTATGAAGCCAAAAATTTTTTTTGTGTGGATTGTCTTGCATGTATGAATTGTTCACCACAAAACGATCAATTTAGGCAAACAAAGTAAATATGGTCAATTCTTATTTCCATGTGGACTTTAAGAGGCTAAAAGCATGTTTAGTACTTGCCCCATTGAAGTCAACAGGGTGCAAATTTTAAAAATAGAATAACTCGGTGTAGGCAACACCGATTTTTGTCGTTGTTCTCTGTATTGACAGCACTCCAAATGTACAAAAAAATGAGCTCAATGTTAAAATTGACCGGAGTTCTCCTTTAATAATAATTCTCATTTGTAGATGCAATAAAATGAACATGAATTCAACATTCAAATGAACCTCAACAGAGAACATATGCACATATATTATTAATATAAAAAAAGTATATATGTTCAATGTGTTGATATTTTACTCATTGGTGTCTATACAAATGTTATGTATGAGTAATTTATTGCAAAAAAAAAAATTTTGTATAACCTATAGTTGTAATAAAGTTGATTCATTCAGAAACATAATTTTTCATTGTCATTGAACATGTCATTGAACTTCAGTGTGCTATAGAATCTGGAAAGTTCAAAGGTTAATCTGCCATTGTGTGAAATCATATGTGTGTGACCGGCATGTGTTACTTGCCCTACAAACATGCATCTTGACTTAGAAAAAATGTGAAATATGTGTCCATCTTGACACTGTGTACAGTAAAGAGCATCAAAGTCATGAACAAACAGCTGTCAAATAAAGCATGTGCCGAGACTGTCACTGTGTGTGTGTGTGTGTGTGTGTGTGTGTGTGTGTGTGTGTGTGTGTGTGTGTGTGTGTGTGTTAGTGTAGAACAGGCCCATCTTTGTCGGTGTTAGTGTATAAAGAGCAGGTATATGGTTTGACAGAAACCCCAACAAAGGGGTTCATTTTGCACTCTTCACTACGCAAACTCTCACACACTTCTGGTTGGTTTGAGACCCTCAGTGAAAACCTTTAGATATCTAAACCGCATGCACTCCCTCATCCAGCACTTACATTTGACGGTTCACCCCAGAAATCACATATTAAACCAATGCAGTACATGTACAACCATTGGCTCACAAACTGTTACTTTCACGCAGTGAGGTGGCAAAACCCAGAACGCTCAGGTGTGTCATTCACCCTGCTCATCTACAAAAACAATAAAATAAAATGGAGCAATATGTAAATCAGAATGGATCACTCATCTAATGACATAGCCTAATTACTTTGAATGGGCTGTAACATTTCTGCAAAGTTGTTAGGCAGGTAAGATGCACATAATATATCTAGAAAGAGAAAATAACATTTTATATAATAATAAAAGTAATCCATTAAATATAAAAGTATTTATTTTATACATTTATATTATGAATTAATGTAATACAAATATTCTTAAAAAACAGGATCATCCTAAATTACCCAATGAACTAATCAAGTTATCTTGCAAATAGAGACATTTTCGTTAGTGCTCAGAAAATTACTGCAAATAGTTCTTGATATTAATCATGTCAGCGTTTGTTATAAATTTATCGTATCATTGACACTTCTTAAGTTAGAAATATTTATTGTTATCTTTTCAAAAAACTTTTTTACATATCACAGTCAAACTGTTATTTTAGTGCAAATGCATCTTTTGTTTGGAAAAGTCAGTCAAATTATACAGATATCAACAAAGACAAATCCTCATCCTTGAAAACTATGAACAAAACTATGCAAGGTAAAAAAAAAAGAGACCTGTTTATATATTTAGCCGTTTAAAAATAAATGTCCATGTCATGTCCTCATTTAAAAACGTGTGTGTGTGTGTGTCTACAGTGTCACCATACTGCCTTTGTTGCTATAGCTTTCCTTCTGTTTCTATATCCTGAAGCAAATGTCTGTGTGATGCATATAACCTCACCAATGCTCAGTTATTATAAAGCTGTTACATGCTGGAATTAGTAGAAAGGAATTGATCAGCAGGTGTGATATAGTCAGAAACTCTATTTACCCCCCCACCGCCCCCTTCATTTTTTAAAGGGGTTGGTATTATGCAAACTTTTGGCACCACAACTAGATTTTCCAGTTTGCTTTGTTTCTGTCTCTCTCATTCATCTCAGTCACTCATCAGCTTTTAAGGCAGTTGAGCTCTTGAAAACAGTTGAAATGTAAATCATTATTCTTTCGTGAGGCTGTGTGCATTACCATGAGGAGAATTTGTTGCCGTCTAAATCGGTAAAGACAGAATCTCTATCTGTAGTATGTGTATATTTCAAGGGATAGTTTACCCCAAAATTTAAATCCTGTCATCATTTACTCACCCTCATGTTGTTCCAAACCTGTATGAGTTTCTTTTTTTCTGCTGAAGATAAAAGATTTAAAAAAAATATGTTTACAATCAGACAGTTGATGGTAGCCGTTGACTGCCATAGTAGGAAAAAATACTGTGAAATTCAGTGGCTACAATGTCAACTGTCTGGTTACCATAAGAAATAAAATAAAAAAAGCGATTAAAACATGGAAATTCTTACATATAGCCCCTTAAAATACTTTGTGCAGCTGAAACTTAAGTAAATTGCTTAAAACCAATAGAATCAGAACATGTCGGTTTCAGTTTCCAGATGAGTGGTCTGCAATGTGATCTCATGAGAATACGTGTGTATTTTTACGTAAAGTGTAGTTCTACCGCACGTAAGTTACATTTACTTAAGTTTTATACACACAGAAACGTAAAATACTGATGTATTTACAGCACTAAAACGTAAAATATTTGGGTGATTCTTAGACTATGGGCACTTTTATGTACTTTGGTCATATTTTTAAAAATACATACAATTTTGGACAAAATCCTCTTTCTTTTTCAAACTAACAATAAAACCTCCTTAAAAACTTTTTACTACCTTTCTATTATGATTTTTTCATACTTTTCAACCTCCTAATAGGTGTCAAAATCACTGTTTTCTCCTTGTCGCACACCCAGGCTTTTTAACTTCAACAATGAAAATACAGTTTAAAAGTATGACTTATCTGGTAACTATTAATATACCTAAATTAAGCACTAGTAAAATAATTAAAATACATTATAGTATTTAATGTGAGACCACCATCAATATTACTTTTTATACAAAATATAGCTGTCGCACAGTATTGGTGTCATTTCCACCACAACACTGTAATGTCCCTTTAAAAAGTTTGTGTGAAAGATTGTTTAGGTGGTTTCTATGGAAATGTTCAGAGACATCAGAGCACATGTTGGACATGGAGGTAATTTTAAATTTTCATCACGAACAAAATAAGAAAAATAAAGGTAAATATTGCTTGATCAGTTAATATATTTATTCTACGTCATTTCCAAACATGCTGTACCTTCAAGGGTGTTTTTAAAAAGTTACAAATTTTAAGTTAAATAAGAGTATTTTACATACATGAAATGCTAAGTATTAATTCAAAGCTAATCAGTGAAGCTATCTTCCATTTTTTCACAAAAAACTACAGAAATGTCATTTCCACCACAGTCATTTCCACCACACTGCCCTCTGTGGTGGAAATGACAGCATGTGGTGGAAACATGCTGTACCTTCAAGGGTGTTTTTAAAAAGTATAAAATTTTAAGTTCAATAAGAGTATTTTGCATGCATGAAATGCTAAGTATTAATTCAAAGCTGATCAGTGAAGCAATCTTCCATTTTTTCACAAAAAAATACAGAAATGTCATTTCCACACTACCCTCTGTGGTGGAAATGACAGCATGTGGTGGAAATGACATTTATGATTACAAAGTACAATTGATATGGATTGCAAGAGTAGATTGACTTTGTGAATTGAGTTTACGGAGTGTGATGAGTTTTAGAGTTTTTCAAATAAATATTTCTCTAAAATATTACTGTTTCTCTACATTCACGTTAGTTCATTGTCATTTCCACCACCACCCTGTCATTTCCATCACCACACACATTTCTCATCACACATTAAAAATGTATCCACAATTTACGAGATCATGCTCTACTTAATATAAAAATTCAAGTTATTTATTTTCTAACAAGCTCTTGCCCAAACCAATATTACATTTCAGAGTGTGACAGGTGTACAGTTCAGCATTTGGTCCTTAGGGCAGTTAATTTATCTCATTGACAAATGTATAATTATTGTACATTGTGGAAAAACTGCTAAAACTAGTTACAAAAATGATCTTAGACAATTCTTGAGTGGCATAAGTTATTCTGTTTTTAAATAACAGCTGTATATTGAGATGTGGTGGAAATGACATTTGTTCATTGCAGGTCGGAAAATTTTTAAAATATTAACAATTTCTCTTGTAATCTAAGTTTGTCCTCTTACAGACCTTAAAACTAGACAAATTATTTAAACTTATGAGACTGTTACGTGACATTTGAACAAGTTTTTTTTATTCAACTTCACAAGCCTAAAAGTGCCCCTAGTTGAAAAAACGCCCATTTACGTATGAACAACTCTACCGACGTACAAATTTGTACGTATTCCTATTTATGCATATTAAAATCGTGGCATTGATGTTTTGATTCTATTGCATTCAATTGTCTTATTAACGTTACGTTTTCAGTCGAATTTATTAAATTCAGAAATAATAACATTTTGTGCCTTCTGCTGCAAACTCGTTTCGGAGGATTAGCCTACATGGTGTTAAACAAGACTACACTTTAAAACCTTAAAAAACCCATCGTTTAACCATTTTGTAATATTTGGTTTATTTACCGTGATATAAAAGGCGTTTTCTCCTATAGAACCATAATACACCAAAACACAATATAAATTCACAAAAGACATAAATTTTATTAACTTGATGTAATCCAAATATTTAGAATCCATACGTTTGCAAGAAACAGATCCAAATTCAGCCCTTTATCCAGCGATTTTCATCTCCATTCTCAGCAGCGACCGTAAATGTCAAATCCCGCGCTCGTGATGAATTCAAATAAAAAAAAATGCGCCCTCAAGAAGCGTTACGACATGTTTTACGGCAGTGATATCAAACGCTCATTGGCTCTCGCCTGCTTCGTCGTGTTTCAGACTCAGTCAGTGAACTACATTTGAAATCGAGAAGCGCGCGCGCCTTCACACAGAGCGAAGCCGGGTTAACGTTTTCATGGATTAATAACTTCAATTCTGCTCTGTACCTCATACAAAACTAATATATACTGCCAGAGAGGACTGCGACTACAACACATCGTCATGTGAACGACTTTTGGTAACGTTACCGGTTTTGACATTTTCGCAATAAATAAAATATTGTGATAACACGTTTTTCTTCGCAAATGTAGCCTACGACGTAGCTAACGGTTAAGTTAACTGTTAGTTTTAAGAAATGGCTATGGGTAGGTTTAGGGGTAGGAGTCGGATTAGTGGCTCAAAATATATTTTAATGCTATATTGTTAATAAAACTGCAATTTCCCTGCATATCTCTGTCTATTACGTTTTATCCTTTTAATATTCTGTATAAAATTGGTATTTTTAGGTTTGGAAGTAGAGTTAAAGGATCTTACATTTCTCTAAAACGGTAACAGCATCTAGGCTATCCAAACGTACAAAAATAAAATTACATATTAATACATATTAACAATGAGACCAGGCTGGTATTTATTAATTTAGGGAGCAGCCATGTATAAAGCTGGATAGTATACAGTCACCTGTTCAGTATCATAAAATGCTTTTATTGATAGAATTTCATGAATTTTTTTTTGTATCCATGTAATAAGCGTGACCATATACAGCAATCAATCAATCAATCAATCAATGTCTTTTGCTATACTGATTAGATTGCAAAAAATGACTGGCTTACTGTACATTACATGTACGTATAAAGCTTATTTGTCCTTTTTGCAGCTTGGACGACCCTGGATACTCTTTGTTTGCGTCCTATGGAAAAGAGCGTGAAAATGTTCCATGGAAAAAAGACAGTGGCAGCTGGGGTGTGAATTGTGAAACAACATGAGGGTGAGTAAATAATGACTGAATTTTCTTTATTTTGTGGTAGAATATTTCTTTAAATCTTTAAATTCCTAAGTCTTCCAATCTTCAAACTGTAAACTTATTCAAAATCGAGCACAGCTGTAACACAATGTGTTTAATTGAGAACACATTCCTACTGTTTCCTCCATTAGACTCATTTCCTTTGCCTACTGAGGTATTTCACTTCATTTCTTGTCAGATTGCTTTTTAGTGTGATGGGTGTGGGTGTGGGTGTGGTAAATAATACTTTCCCCCCAAATGGACTGAGCTAGAAATAAAAAAAATTCATCTGATAAAACTAATGAGGGACATTTTAATGTTCAAAACGTGTGTATTGAGTTGCTGTAATGTGACTAATCTAAACATGACATCCGTCCATTAAACTATTGTGTGTGTGTACACTGAAGTTTGGACCTTTCTAAGAAATGTGGCGGTTTTCCTCACATTTGTCAGGCCATTATCAAAAAAGCTCCTGGAATGAGCGAGCCAGAGCTTCCTGGTGCCTTCCTGTGTTGTAATGATCCAGCTAGCTGTTCAAACAATACTTAGTGCAATTGCCATACTACCTCATGTCGTCATCACACTGAACCTTCTTGCTCAAAGAATGACTTGAGGCATGTAAATGACGGTTTGCATAAGTGTTGACACATTATGATCGTGACAAATGACACACAAGGAAGGGATTACGTTAAAGTTTGATTTCTATTATGCAACAGAAAGTAGCAGGTGTGATATGGAAATCAGTGTAAAGTATTTTAACACACTGAAATATAATAGATCAAAATTGCACTTTTAATTCACTTTCAGATGAAAGAACATCACTTAGATTCTTTGAACATGCATATAACATTTAAGAAGACAGTACATAAATTAAAAGTTAAATAGAAGTTAAATATTCAGGGTTTTGCCCCGTGTGTATTGGACATCCCCCTGCTCAAAAGTTGGTATTATTTGAGATACTTCATATTGAGCTTCATCTTGTAATTCCTCAATATAGAATATCTGTGAATTATTATTATATAATTATATTTGAGATTTTTAATTTATCACACTTTACAAGGAAAACGAGAACCAACAAGAAAAATAGCCTTAAATTAAAAAATACATTGAATTGACTTTTCACTGATCAAAAGTTTATATGATATTTGTTATCTTGGTACCCAATAAGACTGGATACAATTCCAAAGATTTTCCATTTCACCCAGCTATACTGAGATTTTTATATTTAGGAGTCATTAATGCAGTCACATATACATATAACCCCACTCATTGATCTAAGTGTTATGCAGTATGTTTAAATACAAATTTAACAAATACAAAATTACTAATTATGTTCTCAGCTATAGCAAATGGACAATTTGTCTAATTATCTGAAGGGTAACTGTGATGTCATAATAACTGATGCTTATTTTCTTGGTTGAGGGAGTGCTACTGTTGTCATGTTTCCCATTAGTATTGGTCTTTATGAAGTTAGCAAGCCAGAGAACATGTTTATCAAACACACAAATCTTAATGAGCTTCAGAGAGTGTAGAGCACTTATGTAATTACCCTAATGAAATATAATTTACCCCAGAGTAGTCTTTGGATAGTAAGTAGCCTAACTAACTTACTCTAGACTGGCTCCACCAAATGAGAACACACAAGTACACATATAAAGATGGTTCCTTTTAACTTGAAGTGTGTGTGTGTGTACCAGCATTGCTTTTTTCCCTTAAAAATGCAAAGCTAAAGCCCTGTGGTGATTTTCTCACACACACTTGTTTACACTCTAAACACTAGCTGTGCTATGGACGATGGGAAAATACACTCTCAGCACAACCCTCATGAAGTGTGTTTGTGTGTGCGCATTAATGTACTAACTGCACCTTAAGTTGTGTGTGAGAGAGAGAAAAAGATGATGTTCATCTCAAATGTACTTTCCACTCACAGGCTGTTTGCTATTTTAATCCTGCTGCTAGGCTAGCGCACACACGAATGTTCTCAGACTGCTAGTTTTTGTTTATTTGTTTGTTAGTTTTAGCAAGTGTGGTTTTAGATTAATGTAGTCTGTAAGATGGTGAGTGCAAAAAGCTTAGAGCAAATTTCTGTGGTAAAAACTGCCTTATTTCCTATAGCAGTATTTCCTACCACTGGGTTGGGTGTGTGAAATTAGCAGCGCCGGCTACAGCCAATCACCTTTTATCTGATCATTAATTAACATAAACATCAGTGTTAGATTGGAAAGATTGTAACACAAGTCAAGCAGATAGATTATTGTGATAAAGGATGTAGCAAATGTTGCTCTCCTACATTTGTTAGCTAACATGCTAACAGTGTAATTGGTATCACTAACACACATAACTACTTCAGAAATGTGTGTGCTTGTTACATTTGTTACACATGCACATGTCTTTATTTGTCTACATTTGTTAAACTTTTTAGCTAACATGCTAATAGTGTAATTGGTATTACTAACACACATAACTACTTCAGAAATGTGTGTGTGTTCTGCTCTGCTGCCACTTCATAGTGAAGTATTGTGAAAGTGCTGTCAGAATGACACTCCCGCTGCTTCAACACGTACGCACCACCCGAGGCAAGCCAGTCCTCGAATACGTTTGTGCTGTTTGTGTGTTCCCAGAAGTCTCGCTCCAGGCCGTGACCTTTTCACACGAACGAATACTCTAATATCGTTTAGGTGTTTGTGGCTGAAGTCTTATTAGTTTGCTTTGTAATCACCTGTCATGTTTTATTATATGCTATGAATTCATGCATGATTGCCTCCGTGTCGCAAAACGTCAAAATTAAACTAAAAATGAAAAATTGTTAGCAACGGGAGTCGCTGAGGTTTACTGTGTGTATGTGTGTGTGTGCGTGTAGGTGAGGTGTAAGGTGTTAAGGGGCCCCTTACTATCAATGCTGTCCATTTTCACATGTTTGCTGAGACACGCTGACCACTTTTTCCTGTGGCTTTAACTGTAAAAATGCAATCACACATCAACTCAGTGACATTCATTAAGGACAGTGTGCATGTGTTATTTTATATAAATATGAAAACATGGTGCTGATGTTGTATGTTTGGTCAAACCTATTTAAAAAAAAAAAGAACAAGGTGCACCTACTTACCACCAGTAGTGTTGATAAATGACACACTGGGTGATAGATGATACGCAGGCTTGTACAAATGAATTAAAATGGCAACAGAGAGAGTGACATGAAGTTGATGATAGCTAAACTGAATTTCTGTAATGCGAGTGATCCGTTTTACATAAACTTTGACTGTTGATAGTGAAAGCAGAGTAGATAGGATGATGGAAGGATAGATAGAGGGTAGGTAGACAGACAGAAAGGTAGATATAGATAGAGAGGTAGGTAGGTTTAACCCATGACAATTGCGCATGTTCTACAACACGGCTCCTCAAATCTGGCCAAAATCAAAGACACCTGAACAAGCTAATCAATGTCTTCAGAATTACAGGTAGAGGCCTTGTCCACACTAATACATTTTCGTTTGAAAACGCATCTTTTTCTCTCCATTTTGGCCTTCCGTCCACACTGAGACTGCGGTTTTTTTATAAATGAAAATGAAGCTTTTTGAAAATGCTCTCCAAAAGTGGATAAATTTGAAAACGCCGTTTTCACGTTGTAGTGTGGACTGTGAAACCGGGGGTATTTAAAAATGACGCAAGTCACGTGACTCATATTGCACCAATAGATATTTATACCGGTATTTTACAGATGCGCGATAACTTTTATTATTTATTTTTGCCATTTGTATCATCTCAGTGAGCTTTTGTGAGGCTTTACGCTTGCGCATTAAGGGGAATTTACCGTTTTCCGACGTTTCAGTGTGGACAAGAAACTTTTGGAAAATGCTTAAATGCTAGTGTGGACGAAAACGCCGTTTTCAAATGTGTCCGGATTAATGTAGTGCCTGTAGTGCTACGTGCCTGAGTTTGATCAGGGTTTGAGCTAAACTGCAAACCCTGCTCTACACTTACATCTATCTGTCTAACTATCTAAAAAAAGTAATGCCGGCCAACAATGTTAGTATCGGTGATTCTGTAGATTACATGTAGCAGAAGTTGTTAGTAACACAAGTGCAGTTTAGAGTTCAGAGCCCACACGCCAGCAGCAAACATGCTCTTAACCACACCTATTAATAGCTTACGGAAAAGAAATGCATCTCTTTCCAACTGTAAACATAACCTGTAAAGATCTTTCAAACAGAGATGAGCTGTTTAATACAATGATGTGGTAGAAAATAGTCAGTTTGACAATTTTAAGAGGAGCTTGGTGTTCAATTTCATGCCTGACAATCATGCCTACCATATATTGCTCCTTTGCACTCTTGTCTTCCCATCCATTTGATTTTACACCTACGGTGCACACATTCACAGCATTATTTACAGTAATTTGAAATGCGAGGGAGTCTAATCATAAATACGGGTTAAAGATCATTAAAAGGCTAATAACTGCAGTCAAGGGTTTGGCCACAGTTCAAGCCTGTACGCTAGGCCTTTTTAAACTGCTAATTAGCTCTGTTCGCCAAGATAAGAATATCGTAGCCTGTTCTTTTCACAGATAAATTGACTTTTGAGTTGTCAGTTATGATTTTTAAAACTGATTTATCTATGCTACAGTTTTTACATTTAACTTAGCAATGCTTAACTCATGTGAAGGTATAGAAAATGGAGGTATAAAGCCAACAGTTTAGTGAATTTGGTGACTAATTTGCATGAAGTCATCCAATCTCACTTGTTCAGTTTTGTATGATCTGTTTATACACCCCACTGACAGTTAGGTTTAGGGTTGGACCTTAACGCTTACATTTTTTCTAACCATTTTATGTTTCCATACATTCACATCAAACAAATTCATACGAAATTGTTACCTTGTATAATAGTTGTTAATAGTTAATAATAGTTGTATAAATCTGGCTGTATTAATCTGTTGCAAAACTTGAGAGTAGATTTGAATCTGAATGTACTATTTATATTTATATAGTACATTCAGAAAATTGTACATACAGAATTATTATTATTTTTTTTTTTTAAATATTCAAGTTTGACTTATCTATTGTCAGGAATGTTTGAAGACAAAACGCTCAAACAAATCTCTTGTGCTGATAAAACGCAATAACATTTTCATCTGAATAAGTAAATGGAATACAATTAATATATCTTGCTACACCTCAAACCGTTTCTTTGTCAGTGATGTTAGCGGAAAATGATTTTAAGGCGTTTTACAAATCAACACCATTCTGTGTACAATGTGTACACCATTGAGTGTATGATATAACTGTGTGCCTGTGCGTACCTGTGTTTGTATGCCTGTGTTTTGGGCTGTTCACTGCTGTTATTGCGCCCACTCAGCATGATCTGACATCACCTTTGACAGGATAAACCCACCCACACATCAACACAATTTAACCTCACTTCTCAAGACAGGATGAGCCTACCTTTCTCTTTCTGTCTTTCGGAGGAAGACAGTAGCAGTGGTGTCACTTCACACGCTGTTTCACCAAGTGTTTCGCCCCCACACGTCTCCTTTCCTCTCACTCACAGGAAATTGCGGGCATGTCACGTCGCCAAAGAACATGGCTCTTTTCTATCTGAAATTCTGTTTCTTCTATCCTTCCCCCTCATTCTGTGTGGTTTATCACTTTATTTTCAACATCTTTGAACTAATTCAAAAATTCAGCTTGATACGATTTCGGAATCCCATTTTAAGGTGATTCAGTGGGCCAATCGCATTTGTTCAAGTTGCTGTTTTTTTTTTATTCTAGTGGTAAAACTGTGTTAAGAGGCATCATGTGAAGTGCACGTGTGTTCCTGAAGGCGGTGCTTGGTAGAACTTAAAGAAATAGTTCACCTGAAAAGGAAAAAATCATGCCATTATTTTCTCATCCTCTTGTTGTTCCAAATTTGTATGCTGTTATGGTGTTTTTCGCAGCTCTTTTCCAGACAACGACAGTTCTGAAATCTCATTCGTGTTTGCATTCAGGTTTAAAAATGGTATGTTGACTCGCCATGCTTGCACAGCTGTGGTAACAATATGCTTTAATTTTATGGAAAAGAGCTGCATGAAGATTCTTCAGAATGTCTACTTGTGCTTCCAACACATAATAGACCCTTTTCACATGGAAACAAAAAATAGCATGGTAAACAGAGGTATATATATATATATATATATATATATATATATATATATATATATATATATATATATATATATATATATATATATATATATATATATATATATATATATATATATATATATATATATATATATATATATATATATATACGTACATGCATACATACATTCATGCATACAAATGGTGTTATAGGTGTGCAAAAAAGTCCATACAAAACAGCATAGGGTGTATAAATAACGACAGATTTATTTTCAGTGAAGTTCACCTTTAACCTGAAACATCTAATATAAAACATTGATTTTAAGGATCAAACAAATCACATCAGTTCAGAAAACTGTCCAAAAAGAATACAGTGAACTAGGTTAAACAGCAGAGGTGGTGCGTTGTTTAAGCCAAATGGATCACCTCAAAGTCACAAATGCCCACATATCCAAACTAGTACAAGGTGATGCATGAATAGTCCTTCATGAAAAATGTCAGTCTATTGATTTTCAGTGTGTGTGTGTGTGTATCGTTTTGTGAGTTGTTATAACATTAAACAGTAATAGGGGTTGGGTGGAGGAGTTTAGACAAGTAATGCTCCACAATGGCCTTGTTTTTCACAAAAACGATTTAGAGCAAACCGTCAACTTACTAAAAACCTTCAGTTATCATCTCATATTGCTTTGCACACCTGTATTGCTTGTTACAATAAATATCTATCAGTATTGCCAGTCTAAATAAAAATAGAAAATGTACACACACGCGCACATACAGGCAGATATTGCACGTTCCACTCCACACCTCTCTGCAGGTGATGACAGATTAAAGGGATTTCATTTCATGGCAGGGTCTTCAGGGCCGAGTGTGTGAGCCTGACCCGACCTCTCTCTCTCATACTCTCTCTCACACACACACACACACACACACACACACACACACACACACACACACACACACACACACACACACACACACACACACACACACACACACACACACACACACACACACACACACACACACACACACACACACACACACACACACACACACACACACACACTTCACTGGGCTAATCCTGAGACAGTAGAGTGGTCCAGATTAGGTGGTTTATTTTCTGAATTATTATTCATGTCCAGCTTTCACTACGTATTGTGTGTAGTTCACTTGTGTGTGCATTTATTGTACCCAGGCTTCTCAATTTCATATGATATTTGGTAATTTAGTGAATTTTGTGGAATATATTTGAAATCCTATTTACTTTCTTAATGCACTTTTACGGTATTATTGTGAATCATTTAGCAGGTAACTTTCTTTGACCCATCTTTTGTAAGTTTACAGGGCAGGGCTGTCTCTGATACAATGTTTATTATTGTATTATATGGTATTCTGCTTTATGCTTGGTTAGGATTCATGTAATTATATTCAGTGTCATATTTAACTTCCATATAATAGGTGTGGCTTTGTTTAGGCTGCAATAAACACGCGCACACACATACACAGTTGCATATTTATTTAATATATTTTTTAAAGTGGAATAAAAAAAAAAATCCTACATACCTCCTGCCGAAGTAAATCCTTTATTTTTTTATTTTATAAAATATGCATTAGTTTATCCTGGTGTGAAATAATTTACACAAAAGAAGATTCACAACTACAGTTTTTTAATCTGCATTACACATGATGGCCCAGTACATTTGTAATAATTTTGAGTCTTACTGGCCATATTGTTAAAAATAAAATAAAAAATCTTTTGCAATTCCAAGGAATGAAGGCTTTTTTGCATAATTATTAGAAAGTTAGACCTCAAATTGAACACACATTTCCACACTGTTTTCTGACAAACTCATGGATCAGTGCTTGAGATAACATTCCCACCCTCAGTGGTATCACACACACAATGTGCATGCATGCACACACACACACACACACACACACACACACACACACACACACACACACACACACACACACACACACACACACACACACACACACTCACACTCACACTCACACTCATACTCATGCCCTAGTGAAGCCTCTAGCTACATAGTGTGGTCAAACCACACAGGTTTATATCAAAGAGTGGGAGTCGAGAAATCACAGCTGTGGCAACCAAACACTAAAGAGCAGCAAAATTCACCATGGTATTTAACTGGACATGGTATTACCATGTTCTTTTTTTGGATATGCACCATAGTGCTTTGGTGTTTTTTGGACATATAGCATGTTTTTTTCATGTTTTTGGCCATGTATAGGCCTAATTTGCATTTTTGTTTTTACAAATCTTGTACTTTCATGTTTTTTTTTTTTTTTTTTG
This sequence comes from Scardinius erythrophthalmus, assembly GCF_964197995.2. Classification (NCBI taxonomy): domain Eukaryota; kingdom Metazoa; phylum Chordata; class Actinopteri; order Cypriniformes; family Leuciscidae; genus Scardinius; species Scardinius erythrophthalmus. Next base: position 18,685,241 of record NC_138224.1, on the reverse strand, counting down.
ACATGTACCATACCATGGCGCAAGTTTTTAGACATTTTTTGAAGTACTTTGCCATGTCATAGTAAGGGCTGTGCGTTTTAGTAATTTTTGTCATTTTTTTACATTCTATTAAAATAGTGTTCTCATTATAATGTTATGTATATGACAGATTGGTGCCGCACATCTTGCACTTGTATTTTCATGATCAAAGTGGTTCCTGGCATCACTACGCACTTTCAAATCCATAGTTTTTACACTTTATTTCACCAATCTGGACTGCATGCTGTCCTTACCAATCAGACATCAGCAACCGCCCAAAATGCCGCAATAGCCAATCAGAATTTTTTTAAATATATTTTTTAAATTCATGGCGTTCATCGTTTTCATGATCGATCATCGCTGTTATGTCCGAATACTTGTGCACATCCCTTGTCCTAGTACATGAATATGGTAATCACTTAGTACTATGGCTGTACAATCATGCCATCACTAGTTTAGGACGCATAGGTTACATGTAGGATGCATTTTAAATTCAGCAAAAACGGCTAAAAAAAAACAACACACAAAAACACAAGGTCACAGACAGAGAGAGATGGGTTGTTGAAATATTGTTAACTAAATGACTCTGAGCACTGGCTCACACTCATAAAAGAGCTCTTAAACACTGAATACAAAGACAAGTGGAGTGTGTGTGTGTGTGTGTGTGTGTGTTGATGAGTTGTGAGTGTTCGACTCCCTGAACTGCATGTAAGAGGTAATGGTATGTTTACCTTGAGGAGAAGCTGGTGTGTGTGAGTGTGTGTAAAGGGTTCAGGGTGTGTTTATCCCGAGGAAGGAAGCTGTCAGTGCTGTTTGCTCCTGAGGCCCGCCCATTTTCTGACTGTGGGGAGGCGTTTCTTTGAAGAGAATCTGCTAAATAAAATGGAATTTGTGTAATTATATATGCAAACTCAGTCCTGTCAACACACACGCACACACACACACACGCACACGTTTCATATCAGGTTAGTGATATTTTATATGGCCTAACCAACTATGTGCAAAACACTACATTTAAATAAAAACATGATTTAAGTCAGTTAGGGACTAGTAAAATGTCCTTACTACTTGGTGTTCACTATATAAGTGAGGACATTTGGTCTTTTATATAGCTAAACCTGTACACACAGGAAAGGTTATCAGACATGTAAACAGACATTCTCTTCACAGTACCCCAAAAATTTGATTGACAGACAGGGCATTTCCTGAGGCATTCTGGGAAGGACACACCACATTCCTGACCAGGTCATGAACTGCCCACCTTTCTGCAAAATTTCTTATTCTTCTCTTTTCTTTTTTCCTTTTTATTTCTTTTTTCCCCAAACGCATTTACTCCCATGCAGTAAAATGTTACTGCTATTGTTGTCGCACTTTCATAATTCAGGATATTTTATAGATTTGTCAGTTATGTTTTATTTAAGCATCAACTTTGTCTCAGATGTTTCTCTTACAATTCTGAAAGAGAATAAAAAAATCAACAAGAAGATGATTGATGTGAAGAATATTGAACTATGAAATTAATATGGTTATTATAGATCATATTACTTTGTTTTGGATGAATATGATGGAAAATATTTGTTCATTCTAAGATCTATTGATTGCAGACTTCAAGTCCAAGCACAGTTTGAGACATTAATGAGAAATTAAATTCCTTTTGAAACTGAAACACAAGTGAGATTAGAGAGACATTTTTCTCTGCAGAATAATCTGAGAAGCAAAAGATTTAAGATTTTATATATTAATATTAAATAACTTGGAGTTAATATAATGTGTAATTAATTCTTTTAAGAATTCGATTTGTGTTTGAATGAAAACAAACATATTTCCATGAATACATTAACACTCGCACACCTCATGGCTGCTTGGAAGCTGGACCCAATCTTTGTAGCTTTAGGGCAGAAGTGTGTGTGTGTGTGTGTGTGTGTGTGTGTGTGTGTGTGTGTGTGTGTGTGTGTGTGTGTGTGTGTGGAATAGAGTGCAGAAAGCTGAATTTACTCGCTTGGCTTGAAATGTGATTAGATTCTTGATGCTGGCAGGCATGCCTTATTTGTAATTAGGTGTGTGTGTTGAGAGATTAGTTTTGTGACATCATATAGGGGTCCAATATCTGGTTCCCTCAGTAGATAAGAGAACAGGGTACACACATAAACACAGGAACCCTTTGGGCAGTGGTGTCCCAGCAGGCAATAGGGCTTACACACACAGATAACAAATGCAAACGAAACAGCCAGAAATGCTACTTCACGAATGATGCGTATTTGTTTGCATTACGACTGTTGTAAAGCACAGACTAACATCTCCGCCATTGTCTTTGTTCTTCTCAGAAATTAAATTGTCTCACCACTTAGTGTGTATTTGTGTGTGACACTGTGGTGACTACCATCGGCCATTAGGTCCCTGTCCTCCTGAGAGCCAAACACAATCGGGCGGCAGCTGATACTTCCTGTCTGCATAATTAACGGGATAATTAAGGCTTTAATTGGCCGTTGGTTTGACCGAGGTGGGCTCTAATCCACCGCAGCACCTTCTATAGGCTACTAAATTAGGTTAACCCTCTCAGATTGCCACGATTAAGCCTGGTCTATATATGCTAGGACTAAACCTCTATGTTCTTCTGGGAAATCCTGGTGCTAACACTGAATTAAGATTCCGTCTCCGTTTGATTGAGAAAATTAGTCTGAAATAAATTACTAAGTGAGTTCTTGGAGCCAAATGAGGAAAGTTCTTAAATCAAACAAAGTTTCCAAGCCATTATAAACGTTACGGTATGAAATGGTAGCCTGTTAGCCTAATGCTGCAGTAATTAGTGTGAAGTTTGATACTCGAGATGAAGTATGTTACATGATAGATTTATGAGTCACAAATGGCTGATGAGCAGGATGGTGATTTTGCGAGGAGAATATTGATCGAGAGAGATGGAGAGATAGAGAAAGAAAGAGAGTGGTTTCTTGGCTTTAGGGTGGAATTTGGTCTTGTGCCTATAAAGATGAACAAGAAAATGTGAGTGGTGCTTGCACATGCAAAAAAGTTTTAGCCGCCATGGCATAGTGTTCCTAAGCAGTTGCTAAGTTGTTCTAGGTGGTTGCTATAGTCTGCTGGGTGGAAGCTTATTTAGGGATTGTTCACCCAATATTGAAATTAGTTTTTTTGCTCAGCCTCATGTTCCAAACCAGTGTGACTGACTTCTGTGGAACACAAAAGAAGATATTTCGGAGAATGTTGGATAACCAAACAGTTTTGGTAACCATTGACTTCTATTGTATGGACAAAATAACAAAGTCTCTTTTGCAATGAAATGAGAGTGAGTAAATAATAACAGAATTTGCATTTTAGAAAATAGCCTGCCACCAAGTCTTTGTCCCTTTTCCACCGACAGGGAAAAGGTGGTTCAAAACCAGTTCTACCTCTGTGCCGGCCCCTAAAACCTGCAAGAACCACTAACATCCTAGACTAGGGGGTGGGTGAATGTCCACACCAAATAAATAACTCAATCTGGCTAGACTGACATAAAACAAACCTAAATCAATCTGTTATAATGAATGAATGTGTTGATGCAAGGCACGTTCAGTTGATGGACTTCATGTTCATATCTGTCGCTTTTCACAATGGCTCCAGAAGAAAAAAAAAAAAAGTTAGGTACAATGAAATAGGTCTGCATGAGTTGGGGAAAAAATCAAATTGCAATTTTTCTGGTTAAAATTACGATTGCGATTTAAAAAAAAAAAATCTAAACAAACAACCAAATGAAAATGATACCGACTAATGTCACATGTTGTGAGGTGATATCAAACGCACAATGAAGAAGATGAAAAATAGCCTAACAATCTTTCAATAATCCATAAGGTAGTTTACAACAAAGAAGACCGGGCCAAGAATCCTTAGCATTGAGCCCTGATGTTATAAAAAGCACTTGGATGGATCAGCATTTACTCCCAAACCGATCGATCAGCACTGATCGCAGTTTGTGTGCTTCACCATGAAAAGCGCTGCATGTATACTTATTTAATTAAAATGTTGCCTTTTTATAATCGCACTGAGCCAAATTGCGATTTTGGTTAAATTTTGATTAATCGTGCAGCCCTACAAATGTAATTATTGTGTTCATTGTGTTGCAAAACACTTGTGCTGCCATTGAGGTGGGATACGGGAAAGGTTAGGCACAGGTTTGGTGGTATGGGTTAGAGCCCGACCGATAAAGGATTTTGAAGGCCGATACCGATACAAATATTTGTTTGTACATTGCCTTATAAACTACCTTATAATTACAATGTCAGCTTGCTTTTCCCTTTACCTGCACTTTTTAAATTCTTTCCATCAAGCTACATCAAACCATTTTCAATCATCAGTTGCTGCCTGCCTTCTAAAACCTACTATTTAGCTATCTAAATCCATTATGTGACTCGTTAATGCTTCGGCTGAACGACAGTCTGCAACGTGTTTACTATTAATACTAGTCTCTTTAAGAGCTGCGCGCAACGCTTCTAATACGCATTTGACAAGCAGATTTTCTATCAATTTTCTCAAGTTTGCTTTCACTTTAGACATCACCGACTTTATGTAAACCTTGTGTGTATTTGACAGTATTAGCACAATAAGACTCGAAAGATAACTTAGTCCAGTATCCAGGCGCTGGTAGACAGGCTTTTAGAGCATGTGAGCTTCACATGATGTACGCGCTGAGAAACACATGTTAGATCAGCACGCGAATTAAATGTTTAACCGAAAAGGCATCAAAGCACATGCAAATTATTAACTTTTGTGAACTGCAGTGTCCCTTTCCGCTGCGTTAACATTTTATGTGAATATACGTCGCGTTGTTTAGTATGATGGGCGCCAGAATAGCAACTGATAGAATGTGCGATACTATGATATTTCTTCAAAAGCAGATCGTGGAGACATTTTAATCGTCCACGATCAAAAATCGTCATATCGCACACCCCTACCATGAACACACTTCACCGATGATCTCACTCGCGGATAACTGGTTCTCTCTGCCCGACTCTGTCTGGATCAGCAGGTTGCAGGATGTGTGGCGCGTTATACACGAGTGTTGCCAACAGGGACGGTGTAGAGTGCCCTCTGGTGGACAAACTATACAACGCCAACACTCATGACATGGTTGAAGGGTGTTTCGTCCGTTTTTATTTTATTTTTGAAATATTCATTTATCGGCCATTACAAATAGCGATACCGATATTTTGGAAACTGCCTAATATCGGCCGATAATATCGGCCTGCCGATAAATCGGTCGGGCTCTAGTATGGGTAGGTTTAAGGGTGGGTTAAAGGGGTCATATAATGCCATTTTTGTACAAGCTAATATGATTCTTTAGGGTCTAAATTAAAAGTTTGTAATATACTTACCATAAACCATAACGCGTTGTTCATTATAAACGTGGGATTATGAATTATATTGAGAACGTCGTACATAGAAAACATGCCGTAATGTACTCTTAGTGTAAACCTTAGCCGCCTTCAAGGTGAAGCGTGTAGCAAGCGATTTGCAAAGATTAATATAAATATTAATATAAAGGTTAATAAAACGTTACACTCACTTCAGTTATTCTGGAGATGCAGCAGGAACACGAATAGTACCGATCCTTTTTTCAGGAGCAGCTTCTTAGCAAAACCAGCTTTATAACGTTACTGACCCTTGTTTATAAAGCAGTCTGGTGTGTGAAATGATTTGCGCAAACATGAAAGCATTGACGTTGATCGTGGGGAATATTCCCTTCGAAAGCAAACTTAGCCACTGCGTCTTCAGTGGTTTGGATTTAGGAACATCAAAATGACTGCTGTGTTCCTTATTACACCCAAGAACAGAACACCACAATCGCTTAGACGCCATTCTGCTCATAGACAGTGCTCCAGCGTATCAACAATGACCGTGCCGGTCCGCGCGGACTATGATTGACAGCTCGCTCACGAGCGAGGGCGGGTCTGTGTTGAAACGATGCTGTCAATCAACAATCGTAGGAGGGGCGTCGATTTTATGACATCACAAAATCGAACGGCTTGATTTGAGATGGGGGGGGAAACATATAAGAAGATATAAGAAGAAAAAAACACTGGATGGATTTTTATCAATTTATGATGGTTGTGTACAGGCACTGCCAACACACATACAGGTATTTTTAGCGCAATTTTCCACCGGACAAAATTGCGATTGTTAACTCATGATTTCTGTTCTGTCTGTGCGCACCAATCTTGCACTTCTATCTACTCCTCAACCAGACCACCTAGAGACTTAGGGTTTTCGGCATTATGTTAAGGAAGGTCTAATCTCGGGAACGCACAAAAAAAATCCAGGAAAAGATTTACTATCTCTTAGTGTTGTGATCCCATGACGTCAGAAAATTGCGCTAAAACACTCACTGAGTTTTTATTACTTGTTTTAAATGTAAGTACAATGCACAAATATGGTATGTCCAAAATAAGTGCATTTTATCAAATTATTACTTTAAATGTTAGTACATAGTAGTTAAATATGCTTAATATAAATTAGGATCCTTTATTTTTCCAATCCATCCTAAATAAAATAATTGTATGTATTATCATATATGTGTACTTATCCAGTGAGGGGTTGGACATCCATCCAGGCAGTTTCCCTGCTTATGCCCCGAGACGTTGGGATATGCTCCAGTATTCCTGCAACCCTAGGACAGTCGGTTTGGAGAATCAATGGAGGAATGTGTATGGATTGCTATGAATTTAATAATTATATAAATGTATAATTATTTTTAATTAATTAATAATACATTTATGCATGTAAAAAGTACCTTAGGGACGATACTGAATCAAACTTGTAAAGAAAGATTCTATGTTTTTTGGACAGATTGAGCAGTAACATATTTATACATTATAACAATATTTTGGTCCCTAGATATGGGTCCCTGCCATTCTGTATTTTTTGTCCTTGCTATTACTATAAGGCTTTAAAATATATCAGCAAACCTCTCCTCAACAAGGCCGCATGAATTTATATCCTTGCACAAATGGTTTGCAAAGTTACACATTTCAAATGTTAATACTTCGAGTTAGTAGTTTGGTCAAATCTCTAACCTTTTGTATGAGCAATAGTAACAGCAATGCTTGCCTTAGAAAACACTGCTAATCATCCCTATTGTTGCATATGAGATCAAGGTAATGCAGAAAAGTGATTTTTGCAGAGCGACAGGTGTGTGTGTGTGTGACATCCACAAAGACTTAAAGGATAAGCACCAAGAGCCGGCAACAAATCTATTCTTTGTTCCCATAGTGATTAAAAAGCACAATATTTGTGTGCCTGAAAAAGTGAAAGCTATCTCTCCAGACTTCCTTTGTCAGAGCGAATGCGTTCAAAATAAATGACTTCCACTATCCCAATGATTCAGCGGAGGGCGATACAGGTTACCTGTCTCGGTACGTCAGAGTATTTGTGCTGTTAGGATGCGCACATGTTGGATGGGCGGAAAAATGCAGAAAGAAACTATTTTTTTTCTTTTAAACCCATGTAAAAGGTATCTCAAAAAACTGTCTTCCTTTCTAACACCTGCTCCCACACACAGGACTGAGGTCGATGTCAGTTTGTGGTCTAATAAAGCTTCGCCGCAAGACTTGGTATGTATTGGAAGCAATAAGAGCAATTTTTCACCTACGCATCTCATCTCTCTCTCACACACACACACCTGGGCTGTTGACGACAGGAAGCTTCTCTTTAACCGTCATTCTGAGCTTTGATTGCCTTACAAAAGGACCTGACAAATCCAAAACACTTATCTCTTTGTGATGAAATAAAATCTTAAAAATGATATACATGTGAAATGCACCTTGAAAGAGAAAATAGGAAAAAGGAGACTCTGGGCCCTATCTTTCACCCAGCGCAATTGACTTTGTACACCGACGCATGTATCATTCCTATTTTGCACCCGCGCAAAGCGGACTTTTCCCTCCACAGAAGCACGTCGCTAAACTAGGGAATGAACTTGCGCTCCCTGGGCGGTTAAGCGCAAAAAAGGAGGCGTGTTACGGCGCAAACGTTCCTTCATGCTATTTTGCAGGTTTAGAAAACAATTGCGCCACTGACCAGGAAAAATAGCCTAGTTTAAAGTCAGTGGCGCGTTGCGCATGTTATTCATATGCTATTTTAAGGGCGCATGCTTGGCCATAATCAATGTAGCGTGTGCACAACGCGCATACACTTTGATTCTCTCATGTACACAGAAGCAGCAGTTTTCATTTTTTGCAAATCATACATTATTACGATAGATAGATAGATAGATAGATAGATAGACAATTTATTATAAAAGCATACATCTAGCTTACACATTTGCCCAAATTATCATACGCCTTTTTAACCGAAGTTAATTTGGGTGGGTTTCTCCATCCCCAACGTCCCTGACGAGAACGTTGCTCTCCTCGGCTGTGAATCGCTCCTGGCGCGTGCCTGGCAAATCCGCCGTTATAATAGGAATCCGCTTTAGAACAAGTGCGCCTGCTCTTAAAGGAAATGTGAGATGACGCTCTGATTGGTTTATTTCACGTTACGCCCAAACCACACCTATGAATAATGAAGCTCTTCAGACCAACCCATTTTAGATTTGCGCCTGGCGCAAGAGTCATTTATCCCGCCGGGAAAATAGCAACAGCGCCAAGACCCGCCCACAAAGTTACTTGCGCTTTGCGCTTGGACACTTGCGTTTCAGATCGTTAAAATAGGGCTCTCTATGTAAAAAATGCAAACACTATTGCTTAGCCAACATGTTGTAAGCATGCGTTCACATTGTACATGTTTAAGCCCAAATTATATACTTTGACCGCCCGCATTCCTCAACGGTTCATGCACTTGGATGGTGCACATACAACTGAAGGTCCACTAGGTGGCAATACGCAGTTGCAATGTATTGTGCAGTAGTGTACGAAAAAGAGTGCGTAAAGAGCAATACATAACAACATGCTGTTCCAACAACAGTAAATGCTAGGGGTGTGCTCAAAATATCGATTCTTAGATGCATACCGATATAATAAAAAAAGATACAGTATCGATATTCTAGCCCTTAGTATCGATACTCCGCCCAGCCATTAGGGGGCGCAGCGGCGCCCGCGAGTTTTAAAAAACTCATGGAAAATGTCGAAGATTTTATTACAAGCTTTTGTTACAATCACTTGCCATTATGTTAACGAGGAGTGGGAACTGATGTCGCACGTTTTACAAACGCGAGCCATGCACGAGAGCCATACGGGGTCAAACATTGCAGAGTTATTGAAAGCGGCGCTGGAGGAGTGGGACCTCGTATCCAAAGACCCAGCTATTGTGAATTTGTGACTGACAACGCCGCAAATATGAGCGTCGCAGCGGAGCTTGCCGGTATGTTGCATTTCAGGTGCTTCGCTCACACTTTGTACCTTGCCTCGCAGCGTGCACTGAAGCTTCCTGCTGTCGCTCGTTTATTGGGACGTAATTGGGACGAGGATATCTAGGTCCACCAAAGGAGGGAGAACATTTTCACATTTAGCACCAAAACTCTGGAATAGTCTTCCGGATACTGTTCGTTGCTCAGACTCGCTCTCCCAGTTTAAAACTAGATTAAAGACGCATCTCTTCAGCCAGGCATTCATATAATACTTTTAATCCTACAGTTAAATCCGACCTCTAGTTCATAAACGCCAGAGGAGAACTGGCCCCCGACTGAGCCCGGGTTCTCCCAAGGTTTTTTTTTTTTCTCCATTAGGTCACCTAATGGAGTTTTTCGGTTCCTTGCCACTGTTGCCTTTGGCTTGCTCAGTTGGGGATATTTGGGGATATTTAATTAAATTAATCAATCAACGATACTATTGATCAGCATTACCAAACGTAGACGTTCCACTAGAAACAAACATTGATGTATTGTTCTAATTTATTACTGTGAAGCTGCTTTGATACAACCTGTGTTGTGAAAAGCGCTATATAAATAAACTTGACTTGACTTGACTTGACTTGACGTGTTAGACGGATATCCACCTTATTTAAGATTTAATAAGAAGTTAAGAATAAGAAGAATAATAAGAAGATTTTGTGCTTGTGTGAGCTCAGACTGTACCCTTGGAAAGTTAAATGTTGACTTGTGGTAATTTCCAGATTAATACAATTTAGCCCCTTTCACACAGCGCTTTGAACCCGGGAAATTGCCGGCAAATTGCCAGAGCGCCTTCTGTGTGAACGCAAACTCGACCCGGGATTGATGCCGGGATCGATGCCGTGTTGGGGACCTAGTAACATTGCCGTGTTCAGTCCCGGAACGCGCGCTGTGTGAACAAAAGCCGTAATAATGCCGTGTCGTAGTGATGCCGCTGAAGCCGGGATCGTTCGCCAGCTGTGAAACGGTGCGTAATGCGCAAGTTTATGATCGAATCAGATAAAAAAAAAAAAATGCACAAGCATGGTTTCACACGATAGAAATCGCAGCTCATAAGCAAACTTAAGACGCTGCTGAGACATTACATGTCACATCGATGTCACGTGTCTTTACGGGATTTTTACGGGTTGTGTGTGAACGCACTCTCTGATTCCGGAAAATCACTGGCAGTGTGAATGAACCAAAATCAAACGAACCCGGGTCAAATCCCGGCTCACTTTATCCGTGTATTTTCCGGAATCTCTGTGTGAAAGGGGCTTTTGTGTAGAATTAATCAGAGCACTTAAAGTTGCAAATATTTAAGCAAAATGCACTGTTATAATGCACTTTTGTCTTTAATAAATTGAAGAAAAATGCAGAGTTTTGTTTGTTGAGTAAATGTGTTCAGCATTAACTAATTGGCTCTGGCCCATGTATTTTTATTGAATCGTATCGAATCGTGTCACATATCAAATCGTATCGAGACAGCTCTGTATCGAGGTACGTATCGAATCGTGACCTGTGTATCGAGGTATGTATCGTATCGCCAGGTTCTCCAAGGTATACAGCCCTAGTAAATGCCTTCTGATGTCTTGTAGAGTCTGGAAAAGCAGTTGTATTGAACTCGTCCATCCGCTGTTGAATACACTCTGAAAGTGCGAGATGAATGCGGAAAATGAAGTATACCTGGGCCTTTAGTGCGTGTGCATTCTTGCATTACTGTGCCGGTAAAAAAACTCACTACTCAAGGGGGTGATAAAGTTCCATTTGCCATGGAATCTAAAGAGAAATAGTCAGGCCCTGTCCCAAATGGCACACTTCATATGCACTTGGTAGGGTGTCCCATTTGTCATTTTAGGTATAATATAATAATATAGCGATAACCATTATTGTATATGGTATCGTATTGTCGTATCACAATATTGTATAATAAATCTTGTTTTCATAAAAAAGGAGAGGCTTGCACTGAAAAGACTTAGATGTAGGGCTTAAAAACCATAAAGTGGTCTTACTTGCCTAGCACTATGAATTGCGCTCTCACACATTTCGGTATGCAAAATTGAACTTGCGTAGTTTGAAGCGTTAGGTATATTTCGGGCCTAAGTAACAAGACCAGACAAGGAAAATGAAATGAAAATAAAAAAGCCATTTATGAAGTTATTAGATTACATGCAGATTATGAGGTTACACGTGTCTTTGGTACAGTCGTGTAATGTTTCAGGCTTCCTTCAATGAGCATGCTAACATCAGGACCACCTATTTTACGGTCCACTTTCATCAATTTCCACATAGACCTAATGAAGTCTCTCTCTCTCTCTCTCTCTCTCTCTCTCTCTCTCTCTCTCTCTCTCTCTCTCTCTCTCTCTCTCTCTCTCTCTCTCTCTCTCTCTCTCTCTCTCTCTCTCTCTCTCTCTCTCTCTCTCTCTCTCTCTCTCTGTCTTATTTTCATCATTCAGCAGTGCTACACATTGACTGCCTTCTCCTTTCAAAGCTGGCACATTGCGCTCAAAGCTAAAGAACAGAGAAAGGTTAAAAACGTTGATTACTTAATTCCGTCTTTCATCATGTTCTCATCACTTTTTAGAGCGGAATTTCCCTCAAAAAGAAAGAAAAAAAAAGGTGTGATGACACATTCCATCACAGGAAGTGGTGTGTAATAGCCTTCCTTCAACTCTAAATTCTAATATTCACACCTAAAACAGTCCACATGAACATTGGATTTATGGTAATCTTTGACAGTGTCCTTAAAATGGTCCAGATTGTGTTGTATTGGTCATTCGTCAAAAGAGGTGTGTTTTGTGACCCTCATTATTTGAAATAATGACTTTAACAGGGATTAGATGTTACAGACCTTACTATACTGTAATAAATTATTAAAATAGCAAATAACCCCCCCCCAAAATATTGGATTCTGCACCATTTCCAGACCATTTTTTTCAGTGTAAGCCTATGTGCTTGGAAAAAATCAATAACTTTTTTTTGTTACTTTATCTTCTATCTAAACAAAATACACACACACACACACACACACACACACACACACACACACACACACACACACACACACAAACCAGGGCTGTGCAACGATTAATCGCATCCAAAATAAAATTTACATAATATGTGTGTGTACTATGTATAATTATTTTGTATTTATATATACACACACATATATACACACATATACATACATGTACCGTTCCACCCCTAATACACATATACACATATACATACATGTATTCGTATTGAACCGAATCGGTACGGGCGTCACGGTTCGGTGCATGAATTTACACGGAGAATACACGGTACAAAAATAAATAAAACTCGCGTGCAAATTAATTAATGTAATGTGGAACTACTGTTAGATACGCGGGTTCTTTAAGGACACCTAATCTGTAGCCCCGCCTTAAGATAGTAGGGGTGGGGGAAAAAATCGATACAGCATAGTATCGCGATATTTTCTGTGGCAATACTGTATCGATACACGGGCGCCAAGTATCGATCTTTTATTATTTAAATTACACATGAGAATTTAACTTTGGTAGTAGAATGCTAAAAATCAATTGCTCATTCAGTCCACTAGGTGGTGCTGTTTGTTTTCTGGTGAGGTCAGCGGGGTGACTGTCGGGTTGACTGTCAGCGTGCAGGAGGATGTAGATAAAATAAACATGGCAGCATCAGAGAAAGAAAGTCTTCTCGACGGCTGGAGACATCGTCACAGCACAAAGGAGCACTCTAATGCCTGATTTATACTCGACACGTCCGCACGAGCGCGAAGGTGCGCGCGGCAAAAATTACGTCATCGCGGTGTGGGCGGTCGCGCGCGTTGGGTGAGCAAGGGCCCATTTGGATTTTGTAACAACGCGCGCGGCGCCGCATCCAAAGATGAACGACTTCGAGCCGAATCTGGCCGAGCTCGAACTTCTCACCACACCGGCACCCAGTTTGCACGTTATCACAGGTTCATGTGTTTTTTAGTTAGTCCGCTTGACAATCACATTTTTCGGCAATAAAATTGATGTGACATGAACAAACAGATGTTGACAGTTTTCCTTTGTGGACATAATTTGAAGTTGGAAAAAGGTGATAAATTGAAATATTTTGCAGAATATCGCAATATGTTTAAAATCGCAATAATATCGTATCGTGACCTAAGTATCGGGATAATATCTTATCGTGGTGCCTCTGGTGATTCCCACCCCTATAAGATAGGTTTGTTTATACTTTCGCCTGCCTCCGCAGTGCGAGCCTCCGCTGACCGCGTGCGCGCCTCCTCAAATGGACAAGGCATTTCTACTTCGCGCTCGCCGGTGTACTATTCTTTGAAACAACAGGGTGCGACTCAGTGTAACTGTCATCTAAACCATCAGGAATCAGCAGTGAGAAGTAAGGTACACTCGTGAATGTTTATTTTAGTACAACAACACTTTAGTACACCAAAACCACACTACAAAATAATCGTGTAAAGCAGTAAACCAGATTATTCCTTGTGACATTAGAAAAAAAATGGATATGAGAACGTAACCTACAACTAAATTAACGTTATCTTACATAATTTCTAAACATTTTTATTTAGTTTTGTGAACCTTTTTATAAAACATGGCCATTTATTTTTATTTAAAGGGCTTATGTCTGCTGTTGTAGGCTCATTTTGTTAATGTAAGCAACTAATTTAGACGCAAGAACTGGGTGCCGGTGCTGTGAGATGTAGGCTACATGCTCGGCCAGATTCGGCTCGAAGTTGTACGTCTTCGGATGCAGAGCCGCGCGCGTTAAAAAGCCGTGCACTGCACACCGCCACGCGAAATGTGGCCTTGCGCACCCAACGCGCACGACCACCCACACCGCAATGACGACATTTTTGCCGCGCGCACCCTCGTGCTCGTGCGTCCGAACATAAATAAGAGATGCTTTATTTTCAGTTTTATAGCTGATTGTCTTATTTTGTTTACATCTTACTTTACACACTTCAGGGCAGGCTGTTGCAGCTAGCTCAGGGGAGAGACTGTATGACACTAGGTGGTACAGCCTGAGACATGCGCAATAAAAAAAAATTGCCTTCTGCATTTTTGGTTTGCTTTTCCCTCCATTGTACCGAACTCGTACCGAACCGTGATGTCTGAACCGAGGTATGAACCGAACCGTGACATCTGTGTACCGTTCCACCCCTAATGTGTATATGCATATGTATATACAGGGTTTCCGCGGGGTCTTAAAAAGTCTAAAATTCTGAACTTTAAATTTAAGGCCTTAAAAAGTATTAAAAACGGCCAGATTTTCATCCTAGGTCTTAAATTTTATTTAGTCAGGTCTTAAAAAGGGTTTACCTTCGTTCATTTCCAGAAACGCTGGCCGCAGAAAGTTATTACAAAGTAGCAAAAAAGTATCGAGTTGTAGCCTGCAAAGCGGAGCTCTAGCAGTGGTCTCCAACACGTCGCTCGCGTGCTACCAGTCGCTCGTGGCTTGATATGAGCAAGCTCGCCAGAGCCGTTCACATATCGCGTCTTTTGCGCGCTCAAGTTTGTTCAAATGTAGGCATGCGGCAAGCGCGCTCATAATTGAAGCGACGCGCCAATTTTTTACCAGGCGCAATGAGATGAAAAAAATCTAAACTTTTCAGAATGCCGCAAACGCACCGCAAGTCATGTGACAGGAACCAACCAATCACCCCTTTCCATAACAACATTGAAAGCTCAGTCAACATGAAGGATGGGGGAGCACCCAAACACTACTAATAAATATAAGCTAATGTGTAAATGTCAGTAATTTATCTTTTTTGACTCATTCTTTTTATAAAAAAATATATATATATATTTAAAGGCTGAAATATGAGGTTTATCTTTGTATAAAACCTTTTTTGTCAAAACTTTATTTGAACTTGTACATGTTAGTAGATAACATGCTGCAAGACACGCTTTTAAAATCTGGCCATCACTTTTAATGGTATTTTAATGTTCACGTAAACAAAAAGTGCATATTGATGCTAATCAATTTGTTATTTGCTGTTTTTCGACATAAAACTTGTTGAGTTGACATTCTGTAATATTAGTACTTTTTGAACAGGATTCTGTGATAACCGTGATAATTTTGGTCACTTTAAACATCTCATCATTTCCTCTCTAGTTATGATCAACTAAAATCAACAATAATTGTGTTTTTACAGTATAATATGCAAAAGTACATCTCCCTCTCTCACACACACACACACACACACACACACACACACACACACACACACACACACACACACACACACACACACACACACACACACACACACACACACACACACACACACACACACACACACACACACACACACACACACACATCAGATAATCATAGATAGATAGATAGATAGATAGATAGATACTCTAATGATCCCGAGGTAACTATCTAACTTGGATAATGCATCGTGTAGGTCTTAAATTTCAATCTTTATGGTCTTAAAATGTCTTAAAAAGGTCTTAAATTTGACTTACTGAAACCTGCAGAAACCCTGTATATATATGTATATGTATATGTATATATGTATGTGTGTGTATCTTTTGGCTTTTAGATATTGGTTTTAGATATTTTAGTTATTTATACAATTATTAAAAAGACATGTTGTGTCAACAAATTATGCTTCAACCCTGTTACCAATATAATTTTAATTTTAAGAAAATGATAGAAAAATAAATGTGAAAAACTCTACACTGGACAAGTAAATGTCACCCCCTTTTTCTGTCACATTATCTAATATTTTGTTAGATTTGTTAAGGACATCCTATTGTCAACATGGCTTTATTGAGTGAGCAGTTATTGAAAATATTAGCATATCATTTTCTTTCTAATGTGCACCCTGTAGTGTCATGACCTTAAGTAATGTTTACATTTCCAATATTTAAAATCACATCATCTTTTCGAAATGGAAAAGACACCCATTTCATAGAAGTATATACCAGTATAGAGACTGGTGGACATTTGATCAATTAGAACGGTCTGTAAAAGTGCAGCCATGTCGAAAAGTAATGTGATATTTGAGCTTATCTTAAGACTGCAGAGATAGAGCACAAATCGAGAGCATTGTAACCAGTATTTATTGACAACAAATACATCTACTGTTTGAGATATTCTAGTGTCACAAAACAAATATGCACAATCAGAGAGAGAGAGAAAGAGACCAAGAAATCTTTGGATGAACAGAATGATGGGAGAAAAGTGTCTCTCTCAACATTCTCCTCTATCCCAAACCCAAATAATCCACTAATCCTATTTATAATCAGTATTAGAGGACTCTCTCCCTCTCTCTCTCTCTCTCTCTCTCTCTCTCTCTCTCTCTCTCTCTCTCTCTCTCTCTCTCTCTCTCTCTCTCTCTCTCTCTCTCTCTCTCTCTCTCTCACACACACACACACACACACACACACACACACACACACACACACACACACACACACACACACACACACACACATTCTATTCAGCACTTCAGTATGCTCTGCTGAGATATACTGTGAATTTCATGTTTTCCTCTCCTTCACTCTCTCCCATGAACCCTATTTGGTTTTACACTCTTTCAGGATCAATCGAGACTAGTTTGTTGATGCATTTGCGTATTTGTGTCTATGCTGATAGTACTTGACATTAAAGCTGATACTCGCACTACTACACACATTCACACGCATAAACTCATACACAAGTACATGCACTCTGCTCAAAACATACTTTTCATTTTAAACTTTGAATGTGGATGCATTGTGGTATCAGTTCAGTAAATAAACAGGTACATCTGGTATAAGAGAAGATTATCCCCATTTAGATACACAAACAATAACACAAATCTATTGCACAAAATATATTGTTGCATTGCAAAATGTATCAGAGCGAAATGTTCTCAGGTATGTATCATTTGAGTATCTCAGATAGTTTTTTTTTTTTTTTGACCTTGGATGCATGAAAACCTATTGTGGGAGACCTCAAAAATGAAATTAGAAACCTTAAAAATAGTTAAAAAATAACTATTGAGATATTCAATAGATCTTCTTTGTGATTCTTGTTTTCTATGGATGTAATTCTCAGTGTTGGCACATGGGGCTTTATAGCATATATTAGCGCAAACAGTCTTCTTATGGTATTTTTTCCTTTTTTTTTCCTTTTAGTTCACCTGCTTTTATTTGGGAGCAAAAGTTACCTAATAAAGCAAGAATCCCTGTTTTGTACAACATTGGACGCTTATAATGCATTGGTAAGCATTTGTGTCTGTTTTTGTGTATACTTTGTGTATACCGACAACTATAAATGCACAATGTTTTTTTTTTTTTTTACCTCAAACTTGTCAACCCCACCTCTCACACACAATTTACACTTCAAAATGTTGAAATGTTCACTGGAAAACTCAAAGGTGGGTGAAACGGTAGTGTTGTCACACAGATTCTGAAATGATACATTTGTGTTAAAGCATATTTTACCTCAACATTTATGTAGTAAAGTAGCAGTGGAGCAATATATGACATTTCTGAGGGGATTTGAAGTGTGCTTTCTCACACACACACACACACACACACACACACACACACACACACACACACACACATCCCATCCCTAGACGGACGTCAGAGTTTGTGGTTTGATTGTGTCATGTGATATCTATCAACACCATCAATGGTGAGTTCTGTGAACGTCAGACATGACAGAGACGGTTCATGCTACAGTGCAAAGTCCTTTTCTGTAGACCACTGGGGGCTTCAGTTAAGACTAATTCTGTTCCCAAACCTAGTTAGCTTTGATTTCTGCTATCTTATAAGCTCCTGAAATGGCAACTCAAAAGTGAAATGCTCTACATCAATTTTGCACATCACATCACGTTTTAGCATGTTGCTAAGCTAACAACAGGCCATACTAATAAGCATAAAAATACATAGAACACAAATATTGAGTCAAATAGTCAGTCTGTATTTGATTGAACTAATGTTGATATTTTTCATTAGTGAATAATATTTTTCTCAGCTCATCAACCATCTTGTAACATTTTTTTTTTTTAATCTCGAATATCTCAAATGTTTTATCCAACTTAAAAACTTTACAACTTTTTTCCAAGCGAATTTCTGCCATCATAAAGAAATCATGCTTTGTAAAGCATAATAGGCTAGCTGCACGTGGCTGCCATTTTGGATTTCGGATCAGCGAGTGTGCGGTTAGACACTTCCGGTTTCGCATTACGCCCGGTGCAGGGAGCCAGAGAAAGCCGAAATTTATCTTTTATAGTTGTTTATAGAATCAATTATCACTTAAAATACTACTAAGATCCATATTACTATCACACAAGCCAATGGCAATTAAATGCACAGATGCATAGTCAGATTAATGAATGAAATATAATTGTTCACGAACAGAAGATTGTATTTGACTCATGCTGCATACACATACGCAATGACAATTATGCCTACTGTAAATAGAGTTACAACTCCGATTAGAGTTGTTTGCATAAAATGCACCGTGAACATTCACACGTTTGCCCTGTGATAGGCTACAATTCGCTCCGTGCACGGCGACCGCTGTTCGAACTTGAGTGTGTGGGCCAGTACTTCCAGTGAAAACTTAAGGTGATCTGACAGCGAGAGCGGGAGACAACAGCGACCGAGTTGCATTACCACAGAGATATTTTTTTCACAATGAGTATTCAAGAGAGGTGACTTGCCTTTCAGACGGTGACAGCCTCAGCACTTCATCGTTGTGTGCCGTTTTGTACCGTTTCGTCATGTTACAACAGAGAAGTCAGCTTTCATGCATTCCCCGTTGACGCTGCGGTACGGGCTGAGTGGATGCAGAAGATCCGGAGGGATGACTTCAACCTGACCAAATTTTTAAATGCATATAATTTTCAGTGTATTTCACCTGTGCGTTTATATGCTTTCTATTACTGCATTTATTTTGTGCAAGTGAGATGAGTAAAGATCTGTTTCATGAATAATAATAATAATCTGTCTGGTGTTTATAAGCAGCACATACAGTATTGTACTACGTGTAAAATATACACAAACTTACCTATATTAAATTGTTTGTGGTACCTACAGTAAAAAATGTAAATGTAAAATATGTGATGATAATATTGATCGAGCAATTGATGTAAGTAAGTAAAAATGCATGTAGAATTGAGAAAATAGTATTTATGGAGATAAATTGTAGCCTATCACAGGGCAAACATGTGAATGTTCACGGTGCATTTTATGCAAACAACTCTAATCATAGTTGGTATAATTGTCATTGCGTATGCGTATATGAGTCAAATACAATCTTCTGTTTGCGAACAGTATTTCATTCATTAATCTGACTATGCATCCGTGCATTTAATTGCCATTGGCTCGTGTGATAGTAAAATGGATCTTAATAGTATTTTAAGTGATAATTGATTCTATAAACAACTATAAAAGATAAATTTCGGCTTTCTCTGGCTCCCTGCACCGGGCGTAATGCGAAACCTGGTGTCTAACCGCACACTCGCTGATCCGAAATCCAAAATGGCGGCCACGTGCAAATAGTCTATTGACATTAAAAGTTATGACAACAAATTAAATACAGTTATAGTAAAAATATAAAGTTGAAATTTGTCATATAATTGACAGTGTCATAATTTCGACTTTTCATTTCATATATACAACTTGCATGTCATAATTATGACATAAAAAGTCGAAAATATTAAATACTAATTATTTGAGATGAAAAGTCATATTTATGACATCATTTATGATATGAAAAATTCAAAATTGACAAAGTCATAATTGTGACATAATTCGAAATTGACTCTGTCAGTATCAACATTTCTTGTCATAAATGACTTATGTCATAATTAAGACTTTTCATCTCACCAATTTGGTTCCACTTTTTTTCGATGGTCCACTTTAGACATTCTACTAACTATAAGTAACTTTGCAACTACATGTCAACTAACTGTCATTAGAGCATTAGTAGACTGTCAGTAGACTGTTAGGTTATGATTAGGTGTTAGGGTTCGGGTTAGTAGAATAAGTTGACTTGTAGTTGCCAAGTTACTTATAGTCAGAATAATATCTTTCGGGGAGCAACAAAATAAAGTGTTAGCAGATATTAAGCAGACAGTCTACTAATACTTTATTGACAGTTAGTTGACATGTAGTTGCAGTTACATAGTTAGTAGAATGTCTAAAGTGGACTATCGAAATAGTGTTACCATAAATTTTAGTATGTCAAAATTAAGCATGCTTTTTTTTTTTTGGCAGAAATGCACTTTCATAATTCTAGGTTTGCCTCATGTGCGAAGGATTTATACTTTTTAATTCAGCCAAACAAAGTATCTTAGAAGGCAACATAATGTTATTGCCTATTATTTGGAACAGCGTTCGCATTGAGAGCAAACCTACAGGTATGATCCCTTAAAATACTGCCTAAGTAGGCAGCTCACTACATCTATTCTTTCCATCCATGTTGTTTTTTCTGTCACAAAGACATTTATTTACACTTTTGTTATTGTGCTTGAGTTTGTTGCAAATGCCATTAATTTTAAAATGTTCTCCGTATTAAATTTTAACGCTTAGTGACTCATGCGGTAAACATACAGTTTAATATGTGTGTGGTGTCTATATGCATGCATGCTCTCCGAAAGGTGTGTTTTTGTTGGACGTACCTTCGCCCCTCTAATTGAAGTTTGCCTTTTGAAATAATTAAGATAAGGAGCGCGGACTAAATAATTGCTATTACGGTGAAGTAATTAAGTTACGTGCGTCTCCTCCTTGCCCCCCCCCCCCCCCTTCCAAATAAAACACTGCAGCCACCACAGACACACAGAAAAAACCTTTTTAAAATGCACGCTATTTGTGTTTTTAACCCTGGAAAAAGTTCACACGCACACACACTCGTAATGACAGGAAAGAGTTGTTGCTTAGGAAAGGCCTGAGGGCACCAGTGACCAGGTTAGAAAAGCAGAGGATCACCATAACCGTATTTATTGGAAACAAATTACAGCCTTGGCCATGGTTTGTGTGTGGAGGCACTTAGATCTAGGCCTATCTATCTATCTATCTATCTATCTATCTATCTGTCTGTCTGTCTGTCTGTCTGTCTGTCTGTCTGTCTGTCTGTCTGTCTGTCTGTCTGTCTGTCTGTCTGTCTGTCTGTCTGTCTGTCTGTCTGTTGTTATTGATGATATAGTACTATTAAAAAATAATTTTAAAATCAGTACATTACATTAAATAGCACAGAATGAGCCATGCCTTCTTTCTTGAATACCAGTTTTGAATTTTAAGTCACACAGCCCCTGGTAAATTGTGTGTGTGTGCGCCCACATTACAGCAGGAAGCAGCTGTACTGCTGGCCCTTATTCCTGCGTACAGCAAAAATTCTCCCACACTTGTGAGGCTGAACTTTGGCTGTCTGCAATACATGCTCCTTACTGTTAAAACACACTGATCGGCTATATTTTTACATCTTCCCAAGAGAGAAACACCACTAATAATGAACAATTTACTAATCAAAACTCTTAAAAAATAAAGGTTCTTTATTGGCATTGATGGTTTCATGAAGAACCTTTAACATCCATGGAACCTTTGCGTTCCACAAAAGGTTCTTTGAAGCACTTGGAAAAACGTTCTTAACACAAAGAAAAAAATGGTTCTATTAAAAACCATTAAATGAAAGATTCTTTGGGGAACCCAAAACGGTTCTTCTGTGGCATCACTGCAAAAGCACCTCATCGGAACCGTTATTTAAGAGAATCATAATCATATCGTCCTACTGCACATGACGAAGGAATGTAGACACTTGTTAGTTGGACTTAATAATTCTATACAGTGTATTTAAGTCTTTTTGTGGTTGGTATACATGTGATTTCACTTGAAAATGTGTTTAAGGAAAATTGCACAACAGAACAGGTGTCACTAACAGTTTCTGAGAAGGCAGTTTGTGTGTGTCTGTATGTGAAGGGGGATGTGGTAAGGTGCTTAAGTTGTCGGTGAAGTTAATAAAGGACTGTGTAAAGGTTTTTTCCTCACGTGGTTTAACCATCCATCAGTACCAAGTGTGTAAAGGTGTGTATTTGTGTGGAACACCTGACATATTCAAACAGTTTTTTAGTTTTCTGCTAAATATTGGTGGAAATGTGTTGGTAGGATTCTGCATACGTACACAATACACTCTCCTAAATTGCTGTGTATATGTGTGTGTAAGTAAGATTTTATTAAAGGAATTAATACTTTTTTTCAGCATGGATGCTGGTTGTATACATGTATATTTCACTGAACTAAGGGCTCCTTTCAGCATAATTCTTTCTTTTAGCCATTTTCTGAGAACCGTCTATGTTCTGAGTATATCAGTGAACATCAGCAGCTGTTAAAACCACTATCAGTAACCAAAGTGTTACATTAATGGTGCTGTACTGAAGAACAGACTGGACACCTAAATTGTACAGCACTGGCATTAGCGCTGCTACAAGAACTGGCCCACTTCAATACTCAATATAACTTTCAAACTACAGGAAAAGAAAAAAAAAAAAAAAAGATTTGCTTCCAGTAAGTTGAAGTGTTGTCTTAACTCTTAGGCTAACATTAAACGTTTAGCATAGCAAACACAGTTCATTTGTTTCATATTATTAAAGTAAGCATGCATACCCATTATAATTAGAAATTATGAATAGTGATGTCTGTATGCATTATATATATGCTGTAGGGATGGGACGGTATTAAAATTTCATATCAAGATTATAGTGACCAAAATTATCGTGATTATCAATATTATCACGGTTTTGTTAAAACGAGATGAAAGTGTTCAAAAATAACTGATGCTCACACTAAAAACAGTTTAATATTTGAAAATCAACAAACAACAAATAAAACAGCAGCTCTATGCACTTTTTTAAGCAAGATTATATTCTGTGGCATTTCCTTCCTAGCAACGCATTATAACGGCGCACATGTATCGCAACGGACGCGCTCTCTCGTTTCATACAAATACAACTTGCCGTCTTGCGTCTCCGTTTTTGGACGATTGTTTTGTACGCTGTACAAAATGGATTTATAAACATGTAAGATTTAAAACATTAATCTTATTTCAATATGTCCCCGTAATTGTGTGGTAAAAAAAAAAAAAAAGTGGCTCAAAGCCACTTGCTGCGAACTTTCCTTCACGGAAGCTTCACGTTTATTTCAAGTGAGTGAGATAAAATATTTCAACTCAAAACAACATTTTGTGATCAAATATTTACCAGACGTAGTTTTGGTATTGAGGTCAAAGTTAACTTGCCTTGCGTTCGCTATAAACAGTGGGTGATGGTCACACAAGACGACTCGTCAGATTTGAAGTGTTTCCCCCCTATTGTAGTGACCATTCTCGATTAAGTTTCACTCATGACTTTTGTAAAAGCCAAAATATGACCACACCTCAGATTTGGTCCTCTTAAAAGGCTGAAAAATCTCCCGAGCACGGTCACTGCCTTCCACTATTCCTTCTCGAATAAAAAAAACAACATTGCGCGCTGCGGTTGCGCCAGACTGTTGCTGGATGGACAGGATTTACGGTGAGCTATTAAAATCGCGATAATCAAACACGGTTTTAATGATAATTAAAATTTGAACGATAATACTAACCGTCAGTACATTTTATCGTGGTTTATAGTGAAACCGGTAATCGTCCCATCCCTAATATGCTGTTGATGAAGAAAAAAATACAGCTTACCAGAAAATAATACTTAATTGGCTATATGGGCTCACAGGCCTCTGCAACAAAACATTTCCCATCATATTCTGTGGAAGTCTGAAAAAAAAAATAGAAGCATTTGTATTTCAAATATAAAGAGCTTCAGTTTCTTTCCCAACCCCGCCAGCTAGATTTTGACCTGGGTTGAGACCGAAAATAAGAGACAATGAGAAATATGAACCATATTTTGTAGGCTAATCAATATATTATAAAAATATCTCTCTAATTGAAGAGGTCAAGATTATCTGTGACCCTCAAGATTGCCAGCGCAGACTTCCTTAACATCAAGGAAATAGATACGCCTGTGATAAGCAAGTATCCCTTTCTTTTGGTTCGCATTTACAGTGAAGGGTTGTCAGTTCCTCATATGTAATACTTAGATTTCACTTTATCTTCTAGTTAAACCACACCTATGTCCCTTAAAATGATGTGATCTTTCACTATACATACATATTGTAAGTCAGTAGACATTACCTTTTTTTATTATAAATGCTAATTGTGCACAGACATGTTGTCAACATAACATTTCCAATTCCATTTTAAATATATATATTTTTAATTTAGATCACTTTTCTAAATAGAAACATTTAGGGTTCCCACAGCATTTTCATGCCTCTTTCGAGACACTTGCAAACCACAAATGGAATGACAATGTTGAAGACTAATTTTTGAAAGATACGGCCAGAGGCTATGCTGGAGATTGAAGCATATGGCTTATGTTGACAATAGCTGTGTGTTTTATGTTTTGGCATTAAAGGATTTTGTGGAATTACAGAGTGCTGTAGAGGTTTTGTAGACATCATAATTGGTTCATCCAAGTCTTGCAGCCAGCTGCATCAAATTGGAGCTCAATATGGGTTAAAAGACACAGAAGCTAGTCAGCAATGTATGAAGATATCACAGTAACCAATCAGCTCATGTCAAGATAAAGTACAGCCAGTCATTAATGGTGTTTGCCAAGGCAATCATCACTATTACTATTGCTCATACTAATTTGAACAAACCCTATAGTACGAACTTACAACATTCTGAATGTCCTATACGGTTTGTGGAACGGTAATGAATGATATCTTATATCATGCAGCTTGAGGACCTGAGTGCTATTACTTCTCTATAAGCAATCAGAAATTCACTTGGAAAAATCAATGATAGAAAAGCTGGAAAAAAAACCCCATAGACTTGTATTTAAAAGAGGGATCAGCGTTTTTTGATATTCATTTCAATCATTAACGGTTATAGACATTATTCACGGCTATCACAAAAATAGAAAAGGCTAGAGTTTGTTTTTTGGTCAACAAGAGTATTTGGGTCCCTCCTGTTCAATTACCAGGGAATACAAGAACTGATATAAACTTTAGATAAAAGCGACTACCAAATGAGTCAATGCAAAGAATCACCCAGAACACCAATGCCCTATCAATCTCACATAACATTACAAATTTAGTATAATTTTTGTCCCAAAACAATTCAGCACAAATTCATTGATCATATCAATCACAGTGCCGATTGACAACATGGCGCTAAAACAAATACTAGTTACTTATTCCTAACCTACATCCTAACCTTAAACTATATAATTGGAAATAGATAACTGATAGATAACTGTTTGTCTCAATCTGATCAATCCATGAAATTTCTGTACTCTGAACAGTATTTTATAGAACTTCACAGTTCACTGTGTGACTGAGTTGACCAATGAAAATGCCTGCAGGAGCGGTATTAGAGCTTCAGAACACCTCATCAAACACATAGCAACATCCTAGTAATCACCCAGAACCACATAGCAAGATACTAAGGGTGCTTTCACACTTGGTTCGATTGCCTGTTCCGAACCCGAGTTCGATTGCTCCCCCCTCCCCCTGCCCCCCGATGGTCTGTGTTCACATTATTATTTGTATTATTTGTATTGCGGTACGCTTGTGTCATCAAGCTGCAGCTGGTGCGTACTCGTGTTCTTTTTTTTCTTTCTTTTTCTTTATTTTATTTATATAGCGCTTTTCACAATACAGATTGTATCAAAGCAGCTTCACAGTATTAAATAAAATAGTACATCCGTGTTTGTTTCTGGTGTAAAACATCCACGTTTGGTAATGCTGATCAATAGCACTGTTGAATCGATTAATCAAATTAAGTATCCCCAACTGAGCAAGCCAAAGGCAACAGTGGCAAGGAACCGAAAAACTCCATCAGGTGACCTAATGGAGAAAAAAAACCTTGGGAGAACCCAGGCTCAGTCGGGGGCCAGTTCTCCTCTGGCGTTTATGAAGTAGAGACCGGATTAAACTGTAAGATTAAAAATGTTATATAAATGCCTGGCTGAAGAGATGCGTCTTTAATCTAGTTTTAAACTGGGAGAGCGAGTCTGAGCAACGAACAGTATCAGGAAGACTATTCCAGAGTTTTGGAGCTAAATGTGAAAATGCTCTCCCTCCTTTGGTGGATCTGGATATCCTAGGTATGACCAAAAGCCTCGAATTTAGTGATCTTAAAGAGCGCGATGGATTATAGGGCGATAGAAGATCCGTTAAATAAACTGGAGCTAAGCCGTTTAGGGCTTTATAAGTCAGTAGCAATACCTTGTAATTAATACGGGACTTTATAGGTAACCAATGTAGTGATGATAAAATTGGTGTTATATGGTCAAATTTTCTTGATCTAGTAAGAACTCTAGCGGCGGCATTTTGGACTAACTGTAGCTTGTTTATTGAGGATGCAGGACAACCAGCTAATAAAGCATTACAGTAATCTAAGTCTCGAGGTCATGAATGCATGAACTAACTTTTCTGCATCAGAAACTGATAGCATATTACGTAGCTTAGCAATGTTTCTAAGGTGGAAAAAGGCTGTTCTTGTAACATATGAAATATGATTTTCAAAAGACAAGTTGCGGTCTAATATAACACCCAGGTCTTTTACTGTAGAGGATAAAGTAACAGGACACCCTACTATGTTAAAGTTGTATTGTGAGAGGTTTTGTTGGTGGTTTTTTGAACCGATGATTAGTACCTCTGTCTTATCTGGATTTAATAAAAGAAAATTACGCGTCATCCAATCTTTTATATCTTTAACACACTCTGTCAATTTGGATAATTTAGCGTTTTCATCCGGCCGTGATGAAATATATAGTTGAGTGTCATCAGCATAACAATGGAAACTAATTCCATGTTTCCTTATAATATTACCAAGTGGCAGCATATATATTGAGAATAATAGAGGGCCTAACACAGATCCTTGCGGCACTCCATAGTTTACTGGAGTTATGATCGATTTTTCTCCGTTTAAATAGACAAAATGGTAGCGGTCAGATAGGTATGATCTGAACCAGCTTAATGCTTGTCCTTGAACACCGGTATAGTTTTGTAGTCGATCTAAGAGTATTATGTGATCTATAGTATCGAACGCAGCACTAAGATCAAGTAAAACTAGTATTGAGATACAGCCTTGGTCAGAAGCTAAGAGTAAATCATTTGTGATTTTAACGAGCGCAGTTTCAGTGCTATGGTGCGGCCTGAACCCAGACTGAAACTTTTCATAGGTGTCATTTTCTTGCAAGAAAGAGCCCAGTTGGGCAGACACAACTTTTTCTAATATTTTGGACATAAAAGGAAGATTTGAAATGGGTCTATAATTTGCTAGGTTATTTGGGTCTAATTGTGGTTTCTTAATGAGAGGTTTTATAACTGCCAATTTAAATGTTCTTGGAACATGACCTAAAGTTAAAGATGAGTTAATAATATTGAGGAGAGGCTCTTCCACTATAGGTAACACCTCTTTCAATAGTTTAGTTGGTATGGGATCTAATAAACATGTTGTTGTTTTAGAGGAAATGATAAGTTTATTTAACTCTTTTTGTTCTATAGTTGTAAAGCACTGTAATTGTTCTTGCGGGGTGATAATCGAGGCTGAATTATAAGGCGCGATTGAGGATTGAACGTTTACAATTGTGGATCTGATGTTTTCTATTTTCTCAGTGAAAAAATTCATGAAATCATTACTACTAAACTGTAACGGGATATTTTGTTCAGGAGACATCTGTTTATTTGTTAGTCTAGCCACGGTGTTAAATAATTGGTGTTGCTTGGTAACCGCTATGAAAAGGCGTCAAAATGGATAGATTTGCTCGCTTCACATTTGTTCTTTGTTTTTTTTTTTTTGTTTTTTTTTTTTGAACCTTTGGTTTTGATTTCAAATAAAAGATACAGAAACACACTTGCGTCTGTCTGCCGCAAAAGTATTAAACCGTTCCAAAGACCGACCGTTCCGCCGAAGACAATTTTTGTGGAGGCAAGCAGAAATCATCTCTGCTTGCAGTGCGTCAATCCCGCTTTTCGTCAAGGTAAGTGTATAGACCCTTTTACAGTTGTTAAACACACACGCACGCAGGCACGCACCACATTATACGTCATCAAAAGCGGTTCACTTCCGCGTTTGGTTCGATTGCGTTCATATCAGCAGCGAACCGTACCCGAGTTCACATTAACCGTACCCCAGACCACCTTTTTAAGCGGACTCGAGTACGGTTCGCGGTTGCGCACCCGAGTTCGGAAGACAGCGTTCACATCATCCAAACGAACCGAACTCTGACATCATTCGAACACGGATGCGCACCAAAAGTGCTAGTGTGAAAGCGCCCTATAAACCATTCTGAATACTTGAGCTATGGCATAGCAGCGCCCCAGCAGTCGCACTCAACCATGGAACTTCAGAGCATTACGCTAAAAAATACTCCAAAAATATTAGCAACTGCTTACTAACAACAAAACACCATGGGAACCGCATAGCAACACACTAAAAATGACTCAGAACATTATAGTGACAAAGCAACTCCCTGGCAACCATTTACAAGACCGTATCATAGCAGCAAGGTTTGCATTCAGGGTCCGAAATTAACACCCGCCAAGCGCCAAATGCGGGTAGATTTTCCGTTTGGCGAGTATATCTCAAAAGGCTATCCGCCACAGTGGCGGGTGAAAGTTCATACCAAAATAATAAAATTGTCAGCGCGCACGCGCTCTTCTGCCTCCGAGCAGAGAGAGAGAGAGAGAGAGAGAGAGAGAGCGCGCGAGTGAGTGAGCCCCGGCCGCGCGCGCGCACTCACTATTCAGAGCGGACAAGCGTCAAGCTTTCCTGTACTTTTTGACAGAGCTTCTTTGCAGCTCAAGTCGGCGGCGGTGTGTACGTACAGTTAACGCTCTATCTGTTGACGGCGCTGAGGAAAAAGGATATGTGAAGCTCCCGCCACTGGAAGAAGCGGTCGATATAAAGCCGTGCAGAGCGTCTTCAGCACTCGCGGATCGTGCATACTCCGCCGCTGGCCAGGCTGCTTCTGCTTTAAGTTACATATTGGCCGTTCTTTACTCGATAAAATTAGTTTTCTCATAGCGTTTGCAACGCAATACTCATTCCCTTATCTCTCAGGGAACCGAGGTTACGTAAGTAACTTAACCGAGGACGTTCTGCCTTCCCTTCCACATGAGTCAGGAAACAAAACTGACAAAAAAAAAAAAAAAAAAAATTATTTCACCCCAATGATAGTAATATTTCATATATTTTGATCAATATATATAGTTTTTTTTTTTTAATTATACATTTCAAATTTTGCTCTGGACAATTTTTTACGTTTGTATTCAACATAATTTGCCTACCTTATAATCTCAATTAAAAGTACTTGAATGAATGTATATGTGACAAAAAAAAAGGCTGTTTATTATTTTGGCCGGTAAAAAATATGCTTGGCTGGTGGATTTTTTCATCTACCAGTCCCCGTGGCAGGTGAGCCAAAAAGTTAATTTCGGACCCTGTTTGCATTGTAATAATCTCATCAAAGTCAGTAGTAGTAAATGTTGCATTATATACGTAGGAAAGATAGTCAATTGCAAATGTTTTTTCAGGTGAGCAACAGACGAAAACAAAAAGACAAAAACTTCCAGGTTTAGTAGTCATACGGTAAGCCATTATGGGAAACAGTGGGTGTTGTCACCTGTATTAAAATAGATTCTAGCCTGGGTTTCTGTTGAGGGATGTGCATGACGATGTCAACAGTGCAGTCAAACAGTAAATACAGCGAAGACGTCCTTGGCTTCAAGCCAAAGGCAAATTGCTATATCAACCCGAAAGTGAAAGAATGAATGGGAACAGATAATGTCCACAAAGAAAATTGTTCTTTTCTATTCTTTCTCAGAATCCCTCTCTTTCCTCTGTAAGGTGCGTATGGTTCTGATGAGTCCGCGCTCATCTTAATTAGCTGCAGTGAAGGCTTGTGAGAGGAAGGAGGCTGCAAATGCAATAACGTGGTTTGCTGAGCCGTAACTCAACACTGCCTTAAACCGCAGCGGAGATGTGGCTGGCTGCTGTCAGAGAAAAGAAGCATGGGAGCACAGTACCTTATCCGAAACTTCTTCCTCACTATTAGCTCTCACCCACACATAATTGAGGGCTGTGGAGGATAGTCTACTTTATTTTACTCTACACGTCTGGGGTGTATTCTCCTCCGCAGATAGATGAAATGAGGCGGAGAGTGATGATTTTGTAAAAGTCGGGGTGTTATTTTATATTAGGCAGTCCTAAGTGATTGAGTAACTTTAATTCACTGTCTATGCCCATGTCTTTACCTTTTCTGTAAGTGCTCATTGGTATTCTTTCACTTCACAGTCTTTATTTCTCCTTTAGACAGTTTTTGCACCACATTTCCGTCGGTCATGGGGGACGCCACTTGGAGTTGCACAAAAAACGTCCGTCACGGATCGTCTTCCTCCCAAATTTGAATTAGCGCCCTGATTACACTGAGAGGGGTGAGCGGGACACAGATGGATTATGGACGGGATCTGTAACTGATGCTGCTGCCAGCTTCAAATGGAAAAGACAAACAGTTAGCTGGCATTTCTCGTTCTTTCACACATTCGCTTGTAATAATCATGTTTGTGCGGTTGCCCTGACTAAATGTCTTCTGTGTTTCAGAAGTATCATCTTACAGATCAAAATACCAACTAGATTTTTCTGAAGAACTTTTATTGGTGCATAATGGTGCCACGATATTAAGGTGTTCTGAGTGGTCGCCAGGGCAATGCTAGATAGTTGTTCTAAGTGGTTGCTAGATGGTTGCTTTCTTGTCAAGTCAAGAGAACCCATGGCCAATTACCTATTATATTCTGTTAAGCCTCTGCTTTGGGATTTTAATCAACATAGGCACACTGGGAAAAACGTGCCTCTACGTACATTATTACTCTACGTACAAAACAAAAACAATATGCCTAAACATAAACATTCCCTGCACTTTCCAGCTGAAATAAACACAACTTCAATATCATAACTTTTACTCAATTTCACTCAAATTATGGTTACGGAGCAGATTATCGATTAAAAAATACTTATCTCTTATCACTTATATTGTTCCTTTCACAATACTATGCTATGATGTCAAAAAACTTGATTTTTAAACTGATTTTTAAACTAATAAATAAGCATCTAAACATTTTCATGTTTTTAATCACATAACCAGCTTCACATGTGATGCTTTTCTGACATAGCAAACTTTGCTCGGTAGCTCGCTTGGTACAACATAGCTCTTGTTATCCTCAGGTAAAAGTCCCATGAAACATGAGTCTTGATAAAAGAGCTCAAAGACTATAAGCAAGCTAAAAAGGCTTGGTTGCATCAGCAATTCATTTTTATCATATGTTGCTTTTATAATGTTTGCTTTTATCATATGTTAATTTGTTAACATTATCGGTTAGGTTTAGGGGTGGGGCGTTGTAGAGTGTTAACATTTTAGTGCCACTCACATTTCATTTCAAAACTGCTATGACCAATGCTGAGTATGAGCAATTTTTTATTATTATTTTTGTTTTAACAAACAGCGCTAAAGGCGATCTACAAATGTACCTTACATTTATGCTGGTGCATCATTAGTCATCAAAATTTGAATACGCATCCAGGTTGACTGTTTACCTACACAAAGGCCTGAGGGAGTAGTATGTTATTTTAACTTTGATGCTGTCAACTGTTCCTATGACCGATACCGCTGCATCAAAGTCATGCGTCTTACTTACAGCTTGTTTACTTACTGTCTGACTCTCATAAATTTTAAGAGGAAATAAACTTCAAGTACCTGTGCCAACTGAAAAAGACAGGAAGACTATAATTTTGTTGGTGCCTATGCTAACATGACAAAACCATATAAATTTCTTCAAACAACAAAAGGGTACTTTTATGAAAAATGAAATATGAGTTCCACAAGTCATTCAACAACCAACTAGGCTAGTTGATAAGTTATGTTGACTAGTCGGTGGGTGGGGTGGGGGCTTCATAGAGACCAGAACTAAACAGAGTATTACTGACAGACTGAGAAGAGAGGTTCTGCAATAATGTAGCCTAAACCGAACTTTGTAACTTTTTAAAAGGACAAAATATGGGCTCTTTAATTTTTTGCATGTTGAAACATAATGAAATTACAATTATTATTGGCAATTGGCAGATGCTTTTATCTATACCAAAATAATAATATGTACAAGGCACACATTTCATGAGCTCATGTCTTCCTTGGGAATCAAATCCATGACCTAGGTGTCACCAGGTTGCTCAATAGGCTGGCTAATAAATGCATTTGATTAAGATGACCCTAAACCAGTATAATTTTACAGGACTAACTGTTCAGAAGGCCCACCAATTAGTAAAGTTTATTAGCTATTCCCACAATATATATGAGAATATTTGTGCAATATGAACTTGATATTGTGATAGGTAGCCTTAAAAGATGCAGCATTTACCAAGGTTACAGCTTTTTAGTGAAACCTAAGCAGAATTTTAATGGCTTTCTGCCATCCCATAATTTCAGCGATAAGGGCTGGTAAGGACCAGAGGCCAGAACATCGCATAAATCTGTATCATAGCAACAGACTGTATGTCTAAGAGAAAGACAGAGCAAGAGATGTGTGAAAAAGTGTGTAGATTCATCAGCGACACTTAAATTAATCGCATTTAATCGCCTCCCAGGGTCCCCCAGTGGATTGTTGCCCTTTGAATAACAATAAGATAAACCTCGACGTCTACTCCCAAATGGACGGTGTCCTTTTGAGACATCCCAGCTTTGTCAATCAGTTCATATCTTCCTTTTTTACTGTCATTACCCTTCCGATACTAATAATGTTAGAAACAAACAGGGGCCAGATAAGGGGCCTTTTAAAACAGGATGCATTATTTAGCACCAAGCGCTAATGGTCCTGATCGGCGTGGGACAATTGAATAACATCAGCTGATAAGAAGCGTTCCCTCTCTAGATCGGCCTCTGAAACCATAGATAGCGCGCTCAAACGAAAGGTTTATCGAGGTGTGGGTGTATAAGAGAGAGACTGTCCCATAAAACAACATTAGCATCAGAAATTCAGATCACCGCTAACGTAAAATGGGGTAAGACTGTGCTAGAGGAAGAAGAAAAATCAATGGGGAGGTGGTCAGTATTAATCTAACATCAATATAGGCAGTATCTTTTACTTTTCATGGTAATTGCCCCAGTGATCTCCTAAAGTGGCTCTCAAGTGCTTTAAGGGCCAACTGATAGCATCTTATCGGCCTGCAGAAGGCCTCAAGAGGGACAGGGGTCCTGGGCCTGTGTGTGTAAGAGAGTGTGTGTGTATACCAGTGGCGACTGGTGCTGTTCAATATTGGGAAAGCGAGATGTCACTTATCACTGGCTAAATGTGTATGCAGGTGTGTGTTTTTATATATCTATATCTATATATATATATATATATATATATATATATATATATATATATATATATACATACACTTGGACGAAAACCGAAAATAAATAATAATAATAATTAAAATGATTTCAACATGTTTAATAATCAACACCCTTAAATAGCTAAAACTAAGTTGCAACATTTAAATTGCACTTGAAATTCGCTACAGTGATTTGTAAAAGCGGTGAATTAAAAAGCGCCAAAACTACATTTATTGTTTGACTTTTTTTTTTTTTTTTAATCGACAGAATTTTTAAGTTGAGACTTTGAGACGAAATAGGAAATTGTGACATGCTAAATAAACATCTGTTTCGGTCACTGATTTCGGCCCTCCAAAATAATTTTGGCTCGAAACTGAAAAAATAGCGGTTTCGGCCGAAAATATTTGGTACCAAAAATTTTGGTGCAACCCTAATATAAAATTTGTGTGACATTTTAGGGGAAGCTGTGCTTCCCATGGGATCTCTTAAAGCAGTCACCACTGTTGTGTGTGTGAAGAAATGCTCACAGCTCGACGTATTTACCTTTCAACTCTATTTTTCTTTCTCTTCATTTTTCTTGCATTGTTTTGGCACTGGTTTAGACGCAGTATTTGACGGCACATGCTATTTAAGGGTTGAAGTTATGTCAGCTATGACCAAATGTGAGAATGAGACTAACTCGGAACACCACTCTTGGCAATTCTCAATCCATTGAGATGGACATGTGAGTGTGTGTTGCAGAAAGACATCATCACAAATCATCACTATGAGCACATTTGCAAGTTTTAACAGTGACTAGTCCAAAAGGCATTTCTCCCACGCTCAAACCTTCATTTTCCAGCGAACAGGGCTCTATTTTTCTTTTCACTCGTTTATTCGCGCTCCCCCTCTGCTTCCTCCCAATAATTCAATCCAATTCAGGGCATGCTCTTACAGTAGCACTAAATGTTTTGAACTCCATATTTAGGGGGAAAAAAACTGCTAGCAATACATCTCACATACCCTTTCAATACATTCTGGTCTGCTTACACAAGCTGCCTTCAAGTAATGTCGGAATGATCGTATACAAGATGCGTTCACTTGAATAGCACAATGCCATTATTATTAGTTGGATTTTCTTTGAGCCCTGGATTTATGAGTTGGGGTGTATCATTTAAAGAATCATGATAGTTGCTAATTGCTATTAAACATGTTGAATTTGTAATTGTGACTGTTGCCTTTTAATTAATCAATTTTGGTTCCGATTTCACTTAGCGATTGTAGTTCTTTAAAGCAAAAGTGTGTCATTTTAAACAGAAAGTCCTGCCATAAACTCTAGTTGCTCGGTTGGAATGTTTTGGATACTTTGGTAATGGCTCCCCTTAATTGATTCCTAACAATTTTATGCCAAACTGTGTTTCTTATTGATATTTATTAACTCACTGTCATAAAAACTACCAGTCCAGTTATTAGAAAGTTTCAATCCTTAAAGGAATAGTTCACCCAAAATTGAAAACTTCCTGATTATTTACTCACCCAAAGGCCATTCAAGATATACATGACTTTCTGAACAACATTCCAAGATCCATCTAATGCAAGTAGGGCCGGAACGACGCGTCGACGTCATCGATTACGTCGACTATGAAAATACGTTGACACGCATGAAATGCGTCGACGCGTCACATTAATTATTTATGTTTAAATATCGAGTAATGGCGGCTTCTGCTTCATGGTGAAAATGACAGACCACGATCATCCAAAGTATGGGAATACTTTAACCTACGGTTTTTAAAAGTTATGCACATGTAGACTGCGACCTGCACTCCCGTGTTACCCAACGCAACAGAGTGTGGCGCAGAAATATGGATCTGATTGCTGAGTGCGGGCGGTAATGCACCCGTGTGTGTGTGTGCTTGCGGGAGAATAAAACGATTCGCGAGACTCCCGCAAAATAGAATTATCAATAAATTGAACATCTATAAACAAATAAATTGTCATTTATCTGTTGCACAAAAGCAACAATAACAAACAAAATAGAAACGATTTACAGGCCAGAGTCTCTATTTATAACATGTTTGCAGCATTGAACAATGTAGCCAATCACAGACAGATGTGTTGATTTCTTGAACGCAAATCAGATGCATTTATAGAATCCCCTCACCGCTCAAAATTGACTTTTTGTTCAGTGCTGAATTCTGCACACTGGCAAATCATCTGATTATAGCGAACAAAGTGTAGATTATGAAAGATTAATTGTGCAGCCAGTTTCATTTATAATAACAGAGATTTGTGAGATCGCGATGAACTGATATGTCAGCTTTTTAGAAATTATTAAGGGAGAAATCCGTCCCGCGCAGGACTGATGTAGACTTTAAAAACAAACGACTAACGTTATATTTACATTAACAGTAGCCTAGGCTGCAATCTAGTGTATGTGAATCTTTTTGCAGATAAACACAAGTGCATTTTCGGACAAGTTAATTGAGTAAATCATACTCCCACTACGGTAATTAATAACAGACTATATTAAACACATTTCCTAAATAGGCCTATGACTGTATCTTACATTTTATGAAATAGTACCATTAGTTAAAAATAAAGCTTAAAATGCTTCCTGTTCGCATATTTCATAATAAAATGACAATTACCCTTTCTGAAATATTTTTTTTGTCATCATTCATAGATTTCATGTTAAATTAATATACAGATGCACTAGTGCTGGGCAGTTTGACCAAAAATCAACATCACGTTTTTTTTCTAAATTATACCGGTTTCACGGTTTTTACCGTTTTTTTTTTTTTTGTTTTTTTTTTAAGCATGATGGGTGTTAACCACATTTTCTACTGAGTGAGAGAGGAAATACTGGAGTAGATTTACTTATAATGCCTTATTTTATTGTCATGAGTGAATATTATAGAACAAATCCACACTAATATTAATAATACAGGTTTGCAAGGCTGTTTACAAAGAGGTGCCAGCAGGACGCGCTTTAGGAGCGGCAGAAACAGTGGTTTCCCCGGTAACGGCTGTACTCAAATTAGCAACGCTCATAAACACTGCTTTATCAGGAAAGATAAAGAAAGATTCAATCGTAATACCAAAGAAACTTTTCTAAAGACCGTCAGTTCACTTCAGATACGTTCATACAGTATAAAAACACGCGCGCCGCGAGAAAAAAAGACACTCTCACCCCCACACGTCTCGTGCCCATTCTAGTCAATGCTTGTGTTTCAGATCGAAGCTTCCCAGAAGCGGCTCTCCGCGCCGCTTCGCTAAATATAGGCGCCTAGTCTATTTTGACGCACCGCGTGGAGGACGGAATAAAACCTTGTCGCAGCTGTAATGCGCCGCAGACGTGTGTTGTAAATGAGGGGTGAGACTGTGTCGCGCAGCGCCGCGTTCCGATTAAAGCGACATACACCGGTATTGCGGTATATTAAAAATTCATATCGTAACAAAAATAAACACCGGTATTCGGTATGAACCGGTAAACCGCCCAGCACTAAGATGCACTACCCTCTTCAAAATACAGCTGATATATTGTTGTACTTATTTATTGTAAAGTTTGCCAATGGATAAATCAGCTAATCCCAAAAATAATCATTAGATTAATCGGAAAAATAATCGTTAGATTAGTCGACTAATCGAAGAAATAATCGATAGATTAATCGACAACAAATATAATCGTTAGATGCAGCCCTAAATGCAAGTGAATGGTGTTTAACCCTCTGGGGTCGACAAACGCACCTATGCGTTTTGCTGGATTTTCGTCACATTGTAGCACAATAAACTTAAATTACTCCGTCATTTATGGTCATACAGAAAAAAGAAATATAAAAAAAGAATCTGTGATATTTCTACTTTTGTATGTGTCCACTTACAATCAAATCAAAACATTGTGCTTTTGTAAAATAAAGAAAATAAACAAGGTGTGCTTTCTGCCTCCCCGTCGTGGTGAACTTTTTTTTCTTGAGCACGTCTATAAACTGAAGAAATAAAAACGCGCAAAAGAGATTCACATGCAAATCTCCACATGGAACGCGAACGCGCTCGTTATCTCAAAAACAAAGCACGAAAAAACTTCACAAGACTCTGCTTTTCGTCGAGTTTGAAAGACGCGCCGTGAGCTTACATTGGATTTACCTCAGAAGAAGAAGAACGCGATTTGAAGACAAGAAAGATGTAAGGTAAGAAATTCTTACATATTAGTTTGTTATTGTTGCATAAATTTCACATTGCAGTTGAACTGTTTCTAGATGTACAGTATGGTGAATATTATAATATTTAGACCCGTGTTTACTGTTACTGTGTTTGTGGATATCTGCTCAAACGTAGATATGTATATGGTAACCATAATGTTTCATATTTTGGAGCGCGATCGCGTTTGAATGTATCATATTTTGGAACGCGATCGCGTTTGAAAAGCAAAACGCACCAAACGGCTTCATGTTTTTACTATTATCTCATTTCATATCATCTTAACGAATGGAAACATTTGAAGTAACATAAGATAATCAATATATTTTTCTCTAGCTTAGTTGTTACTGAAATCTTTTGGAAGATTTACAGGCTGCTATAGGTTATTATTATTATTATTATTATTTTATGCAGCACTGCGCATAGCCTATGCCTACAAGGCACAACAAACCTGGTGTTCATTATATTATATATTGTTGGAAACATTTGTGTGTGTGTGTGTATTCTGTGAATTTTAAAAAGCAATTTTAACCAGAAAAATCTAAAATGTATTCCCAAAATCATGCAGGCCTTTCTCTTGATATCAGTATGTTCACTTTTTTTTTTCAGGGCCCAGATGCCACTGAGTCCTGCTGACTTCAACATTCACATGAGTCTCTGTACATGAACATGGTAAAGTGAAAATCAAACACCTTGGAAATGAAAGGTATGTACAATGTTTTTATGAATGGCACAAAGGTCTCTGTCTTTGGATCATTGTTTTCAATAAGTGCTTTTTTGTCTTTTGTTTTTTATCTTTGGATTATATTGTGTTGTAAATAAATCCAAACAATCAAAAAGCCATTCTTTTTTAAGTCTCCTCATTCTCTGTGCAAGGTTGCTCAGAATGACAGGGCCTGATAGCTCCTAATAGGGCCGTTAGGGGAGGGTCTTTGTCTTTCTCAGGTGTGAAAAGCTTACATATTAATGACGTGATCACACCTCCTGTATAAAGCTTTCTCACACAAAACACGTCGTACAAATTTTAAATCAATATATTGTCTTATCTGAATGAGCAGTCAGGGCGATTTTCACATAGTTTTGGAGCAAATATTCTAGGCTACGTGATAAAAGTTTC
Source organism: Scardinius erythrophthalmus (assembly GCF_964197995.2). Taxonomy (NCBI): domain Eukaryota; kingdom Metazoa; phylum Chordata; class Actinopteri; order Cypriniformes; family Leuciscidae; genus Scardinius; species Scardinius erythrophthalmus. The sequence continues at coordinate 18,646,154 of NC_138224.1, read as the reverse complement.
AAAAGTCTTGTGAAGAAATAATCAATATGGGTTTCATGACCTTATTTCAGTGAGAATTTTTTTTTGTATTTTCACAAACCACGCATAAATGTCATTATCTCAAAACTACAAACTTTTACATACATGCTGCTGATATATTATTGTAGCAGAGTTTGTGCTAATTACAGTGTAATCAGACTTTAGCCATCAAAATGTCACAAGTAACAGAAATAAGCACAAATGTCAGAGCATGTCAGAACACAGAAAACAGCTCAGACCCCAGAGGGTTAAAGAGGGCTCTGAGGGTTTGGCTTTTTATGTCTGGCCGAACAAAACCTCTCTTAGATCTACTTTTTGCTTCTTGCGAGGTTGCCGCTTCGAGCCCCGACGACTCGGAGGCTGGGCGTAGGCAGCAACACTTTCCTTCTGACCCTGTTACTGGCCCAGCTGGAGACAGGGTCAGAAGGAAAGTGTTGCTGCCTACGCCCAGCCTCCGAGTCGTCGGGGCTCGAAGAGAGGGATGTAGGACCTTGCCCGCGGCAGGGGATGTACCACTCTAATACCTCTGACTTAACCTTCGCCTCCTTGAACTTTTATCTCAACAGCGGTGCCAAAAAGTCCAGTAGGTGTCACCGGAGCGTATGGAATAAAAGCTCTTTCCTTCTCCTTGAGCCCCAAGAGGTTAACCCTCTGGGGTCTGAGGTGTTTTCTGGGCCTTGGAGGTGTTCTGACATGCTCGGACATTTGTGCTTATTTCTGTTACTTGTGACATTTTTAATGGCTAAAGTCTAATTACACTGTATTCAGCACAAACTCTGCTACAATAATATATCAGCAGCATGTGTGTAAAAGTTTGTTGTTTTGAGATAATGACATTTATGCATGGTTTGTGAAAATACAAAACAAAATTCTCACTGAAATAAGGTCATGAAACCCATACTGATTATTTCTTCACAAGACTTTTGAAAATTGTATGACGTAGCCTAGAATATTTGCTCCAAAACTATGTGAAAATCACCCTGACTGCTCATTCAGATAAGACAACATATTGATTTAAAAATTTTACGACGTGTTTTGTGTGAAAAAGCTTAATGCGGGAGCTCATTAATATGTAAGCTTTTCACACCTGAGAAAGACAAAGACACTCCCTAATGGCCCTATTAGGAGCTATCAGGCCCTATCATTCTGAGCAACCTTGCACAAAGAATGAGGAGATTTAAAAAAGAATGGCTTTTAGATTTTTTGGATTTATTTACAACACAACATAATCCAAAGATACAAAACAAATGACAAAAAAGCACTTATTGAAAACAATTATCCAAAGACAGAGACCTTTGTGCCATTCCTAAAAACATTGTACATACCTTTCATTTCCAAGGTGTTTGATTTTCACTTTACCATGTTCATGTACAGAGACTCATGTGAATGTTGAAGTCAGCAGGAGTGGCATCTGGGCCCTGAAAAAAAAAAAAAAAAAAAAGTGAACATACTGATATCAAGAGAAACTATAGGCCTGCACGATTTTGGGAATACATTTTAGATTTTTCTGGTTAAAATTGCTTTTTAAAATTCACAGAATACACACATACACACACACATAAATGTTTCCAACAATATATAATATAATGAACACCAGGTTTGTTGTGCCTTGTAGGCATAGGCTATGCGCAGTGCTGCATAAAATAATAATAACAATAACCATATCAGCCTATAAATCTTCCAAAATATTTCAGTAACAACTAAGCTAGAGAAAAATATATTGATTATCATGTTACTTCAAATGTTTCCATTCGTTATGATGATATGAAATGAGATAATAGTAAAAACATGAAGCCGTTTGGTGCTTTTCAAACGCGATCGCGATCCAAATATGATACATTCAAACGCGATCGCGCTCAAATATAAAACATTATGGTTACCATATACATATCTACGTTTGAGCAGATATCCACTAACACAGTAACAGTAAACACAGGTCTAAATATTATAATATTCACCATATATCTAGCAACAGTTCAACTGCAATGTGAAATTTATGCAACAATAACAAACTAATATTTAAGAATTTCTTACCTTACATGTTTCTTATCTTCAAATCGCGTTCTTCTTCTTCTGAGGTAATTCCAATGTAAGCTCACGGCGCGCCTTTCAAACTCAACGAAAAGCAGAGACTTGTGAAGTGTTTTGGTGTTTTTTTTCTGAGGTAACGAGCGCGTTCACGTTCCATGTGGAGATTTGCATGTGAATATCTTTTGCGCGAGTGGGCGTGTTCAAATTAAAAAATAATTAGGAAGCGTTTGAGAAGCTGGACATCTTGTTGGCTTTATACAAATTACTTAAACAGAGAATATTTGTTTTCAGTTTGAATCCGATCATTTAAAAGTACACACTTAAATGTTTATGAAGGTATATGGCTCATAAATGTGTGACAAGTATTCGCTGAGTTTTGTTTCAGTTTATAGACGTGCTCAAGAAAAAAAAGTTCACCGCGACGGAGAGGCAGAACGCACACCCTGTTTATTTTCTTTATTTTACAAAAGCACAATGTTTTGATTTGATTGTAAGTGGACACCTACAAAAGTAAAAATATCACAGATTCTTTTTTTATATTTCTTTTTTCTGTATGACCATAAATGACGGAGTAATTTAAGTTTATAGTGCTACAATGTGAAGAAAATACGGCAAAACGCGCCGGCGCGTTTGCCGACCTCAGAGGGTTAAACCATAAATGTCTCTCTGTAGCTACCATGGCACCAATCAAGCAGCCCACACTTTGGACCACTTCGCGTAGCACAGAGGGCACGATCTGTCATGTTGCGGAGATCCAGGACTGCTTGCTGATGTACTCCCTCGTTCAAATCAAGATCCTTTAGATGGTCAGCTTGATAAGCCTGCAACACAAACATGGGTTGCAGGGCTCCGCCACATATGCCTTGCCCACGAGTTTAGATAGTGTCTGGCAAGGCCTAGATGGCAAGGTTAGAGCCTTCCACGAGAATTCCGCACCAGGTACGAGATGGCTTGCAAGCGCATCTTCGACCAGGGACATCCCCTCATAGCCTTGTTCAACAAGCCCCTTCACATTAGAATAGCTGGTTGCTAGAGAGGCATGAACACTCATGGAGAATGGTTTATCCCACAATCTCACAAACTAATCATGGAGAATAATAGGAAGGCTCAATGGAGCCTATGACACGCTCATCCAGTCTGCCTAAGGCAATCTCTTCTTTCTCCACTGTCCAATCTAACTTTAATTTGGCTGTGGCACGGGTCATTACGCCCACCAGCTCCTTACATGTGGGGTTATAGGCCCGACACCAAACCAAAATCAAAAAGCCGAGAGTCCGCTCCAGAATTCAGCCAATAGAGTCAGCTCCAGAATTCAGCCCAGAGTCCACTCCAATCCATGAGCCTGCTCCAGAGTCTGCTCCTGTCCCTGAATCAACTCCAGAGTCTGTTCCAGTGTGTAAAATCATAGTCAGTTCCAGTGAGTGATATCCCTGAATCCGTTCCTGAGAGTGGAATTCCCGAGTCTGTTCCAAAGACTAAAATTCCGTCCAAGTGCTGCCCGCTCTCCAAGACACTGCCACGGAGGCCGTCCCCAAGACACTCGTCCCTGAGACGCCTGGCTCCCTGAATTACGGTTTAGTATACAGTAACAGTAGACTGTTTAAGTATCTTGCGTTGTTTTGCCACTGTTTTAGGCGCAGGATTTAACGGCACATGCTATTTAAGGGTTATGACCAAATGTGAGAATGAGACTAACTTGGAATGCCACTCTTGGCAATTCTCAATCCATTGAGATGGACATTTGAGTGTGTGCGTTGCAGAAAGACATCATCACAAATCATTGCTCTGAGCACATTTGCAAGTTTTAACAGTGACTAGTCCAAAAGGCATTTCTCCCATGCACAGACCTTCATTTTCCAGCGAACAGGGCTCTATTTTTCTTTTCACTCGTTTATTCGCCCTTTTTTGGGCGTTTATTCGCCCGTCCCTGAGACGCCCGTCACTGAGTTACCAGGGCCTCCCTGGCTCCCTGAGTTACCGTTTAGTATACAGTAATAGTAGACTGTTTAACCCTCTGGGGACCAAGGTGTTTTTGGGGCCCTTGAGATGTTCTGACATGCCTTGACATTTGTGCTTTTTTCAGTTATTTATAAACATGTTAATGGCAAAGGTGTAAATTCACTCTATATAGCACAAACAGGGCTACCATAATATGCGAGCAACTTGTATGTAGATGTTTCTATTTTTAAGAGAATAATGTTTATGCGTGGTTATTGGAAAAAATTAAAATGAAAGTTGCTGAATTAAGACCACAAAACACATATTAAATATGTGTCCACAAGACTTTTGACTAATGGATGTTGTCCCTTTGAGTTCTAGCTTCAAAATTATGTGAAAATAGTCTTGCTTTATCGTTCACAAAAAAAAAAATACATTGATTTAAATGGTGTAAAACAGGTTTTGCTTGGAAAGCCAATATGCGAGGGGGAGGAGTAGTTTACACCTTAGATTACAATGTCCCACCCACTCTGCATAATGACTCTGCCTAATGAGCCATTCTTTCAGGTGTGACACTGACTGAGCCACAATGCAAGGACAAAAGATGTATTTAGAAGAAGACTTATATTGACCATTTAAGATTTCGCTTACATCTCTCTTGTAAATATGTTTTGCTATTTTATTACAAATGTTACAATTACAACAATAATTACAATTTCATCAATATTTCAAGTGTACTCTTTCTTTGTAAAAAAGAAAAAGAAAAAAGATTATAGGCCTACATTTTATCATAATATTAGTTTGAATATAGCCAACATTGGAACATCTAACATCTTAGTCTATGACTTTATTTTTGACAAATATATATATATATATATAACGTTAGATATGAGCAGAAATTGCTAAACAAAAGCTTATTTGATGTGGCAGTATATTCTACAGTAGCCTAAAAACTGTACCCAAATCTAGTCAACAAGTGACTGACTGTAACGTTGTTTTTATGAAATATTAGGGCATATAAATGCAGTTTAATATGTTGCTTATACAAATACATTTTATTTCAACATATTCCAGTCGATTTTTACTCATCTCAGTAGGCTATAGCAAAGCAGTTTATTCTTTCACACACAGACGCGCGATTTATATTTAGGCTAAACAGTCTTTACAAATATGTACCCTTCATTCATCTCACAGAAAGGCGAGTCATATTATAGAAATGCGATTCATCTTTTTGCGGTTTACATAGGCCTACACTAACGTTATTCCATAACGTTATTCCACACTTGAGAAAAGAAAACAGCCTACCTCACTCCTCAGCGGGATCTGCTCCTCATATCAGGAGATATTGCTCCTCATATCAGCACTGTTCTGAGGAATCTTTTCTCCATAAGGTAGGCTATATTATGCCTCACTCGATCACGACGCGCTTTGTTTACAGCTGATGTGGGCGTTTCACAGGTCTGAAATAGTTCTCAGAATTTGCGTTTGAATAGCACGCGCTCTCTGGGGAATGGTCACATTACAGGGAATTAGCTCGTAATGAGCTCGACTGGAGTCGCTTTCTTTTTATACAGATTACAGAAGCTGATAATATTTGTTTTTTATATAAGTTACTTCATTTAACAGATGCGATCTCAAGCTTTATGCCCGTGGGTCTGTTTGCCTGTTTGACTGAATTTTCGCGGAGTTATAGATCATTTTCGAACGTGTTTCAAATGGGAGTTTACTGACAGAGAGAAGGAAGAAATCGCATCATGTTAATTTTTCTTTATTTGTCAAAAAGCAAAACACTTTATTTTTATTGTGAGTATACAGAAAAAAATAGAAACTGAACAGGATCGATTGATGTATTACACGAAAATGAAAGATCAAAATTAACAGAGCATTTAGTGTTTATTTTCATTGCTAAAAAAAAAAAACGAGCAAAACGCGCGGGCGCGTTTTTGGTCCCCAGAGGGTTAAGTATCGTCATGTGCTTTATATACAGCCGTGACGAGAAATATAAAAATAATAATAAAAATAATAATGATAATGTAATGTTTTAATAAATTGTATTAATGATAATAATAATTATTGTATTATGATTATTATTATTGTTACTATTATTATTGTAAGGAATATATAATACAAAAAATATGTAGGTAGTTATAGCGTTCGGTCTCAGGACTTGTTTGGAATTTTGCTGGAGGACTTAAAGGTAGCAAAAGATACAAATGTTTCTACACTCAGTGAATAGAAATGTTTGTTTTTATGTTTTAGGTCTCTACATATGTGATGCTTGAGTCATCCCCCTATCAGATCGATTTACAAAGCCCCTTGATGTGGCCACACCCCCCTCCATGATCTGAGATCTGATTGGCTCACATGTCACAGTGCCTTTAGGTGAAGGGCTGATGCCAGGGGGGTTGGGTGGCATGGAGTGGCAGGCAGCGGGTACTCTCCTGTGCCAGATGTTGGCACCATGCCCTATGAGAAGATCTCAGGAGAACACACACACACACACACACACACACACACACACACACACACACACACACACACACACACACACGTTTTGCTCATCTGGCAGTGTGAAGAAGCTTCACTCACCTTTAGGGCTGTAGTACAGCTAGTACAGAAGTATGTACTAAGAGTGTTTGTGTGTGTGATTGTGTGTTTGTGAGAGAGTTTGCAGATAAATTGTGTGTAGTTCAATGAATTCAATTATTTCGCAGAACATGTTCATTTTTGTCTCTATATTATAGGGGTGTGCATTGGCACTGCCCTCACGTTTCGATTTGATTACGATTCACCAGGTAACGATTCGATTCAATTCGATTCTACGATGCATTGCGATGCATCAAAATTCTACTGCACACAACAAGGCAAATTTTTCATCAGTCATGAGGCAATACAAGCAGTCAGATATTGAACAACAGATTTTATTGGCTGCTATGTGTGTATTATCACTCTCCTGTATCTTTGACATAAATGTCATTAAATAAAATTTAATGGTACAGGGTATTGGATATGGCATTTTCAAAACTGAAAACTGAAAAAGAAAACATAAATCACTGCTTTCAGTGCTTTGAATGAGAAATGTTTCTCTTCTCTCTGCTTTAGAACCATTTGAAATTAAATAGAGCAATAATAACAGCCAACTTTTTCCAGCAGTGAACATAAGTGTTTTTTTAAACTAACTTAAGTTAGTTGTATTGCCAATGTGCTTGATTTTAGTGTGGCAGGTTTTACACACCGCGTAAGACCGGCAACACACTGGCTGCGTGGCGTGTCCGTTTTTTTTCGGCTCCCATGTTAACAGGTAGAGCTTGCACACTGCCTGCGTGACACACGCGTCTCAGGAAAACACGTGCATGCTAGAAATAGAACCGGCGCCTATTTTTCACGCGACACGCAAGCGTGTTGGAAGCGTTTCCAGGCAAAATAGAACAGGAAAAGATGTTTATATGTCATTTTGACAAGAATACATATTAATAAATGTTATTTTGATGTTTGAAAGTCCCGGAAGTAATTGAAACTTAACAACTTTATTGTCCAACTCAAGGCCAGAAAATAAACAGTGACATAATCGATTATGGCACTTTGCCGCATCGATGCTGAATCGTGCATGCCCCGCATTGCGATGCATCGCCAAATCGATTATTGTTGACACCACTACTATATTGTGAGTGCACAATATACCTGTATACATAGTTGCAACACAAACATACAATAGCTTACATGGTCTTCCTTGTTTTCATTCATCATTGTAGATAAAAAAAGAAGAAAAAAGTATATAAATAAAATGAACACTGGAAGGACCTTAATTGACACTGACGTAACCTTGACTGCACAGGCTATTGGATAATCGGAGGAACCAACAAAGTTTAATTAGCAAGTGAATGACTCTTATTAGCTGGTTGTTTTAACAAATCATTCAAGACGACTCCCGAACTCAAGAGTTACCAGTCTTAATCAACCTTATCACTTATTGAGACTCACTTATTGATACAATAAAAAACTTACATTTTGAAATATTGTGACATATTTTTTAAATTTACTGTAACTGTTTTGTATTTTAATATATTAAAATGTAATATATTCTAGTGATGGCAGCAGCCATTACTCCAATTTTCAGTTTCTCTCTCACACTCACACACTGTGATGAGAGCATTTATCCTGCGAGTTAATTTAGCAGAATAATATTGAATTTCATCAGAATGGCTGCGCTATATCTAATGAAAACGTGTGGAAAATCTCTCTGACCATATAAAGTATTTAGGATTATCCAACATCTATACAAATAAAGCTGTTCATCGCATTAAAGCAAGACACTGTTATAAATAGACTCTAATACCAATGTAGTTTTCAAGAGGACACAAAACTATTCATTGCTTGATTGCATTTCCCCTGTCCTGCGATAATAGTTATGTACCCTCCATAGTGTACACTAATGTCATGTTCTCATACTACCCATACATGCCATATTACCCAGGAATATGATCGGGTTCACTTTTTCACTCCCAGAAATAGAATATCCTTATGTGTCCTGCTCAACACACTCACTCACACACGTTCACTTATTCAACAGTCAATCACTTTTAGAAGAAAAAAAATGGAGATTCCACATGGAAATCTTTCGTTCTTTGCTCTCGCTCTGTGAGATGGCAGTTTGTTGGAACGCTGGGAGCGCAGCTTTACCATGGCAACCTCTCTCTCATCAAAAAAGCCTCCAATCGGCCTGAAATCAGCATGCAAAATGCCACTCAACCCTGTAGCCTTTATTAAAGTTTGCAGGGACTCAATTTGCAGATAGCGATCGTTTTCCTATTAAAAAGCACAGTGTAAGATAGTTTTTTTCCCCCTTCTCTCTCTCTGTAAATCGGAAGGAGGGGAGAGCAAAAGAGAGAGAGAGAGAGGGCTAATCAGCATAGGCTGATGTGATTTCGCTGTCACAAATCCCGCCTGGGGCTCACACAGCCCCGCCGAGCTAGTGGAACCGCGGCGGGCTTAGCGGTCGCCGCGGCGACTTAGCTTCTCAGTAGAACGCCGCCCCCCCCCTGCCGCCACCCCTCTGCACCCACACCCCAAACCCCTCACCGCTGATGGGGTGCACGCTGATAAGACCGAGCGATTCTGATTGGCTGCCTCGCTCATCTCCCGTTTGGAAGTCTTTTTGTGTGTGCGCGCGTGTCTGTGTGACCTGTAGCTGCTACATGGGAAGCTCTTGGGGATGCTTTTATGTGATTCCGTGTCATTTGTAGAGAGGAAGAGACAGAGAAATAGAGAGTTGCTGATGAAAAGGTGATGAGAAGGGGTGGAATTGGGCCACACTCCTGAAGTGACCCTCGTGGAGGGGGTAGACATCCAGTTTAAACCCGCCTCGGTCTCTTTTTCCACCTGATTTTCCAATTTTCGCTTCAATCTCTGTGACTTTGGATGTGAGACAGATCAAAATACGATGTTTAAATGTGCTTTTGATAAACGTGCCTCAAAATCGACATGAAATGGTACTCCAAACTCATTTGACTCCAGTAATGTGACGCGTTTCTGTGTGATACACTAAAAATGAGAAAAATTTTTTGGATGGGACTTGATTTTATCTATAGGGAATTGTTTGGATGGTAAAAAGTATATGGAGGCCTGTTTCTGCCTCAGTAAAAAAAAATTTAAAAAGGTAATTGTAAGATAAAGAAAAATAGTCACACTCTGAGATAATCTACAGTTATAAGCAATAGTCACAATAAAAACAACATTGCAATTGCGATATTTAACTTTACACTGAATTATAATGTCACAATTACAAAAACATTACAATTGCAAGATTTAACATCACACTGAGTTAGTCGCAATGACAAAAAATATAGCAATTGCAAGATTTAACTTCACACTGAATTATAATGTCACAATTACAAAAACATTACAATTGCAAGATTTAACATCACACTGAGTTAGTCGCAATGACAAAAAACATTGCAATTGCGAGATTTAACGTTACACTGAGTTGTAAAGTCGCAATGACAAAAAACATCGCAATTGCAAGATTTAACGTCACACTGAATTGTCACAATTACAAAAACATTACAATTGTAAGATTTAACATCACACTGAGTTAGTCGCAATTACAAAAAACATTGCAATTGTGAGATTTAACGTTACACTGAGTTGTAAAGTCGCAATTGCAAGATTTAACGTCACACTGAATTGTCACAATTACAAAAACATTACAATTGTAAGATTTAACTTCACACTGAGTTAGTCGCAATTACAAAAAACATTGCAATTGCGAGATTTAACATTACACTGAGTTATAAAGTCGCAATGACAAAAAACAAACATCGCAATTGCAAGATTTAACGTCATGCTGACTTGTAATGTCACAATTACAAAAAAAAAACATTACAATTGCAAGATTTAACATCACACTGAATTCTGTCAGGACCATTACCGTCAAATACGAACAATTAGCATACAGTTTGGATTGACGGTATGGTTCCGTTCTGGGCGAGAACTCCCTGCGCATCCATGCAGCCTAGCATGGATAAGAGAGGGGAGAGTAGCAATAAACCCCCCTTAGGGTAAACAGAACAGAACCAACATGAATGTTTGCAAATATATTTAATTCAAGATTTTAAAGTACAACATAATTTGAGAATTTATTCTGATTCAAGGGAAATCAGAATGCCAAATCCTGACTGACGAGAGGAGGAGCTGGGGATGGAGGAGGGTAATTAGCTCCTGAGAAACGCGATAGCTGCTGATAATACTGAAGGAGCTTATATATGTATACAGTGATAGGTGTCATATTCCTATAGGTAGACGTGGATCAGCTGAGAGTCAGCTGATGCGAACTTGACTAACGTGACCTGCCAGAACTAACGCTACGCTTGATTTATAGTCGCAATTAAAAAAAAAAACATTGCAATTGCCAGATTTAACGTCACTGAATTATAAAGTTGAAATTACAAAAAACATTGCAATTGCCAGATTTAACGTCACTGAATTATAAAGTTGAAATTACAAAAAACATTGCAATTGACAGATTTAATGCAACACTGCACGTTTAAAAGTCACAATTCCGAAAAAAAAAGTTGTAATTGTAAGATTTGAAGATACATAGCAATTATAGTAGCAATTATGAAAAAGGTTATAATGTTGCAATTACAAAACAAAGTCACTACTGCAAGATTTAACATCACAGAGGGCTAAGGCCCATTTTACACTAGACACAAGCAGAATTGCTGAGTGTGGATGCGGGATGGAAGATACTGATATGTGTGCAGGAATCGGGAGAATGAAATGACTTGTGGGCTCCCGCAAAATATAATCATCTAATAATAACAAAACACAGAAGTCTGTAACTGGAGATCTGAAGTGTTGTGTGTTATGTGTGGAAAGTGGATAAAATAGCAGAATAGTAGAATCTAACCGGACTGGGATAGAAAAATTTAGCGTAGACCTCTTCCTATGAGCTTTTGCAGGTGGGAATGGGACGAAATGCGAAAGTTCCAGGTGGTAGCGGGATATAATCGAACATATTTTTGGCAAACAGGAGTTGCAAACAACACTAAAGCATGTTAAAATGACAAGTATATAGCTTAAAAACCATGCGGAAATTATTTAAAGTATAATTATTGCTTAAGTTTAATTTTTATCATAAATACAGTACACAGCATGATAAAGTTGAACAGATCATATGGTTATATAGGATGAGCGTGAGGGAGGAGGGGACATTATTGCATCAGCATATGACAGGCTGATGGTGATTGGCTGACCTCACACTGTGAGTTATAATGTCACAATTACAAAGAAAACAAAGTGGCAATTGCGAAATCATATAAGAAATGGGGGTGGTGTGGCACAATGGATAAGACACATGCCTTTGGTGTGAGAGACCCGGGTTCGAATCCACTGTGAGACACCAATGTGTCCCTGAGCAAGACACTTAACCCCTAGTTGCTCCAGAGGCGTGCAACCTCTGACATATATAGCAATTGTAAGTCGCTTTGGATAGAAGCGTCAGCTAAATGAATAAATGTAAATGTAAAATGTAAATGAAGTCAAAATTTGAAATCATTCGAACTTTTTTTGTTACATTTGGTGTGTTTCATGGCGGTGTAACACTTTATGCATGTTTGATAGAAAATCGTAGCATAAAAGGCTAATCGAAACCTCTACAAGAACTATATTTGGCCTGCGTGTGCATTTTTGTATGTGCACGAAATCCCCAATGATCTTTCGTGGGAAACTATATTCACTTCTACGCAAATACCATGAAATCATTATCAAAATATGTGTGGAAACCCAGGATTCAGTATCACTCCGTGTGTGTGTGTGTGTGTGTACGTGTGTATATATTTCTCTTGTTAATAGAAAGGTTGTAGCCAATCTGCTTAGTGTAACAGTAATTGAATTCGATTCTAATGGCAAGTGGCATGTGTGCAATGAAACATGACACCAAGAGTGAGAGAGAAAGAGAAGGTTTTTAAAACCAAAAATGGTCTAGCCATAACTGAAACTGTACGGGATAGTTCACCCAAAAATGAAAATTCTGTCATTGTTTTCTCTCCATCAAGTCGTTCCAACTATGACTTTCTTTCTTCTGTGGAGCACGAAAGATGTTTTGAATAATGTTTCAACTGTTTTTGTCCATTCAGTCAAAGTCAGTGGGGTCCAAACAGGGCCGGTGCTAGCCATTTGGGTGCCCTAGGCACAAATGCTTGGTGGTACCCCCCCTCCCTCCCCCTCGCGACACGAATGGACCAATTCTACAAATAAATAAATCTCCAGTTAACTGACAGAGCATTCATTTCGTTCGTTTTTTAAATAAGATACTAGCGCTGAAATGTGTTTTTTTAAATCAAGTGCTCGTTGCCGCCGCGATCAGTGGCACTATGGATACAGAGTTTTCTCGCGTGGCTCGCGCACACACCGCACTGTTTTCACTCGACGCGCGCTTCAATCGCAACGCAACGGATTGAAGCGCGCGTCGAGTGAAAACAACTTGCGAATATAGCCTAATCGTTTTGATGAGAGAAAAAAAAACTATACGAGAAAAAAAAAACCTATACAAGAGCGGATTTGAACCCACACCCTCTGACACGGCTGGCGAAAGCTCTACCACTGGACCATTGAGATACACGTTAATGTTGATGGCGGATCTATATATTGTGACTGACAACATGTATTAGGCTACATCTCATTAAACGACAAATTAAACCCCATGTAACCTACTATTTAAATCGATTGCTGGACATCGTAATGTTATTTGCGTCCATCGTCATTGAATTTTGAAATCAGATAGAGCCGGCCAGAGCGCTGCATAATAAGTAGCCATGCCGGCTTATTCAGTGGAAATACACACCGACAATGACACGCCCCTACTGCGTGCTAGAATCTCCGAAAAACAAGCCGATTTCAAAATCAAAATGTACGCTTTTAAATATACCAATACTGCTATCTCAAACATACAGAGGCTTGTAAAACTAACAGATTCTGCAAAAAAACGAAAATCACCACCAAAAAAAAAAAAAAAAACGCTTCTTTTTTTTCACGACCCAGATTTTTTGGTGCCCCCCCAAGCACTTGGTGCCCTACGCGCAGTGCGTGATGTGCGTGTGCGGAGCGCCGGCCCTGGGTCCAAAGCAACATGGGACCCCATTGACTTTCATAGTATGGACATAAAAAACAATCTTCTTTTGTGTTCTAGAGGAAGACAGAAAGTCATACAGGTTTGGAATGACATTAGGAATTTCTATAAAGAAGTTAATGCTTTTAATCAGCAAGGACGCATTGCATTGCTAAAAAATTAGAGTAAAGATGTTATAATGTTTCAAAAGATTTATATTTTATATAAATGCTGTTCTTTTTTAAATTAGTCAAAATTAGTCACAATTTCTACAAAAAGATTTAAACATTTATCAAAAATTAAGCTGATTTCAACATTGATGATAATAATAATAAGAATGAATAAGTAGTTCTGAAGGATCTAGAGTAATGATGCTGGAAATTCACAATAATAAAATATGTTTAAAATACATTAAAATATAAAGCAACTGTTTTAAATTGTAATACATTTTCAAAAAAAATACTGTTTTTACTCCTTAGCGTAAAGGAGCCTTAGTGATCCAAAAAAGACTTCTTTCAAAAACATTATTTTTTTTACTGACCACAAATTGTTGAACGGTTGATATACAAAGATTTTTTTTTAGAAATATATAATTTTCCCACTGTGACTATTTCCCACTTTCATGACGATAAATGAGCAAATATGATATATATATATATAAAAAAAAAACTTAGCACACACCACTAATAGCTGAAAAAGCTTTTTATGGGTATTGTGTGTGCGAGATGGAAAGTACGATAGAGTAGAGTGTTCCTTTATGATGGGCCTTGTACTTGGCACCAATCTATTGATCTTTTGGCACCATTAGTGTAAATGACCAATCAGATGCAGGCTTTTCTGAACCAAAAACCTGGCACGGTCTGATGTCATAAAACTCTTAACTGATCCTTATCAGAGGTTTACTTGAGCCAGTGCACTCTCTCTTTGTGCGCCTGTGTGTGTGAGACACAGAGATAGATACTGTCATCACTGATATACAGCATTAGCGCAGATACAAAGAATAAGTCACTGCAAACTCCTCCCAGGAACAAGATGATTAAAACATCTTATCCCTGTTTCTCAACAATCAAGGAAATAGGCAGATATGAGGAGAGAAAGAGTGTGTGTGTGTTACACCGACCTGGATCATTGTGATTTCATATTTGTGTGCGTGTCAAGCAGATCCTCGCAATCTCTTCAGTCTTATCGGCGTATTTCGCCTGTTTATCACCATGTTTATTCCGACTCAAAACCCTCGCTGATAATACGCTTGCCTGATGCAAATAACTTCCTAGTTTTTTCCAGACAATATTGTTTGAAACAAAAACCAGTTTAACAACATTTGGGTAAAATATTTACACCTATATATTGCTGTTTACATCCATACAGTATCTCACAAAAGAGAGTACACCCCTCACATTTCAGCAAACATTTTAGTATATCTTCTCAAGGGACATACTACAGAAATGAAACTTGGATATATTTTAGAGTAGTCATTGTGCTGCTTGTATAAAAGTATATATTTACTGTCCTCTGAAAATAACCATTATTGTCAAAATAGCTGGCAACCAAAGTGAGTACACCCTAAGTGGACATGTCAAAACTGTGTCCAAATTGTCAATATTTTGTGTGAGCACCATTGTTATCTAGCACGGCCTTAACCCTCCTGGGCATGGAGTTCACCAGAGCTGCACAGGTTGTTTCTGGGATCCTCTTCCACTCCTCCATAATGACATCATGGAGCTGATGGATGTTAGACACATGGTGCTTCTCCACCTTCCGCTTGAGAACGCCCCACAGGTGCTCAATAGGGTTCAGGTCTGGAGAAATACTTGGCCACTCCATCACCTTCACCTTTAGCTTCCTCAGCAAGCAGTTGTCATCTTGGCGGTGTGTTTGGGGTCGTTATCATGCCATTCGGCCCAGTTTCTGAAGGGAGGGATGTTCTGCTTCAGAATGTCACAGTACATGTTGGAATCCATGTTTCCCTCAATGAATCGCAGCTCCCCAGTACCAGCAGCACTCATGCAACCCCAGAACATAATGCTACCACTATCATGCTTGACTGTAGGCAAGACACAATGTTCGTGGTACTCACCAGGGCGTTGCCACACATGCTGGACACCATCTGAGCCAAACAAGTTTATCTTAGTCTCATCAGGCCACAGGACATGGTTCCAGTAATTCATGGTCTTGGACAGGTTGCTTCAGCAAACTGTTTGCGGGATTTCTTGTGAGCCAGCTTCAGAAGAGGCTTCCTTCTGGGACGACGGACATTCAAAACGACTTGTTGCAGTGTGTGGCGTATGGTCTGAGCACTGACAAGCTGACCTTCCGCTTCTGCAACCTCTAAAGCAATGCTGGCAGCACTCATGCGTCTGTTTTTTGAAGCCAGCTTCTGCCCCTGACGCACAGCACGATGACTCAACTTCTTTAATTGACCCTTGCGAGGCCTGTTACGAGTGGAACCCGTCATGGAAAACCTCTGTATGACCCTGGCCTGTACTGTAACTCAGTTTCAGGGCGTTACCAATCTTCTAATAGCCTTGGCCATCTTTGTGGAGAGCAACAATTCTAATTCTCAAATCCTTAGAGAGTTCTTTGCCATGAGGTGTCGTTGAACATCCAGTGGTACAAAAGCACAAATTTGAACTGCTCTAATACAAGATGCAACAATTTGTATGGTCCTGTCAAGCAGAAAAAACATGAACACGATGAATAGGACATGTGGCTTTGCATGGATAAACGATGTACAGCTATTATCACTTAAGGTGTACTCACTTTTGTTGCCAGCTATTTTGACAATAATGGCTGTATGTTGAGTTATTTTCAGAGGACAATAAACATATACACCAAGAGTAAGAGAGAAAGAGAAAATTTTTAAAACCAAAAATGGTCTAGCCATAACTGAAACTGTACGGGATAGTTCACCCAAAAATGAAAAATATTGTAACTTATACAAGCAGCACAATGACTACTGTAAAATATATCTAAGTTTCATTTCTATAGTATTGTCCCTTGAGAAGATAAACTAAAATGGGGGTTGTCTATTTGTGTGATAGGGTCAATTTGTGTGATAGACTACAGGCTCTGAACTAAATTTAACAATTATTTATTAGGGCCGGGACTCGATTAAAAAAATGAATCTAATTAATTAGAGGCTTTGTAATTAATTAATCGAAATTAATCGCATTTTAATTGCATATAAATTAGGGCTGTCAATCAATTAAAAATAATTGTGTTGAACATGTTATTGAAATAATGTTCAAATGTTCAAAGGGTGAGCATTGAAATAATTGTGCCTAGCAAATAATCAATACAATTGAACATTATTAAATTATTGAACATTATTAAATTATACATTTAATATTAAACATTAAATTATAAACATTATTTACACTTGCTTTACAGGTTTTTAACATTACTTCGAAAATGCTGCAATTTAAAGTTTGAGATGTTTTTCATCTGTTTTAGAAAGTATTTTTAGACTTTTGTTTTTTCAGAATAAAACTTGTTTTACAATCTTGAGCATGTGTTATATTTTTATTAAATGTGTTTAAGCCATTGCTGCAAGTAATTTGACAGTTAACAATATTTTAGTGTACAGTTAATCACAAATTCAGTCAGCATTGTCATGACTCATTATCCCATGATGAAAGGTAAGATGGTGAAACAACGTCACGATATCAATGTTGATTCAATTTGCAAAACCGAAGCATAATTCAACATTGGTTCAACGTCGACATACAATCTTTATTCACCCATATTGAAAGAAGAGACGGTGAAACAACGTCACGAAATCAACAATGAAACAACGTCACGACATCAACGGTAAAACAACGTCACGATTTCAACGTTGATTCGTTTTGCACAATCGAAACATAATCCAAGATTGATTCGACCTTGGTCCCTTACGTTCACCGGTGAATCAACGTTGAAATGCCGGCTGTTTTTTTATAAGTAAATGTTCCAATCAATGATCCAGGCAGCGCCAGCGTGTTCTCGTCTCCCTCCTTCATTTTACAGTCGAATGGTGGCTAGAACGGCTCCAGGTTCAAAGGTCAATATGGAATGGATTAACCCTCTGGGGTCTGGGGTGTTTTTGGGGTCCTTGAGATGTTCTGACATGCCCTGACATTTGTGCTTTTTTCAGTTGCTTATAAACATATTAATGGCAAAGGTGTAAATTCACTCTATATAGCACAAACAGGACTTCCATAATATGTGAGCCACATGTATGTACATGTTTTCATTTTTGAGAGAATAATGTTTATGCATGGTTATCGAAAAAACTAAAAATTAAAGTTTCTGAAATAAGGCCACAAAACACATACTAAATATGTGTCAATAAGACTTTTGACTAATGGATGTCATCGCCTATGGTTTTTCTTCAAAATGATATGAAAATCATCCTGCCTAATCATTCACAAAAAAACGATACATTGATTTTAGTTTTGTGAAACACTTTTAGTTTGGAAAGCCAATATGCGGATGGGGCGTAAACGCTCCAACAGCATCATGCATATTTAGTAGTTCACACCTGGTGAGACTACGTCCCTGCATACTTAATGAGCCATTCATTCAGGTGTGTCACCTATAGCTAACTTAAATATACTAGCTTCATAAAAATGATCATTCTAGGAGAAAATTTCAGATGGCATTTAGAGGCTTTTGCATCTGAACTCTTCATATATACACACACACATATATATGCATGCACATACATACTTTATAATCTTTTCAAAACTAGTCAACGTCTTTCAAAACTAAAGTATACATTTTATCATACGTATTTCAAAGTAAAGGATTCATTAGTTAGTTGATGACTTTATTTTTGACAAAACACATACAGTATATATTCCTCATCTCAGTATAGCAATAGAGTTTGCTAAAAGCTGTTCATTCAATACAGCAGTATTTGAAAATCGATCATATTTTGTAAAATTACATTTATATTTGCATTTATGTCAAAACCTAGACACTTTTAAACATCAAAAGAACATTTATTAATATGTATTCGTGTCAAAATGACAAATAAACAGATTTTCCTATTCAATTTTGCATGGAAACGCTTCCAAGACGCTTGCGTGTTGCGTGAAAAATAGGCGTCGGTTCTATTTCTAGAATGCACGCGTTTTCCACGCGGCTCGTGCCGCGCCTGAGACGCGCGTCTCACACAGGCAGTGTGCAAACTCTAAACTGTTAACATGGGAGCCGAAATAAAAACGGACACGCCTCGCAGCTGAGACGCTTACGCCACACATCCAGTGTTTCACCAGCCTTATCCAGCGGATGTGGGCGTTTCACCGGTTTGTATGGATCGCCTCACATTTGCGTTTGAATAGCGCGGTCTCCGTAGGCGGAGTCACATTAAAACGTACTCGGTTACTAACGTAACCTCGGTTCTCTCTAGAAGAGGGAACGAGTACTGCGTTTGAATAAACGCTGCGGGAAAAGTCTCTTTTCACGAAATACTGAAGCAAAATTATCCTTAATTTTCATATTTGTAAAACGCATTGCAGCAGTGCACAGCCATGGCGAGACGGCTCGCTCACTCATTGGCTGTTCTGCGGCAACTGCATGAGCCTATCGAGCGAGGGCTGATGCAACATCAGACCAATGAGAGCGCTTCGCGCGCTCCTCGTCACATCCCGCCGAAACGGGTGTGGCCATCCCCTATAAAAGGAGCTCGAGTAGGCTGATTCAACTGGTTTTCATCGCCGAAGCGAACCAGAGCGAACCGCGCGCACGGCAGGGAACGCAGTACTCGTTCCCTCTTCTAGAGAGAACCGAGGTTACGTTAGTAACCGAGTACGTTCTCTTACGAGAGTTCTCTCGTACTGCGTTTGAATAAACGCTGCGGGAACCACTTGTAAGACGCCGTGCGTGCTGGGATGAGAAAACACCGACCACTGGAAGCTAGTCCAGGTATACAGTGCATAATCACCCGGTAGACTCGGAGAGTCTGGAGGGGGGGGGGGGGACAACCACCCTCAGATAGCTGCGTCCTAAGACGCGGTATGACATCACATAGGCAGGGGAAGGCCTGGCTAATGTGGGAAATGTGGGTCTTACGCAAATTTGCCCAGATATATGCGCCCTTAGGCGCGAAACAGCGCCACATAGGCAGGGGAAAAACCTGGCTGATGTGGGAGATGTGGGTCTTACGTAATTTCGCCCAATGGATGCGCCCTTAAGCGCGATACAACGTCACATAGGCAGGGAGAGCCTGGCTAATGTGGGAAATGTGGGACTTACACACTTTCGCCCAAATAGGTGCGTTCTAGACGCGATATAACATCACATAGGCAGGAGGGAGCCTGGCTAATGTGGGAAAACATGGGTCTTACACAATTCTGCCCAGAGAACTTCGGCGGCGCTGTGCGTCTGCGATATCAGTGCCGTGTTTAGACAGCTGACTCGAATACGCCGAAAATACTTGGCTTGCAAGTGCGGTGAAGTATTCGGTGGCGTTGTGCGCCTGCGAAATCAGTGTCGTGGTAGACAGCTGATACGGCTAAACCGAAAACAACCTGGCCTGCAAGGCGGGAACTTCTAGGTTGTAGAACCTTATGAATGTAGACGGCGAGGCCCAGCCCGCCGCCGTACATATTTCCTGTAAGGAAATCCCGCTAGACCAGGCCCACGATGAGGCAACGCCTCTCGTGGAATGCGCTCTAATGCCCAACGGGCACTGAAGGCCCTTGGTAGTATAAGCCATTGTTATGGCGTCAACCACCCATCTGGACAGGCTCTGTTTCGAAACAGCCGTTCCCTTGGAACGTCCACTGAACGAGACAAAGAGCTGCTCCGTCTGTCTGAAGGCAGCGGAGCGGGACACATAAGCTCTTAACGCCCTAACGGGGCAAAGACAGCTCGAGTCCCCTTCCTCGTTTGACCCCGGCAGGGCAGACAGGGAAATAACCTGAGCCCTAAACGGAGTGTTGAGGGATTTCGGCACGTAGCCGTGCTTAGGTTTGAGTATGACTTTGGAGTCATTGGGCCCAAACTCCAAGCACGTTGGACTCACAGAGAGCGCGTGCAGATCGCCTATGCGCTTCACCGAAGCGAGGGCCATCAAAAACACCGTTTTGAAAGACAGATGTTTGAGGCTAACAGATTGGATAGGCTCAAAGGGGGGGCCTTTCATGGCTGCCAAGACCGTAGAAAGGTCCCACACCGGGACTGAGGGAGGTCTGGGGGGATTCAGCCTCCTAGCTCCCCTGAGGAAGCGGATGACTAAATCGTTCCTTCCCAGTGACTGGCCTGGCGTTGCTGTCGAGCACGCTGCGATAGCCGCCACATAGACTTTGAGCGTGGAAGGGGATCTGCCCTTATCCAACAGCTCTTGTAGGAAGGAGAGAACCTCCGTCACCTCACAATCGAGGGGTGACAGGCCCCGAGCTGTACACCAGCTGGAGAAAACCGACCACTTCGAGGCATAAAGCCGCCTGGTGGAAGGCGCTCTAGCCTGAGTGATGGTGTTCAGCACTCCATCCGTGAGGCTAACGGGTAACCGTTGAACGTCCACGCATGAAGGGACCACAGCTCTGGGTGTGGGTGCCAAATCGAGCCCCTGGCCTGCGAGAGGAGATCTCTCCTCAATGGCACTGGCCATGGAGCGGAGTCTGCTAACTGCATCAGGACTGGAAACCAGGCTTGGTTGTCCCAGAACGGTGCTATAAGCAGTACTGGGCATTTCACTTCCCTGACTCGCTCCAGCACCTGAGGTAGGAGGGAGACTGGGGGAAACGCGTATAGCGGGCAGTGCGGCCACTTGTGGGACAGCGCGCTGTCGTTCTTTGAAAAGAACACGGGGCAATGAGCGTTTTCTGGGGACGCGAATAGGTCCACCTCCGCTCTGCCGAATCTCTGCCACAACAGCCGGACTGTTTGTGGGTGTAGAGACCATTCGCCCGTGGGAACATTGTTCCTGGACAGCCTGTCTGGACCCAGGTTGAGTGTCCCGGGCACATGCACCGCTCTCAGCGAGCTCAGGTTGCGCTGAGCCCATATTAGGAGGCGCTCGGCCAGCCTGTAAAAGGAACTGGAACCGAGACCGCCTTGGCGATTTATGTAGGACACCACGGCCGTGTTGTCCGAGCGGACTACGACGTGTTGGTCCTTGATGTGGGGACAAAAGCGCGTCAGCGCGTTGTGAACTGCTAGCATTTCCAGGCAGTTGATATGATGGAGCTTTTCTCGTTCTGACCAGAGGCCAAAGAACGGCCTGCCCTCGAGCAGCGCTCCCCATCCCGAGGTGGATGCGTCCGTAGACACCACTTTCACTCTCGAGGAAGTCCCCAGGCTTACACCTGAACGGTACCAATCGCCCGCCGCCCATGGTCTCAGGGCTGCTGCGCAGTCTTGATCGACTTTGAGGCGCAATCGGCTGAGTGCCCACGCTCCGCGTGGCACTCGCGCTTTCAACCAGAACTGCAGAGGGCGCATGCGAAGCAGGCCCAGCTGGAGAACTGATGATGCTGAGGCCATGAGGCCCAGCATCCTCTGAAAACGTTTGAGCGGGATAATCGCACCGCAGCGGAAGGACCTCGCTGCGTGCTGTATGCGCAGCGCGCGCTGTTGCGACAGCCGCGCCGTCATAGAACGAGAGTCCAGAACGATGCCCAGAAACGAAATAGTTTGGCTGGGGTTCAAGGAGCTCTTCGTCCAATTGATCGTGATACCAAGATTCTCGAGGTGATCGAGTAACATGGTTCTGTGCTCCACGAGCTGAGATCGTGATTGAGCTATGATCAGCCAGTCGTCCAAATAGTTCAGCACTCGCATGCCCCTGAGTCTGAGGGGGGCGAGCGCTGCGTCCATGCACTTCGTAAATGTACGGGGTGCCAGGGACAAGCCGAATGGCAGGACTGTATACTGGTATGCCCGACCCTCGAAGGCGAATCTCAAGAATCGCCTGTGGCGTGACGCTATCTGTATTTGGAAATACGCGTCCTTTAGATCTATCGACATAAACCAGTCTTCTCGGCGAATGTGCGCGAGGATTTTGCTGGTTGTGAGCATTTTGAAACTGCGTTTCACTAAAGCTCTGTTTAGTCGTCTTAGATCTAGTATGGGTCTGATACCACCGTCCTTTTTGGGGACTAGGAAGTATCTGCTGTATAGCCCCCCTTCGCTTTGAGCTTGGGATACATGTTGTATCGCCCCTTTGCTCAACAGTTTTGATATTTCGGCGCGAAGTAGGTGTGCTACTTCTGAATTCACCGTAGTTTCGACGCGCGCTGTGAAGCGTGGAGGGCGCCGACAAAACTGTAGCGAGAAGCCTCTCTTTATAATGTCTAGCACCCAGTCCGAAACCCCTGGAAGCGCGGCCCATGCGTCTGCATGGCCGGCTAGGGGTTGGATGCGAAGCGCGCTCTGTTCGCTGTGCGACGGCGGCGCTTCGGGGCGCGCTAGCATAGGCGTTACGCCTGTGACATTTGAGGCGGGGAGCGCGCGTAATACAGCGGGCAACACGCTCATCCTCGACCCCGCTACAGTGTTTATCTGAACGAGGGAGGTCTGAGAAGGTCTCATGGGACTCATGCAGCCTACAAGTGAACGTGGGCGGGGACCGGGCACGTTTACTGCTTTGGCCGCGCTGTCTGCTTGAACAGAGCGGGTGCTCACAGGTCCCGTTTTTACAGGGAGCCTGTGGCTTGCCAGACATAGCGTTTGTGGGCACTGGGAAGTGGGCACTTTGACTATGTTTGTGGCGCGATCGAACTGCGTCGATCTTATGAGTACGGGCCCTGTGTGCAGGGCTGTGCTTGTGTGTAGGGATGGGCACAGGGAAGTGGGCATCAACACTACATTTATAGCACCATCGGCCTTGGCCGGGACACCAGAAAATACACTCTTTTCGGGATTTATCTGGGTAGCCGTAAAAACGGCTTTTGTGTGCAGGCAAGCGGGCAGCTGTGCGGGCTTGTGCTCTGCTGAGAACGCTGAAGCAGTCGCAATTCCTGGGACTGAGACAGCGGTGCGCTTTGGTGAGGGCCCGGTCGCAACGGGGCTTACACACCTGCGCTTTCCTAGGCGTGCTAGGACTTCTTTGGGGCTTCCGGCTTCAACACAACCCTTGGTCGCGGCCCGCGGTGAGTGGGGCGGCGGCTGGTAGAGCGAGAGCGAGGGCGTGAGCTGCGCTGCTGTCGCTGTGAGGGGGCGGCCGGGGGCTGAGGCTGTGAGCTCCGAGGGGCCTGCTTCTCACGGCCCGCTGCGGAACTGGAGCGCTTCGGCAGGAAGTGCTTGAATGCCTGTGACGCTTTCTGGGCTTCGGAAAATCTCTCCACGAACTCGGAGAGAGAAGATCCAAAGAGGCCAGCGGAGGATAGCGGGGCGTCGAGGAACGCGTTGCGCTCTGCATCAGCCATCTCCATGAGCGTCAGCCACAAATGCCTCTCGGCTACGGTAGCGGAAGCCATACAGCGTCCCATGGCTTGTGCTGCAGCCTTGGTAGCGCGGAGGGAGAGATCCGACGCGCTTCTCAGGTCCGTGATGCAGATAGCTTCAGGTCCCATCTCGTCCAGTTTGCGGAGGAGATCGCCTTGGAAAACCTGAAGCGTGGCCATGGTGTGCAGGGCCGATGCCGCCTGCCCAGCGGCGGAGAAGATCCGCGCGAGCAGCGACGACGTCATGCGGCAGGCTTTTGACGGCAGCATAGGCTTAGTCCGCCGTCCAGCAGAGGGCGGGCAAAGGTGGGCTGCTATTGCCTGTTCCACCGGCGGCAGAGTGAGGTAGCCTCGGTCCTGAGCATTATCCAGGGAGGAAAATGCTGGGGATACAGACGAACGTGTTTGTGCAGAAAAGGGAGCGTTCCAGGCCTTCGCCACTTCTTCATGAAGCTCAGGAAGAAACGGAGCGGGCTTAGACACAGGAGAAGTGCGCTCACCAGGGAGGAAGCTACCATCAAGCCGGGTGCGCGAGGGGAGTTCCGGTGCAGACCACTCGAGGCCGAGGCTCGCCGCGGCCAACGCGAGTACTCGCATGAGCTCCCTCTCGATGCTAGCTCTAGCCGACGGCTTTCGGGCAGGAGGCGTGAGGTCCGCAGAGCTCGCCCAGTCCTCACTGCCTGAAGCTAGCAGAGAGCAGGAATCCTTTTCGACCGACTCGACTTCAGAAACAACTTCCTCAGATGAAGCGGCGGCAGACTGCGGGCGCTGAGCATCGGGAAGTGCTTCGGGGGAAGCCGGCGAAGCTGGCGGGCGAGCCGGCGAGCTTTGTCGGGAAGAGGGTTCCGGGGCCCGCTGCGAGCGGCGCTTCTTGTGGCGCGGCACCGCGGCGGGGGGCGCAGGCTCGGAGAAATGTGCCAGGCGAGTCCGCAGAGTCACCATCGGCAAAAGCTCGCAGTGAGGGCAGCCGCCGTCAGCGAGCGCGAGCGCTGCGTGATCTTCGCCCAGACAGGAGACGCAAATAACGTGGCGGTCTCCCTCGGTGAGCGGGGCTCGGCACGAGCCACAGGATGGCATCTTGATAAAGACGCGGCTCTTTTAGGGGTGAGTGTTCAGGGAACACTGCACACACACACACAGAACAGAGCAGGTAAAAGGATATGAAGCGCCGGAAAGCGCAGCAGGTACGGCAGTAGAGGCGGCGAAGGCCAGCGGCTTCAAGGGCTCGTCCCGCTGAAAAGCTTGCCTCGACGACGCTTGCTTCTTCGTGATCCAGCGATGCGTGAGCTTCGCTGAAGAGATGAAAATCAGTTGAATCAGCCTACTCGAGCTCCTTTTATAGGGGATGGCCACACCCGTTTCGGCGGGATGTGACGAGGAGCGCGCGAAGCGCTCTCATTGGTCTGATGTTGCATCAGCCCTCGCTCGATAGGCTCATGCAGTTGCCGCAGAACAGCCAATGAGTGAGCGAGCCGTCTCGCCATGGCTGTGCACTGCTGCAATGCGTTTTACAAATATGAAAATTAAGGATAATTTTGCTTCAGTATTTCGTGAAAAGAGACTTTTCCCGCAGCGTTTATTCAAACGCAGTACGAGAGAACTCTCGTAAGAGAACTTAATTAGCTGAGATGAGAACGACTGACATCTCTCTCTTTACATACATATTATATAAACTGTGAATATTTGTTTTTTATAAAAATTACTTCATTTGAAAGAAGAGAATTCAAGCTTCATGCCTGTGTGACTGTATGCCTGTTTGACTGAGTATTCGCTGAGTTACAGTTCATTTTCGGACGCGTTTCAGAATTGACTTCACTGACGGAGAGTAGGCAGAACTCGCATCATGTTTATTTTTCTTTATTTGGCGAAAAGCACAACATTTTGTTTTTATTATGAGCATACACAAAAAAATACACACTAAACAGGATCGATTGATGTATAACACAAGCATATAAGATAAAAATTAATATTTTTTTTTATTTTTATTTTTGCACTCATACGGAAAAAAAACGAGCCTATCGCGCCGGCCTCAGGGGGTTAATCTGCGTTTTTTTTTTTTTACGCGTTATTTTTTCTCAGATTAATTAATCGAAATTAACGCGTTAATGTCACAGCCCTATTATTTATTAAACACTAAATATTAAATTTAAATAACAATTTATAATTTATAAATAACCAGCTTTTTAAAATAACAGTTGCAATGTGCAATTTTAACAAACTATAGCCTACAAATATAAAAAAAATAATATTTTTTAATTAAAAAAATTGTGCTAAAAAGTGCAAAACAACATAACAACTGAATCTGTTCCATACTCCCATAAACGTACACTATGTAATTTTTTTTGCCGCTAGGGGTCGCTAACCTCTTACAATAACAAAGGCGTAGTTTGATGATGCAACATTTGCTAAGAATTATGGATCTTGTCGTCAACGTCAAGCCGACCAATCTAATAATGTTTATGGATGAGTAAATACATTGATGTTTTTATCATGACTGTGATATGTAGGGCTGTACTCAACCAAAGAAAATCTTGGTCGACTGAAGTCCTGAAGTTTTCGACTAAAAATCGACTAAAATCGACTAAAAATGACGTTAGAAAAAAAACGTTAAATTAATTAGCTGCGCACTGTGCGCAGTACTTGGTAGCCTTGTTGTCCGCCTAAATGAATTATAAATAAACATAAAAAAACTAGTAGGCTATTTGCAGTATTAGATCGTTTTTGACGTAATTAATTTGCACTGAAATGAGTCTGACACACGAGTCTGTCGGCTGTCGGCTCTGACAGCGTTGCATCACGTGCACCTGCGCAATATCATAGCCTATGATTTCCGAAAATAGTACTATGTTGTCAACTAGTGATATGATGACAAGAACTTTTGAGGAATATGTAACATAATTTAGACAATTGTTTCTGTCATATGTATTATAATAACTGACAGACTCTATAATTTCAGCCGCTCTGTGCAGCTCGCACAGAGTGAGGCTGAACCTATTTTTTACAGTCTATGGGCTGAACATAGGAGCTCAGCTTCGCGGCTGAGACACGAATAGACTATTAACTTAAATATTTTACTCTTAAACACAAAAGGCACGTCCACTTTAATAAAAAAATAATATTTATTAAACAAACCAGATCAAGTAATATTCAGTAAACCTTCTAGTAGCCTACTTTCTTCAATCTGTCCGTCTTCTCCGGTGAGTTGGGCTAATCCAAAAGAAGTGAAAACAAGGGGGGTGTTCTGAAGACAGACTGTTACCTGTGAAACAGGGGTGCTCTGAAAACACCCCCATTAGCAATTAGTGCTTTCCACCTGATGAAATGAACGCGACAAAACTGATGAAATGAACACGGCAAAACTGATTACCGGTAAATGAACGTGACAAAACTAATGAAATGAACGCAGCAAAAAATCGACCAATCAGAATTTTGGTCGAGCCAGAACGTATCGACCAAATAATCAACTAATCGACTGGAAGAATACAGCCCTAGTGATATGAAGCAGGTCGGGATTGCTAAGAGACAGGTATTAGTTCCACACGCGACGCGAGTTCCGCGGATGTAAAAAGAATATGGACATTCCATTCTACCGAACTACACGCAAGTGCAGAATTACAACTCACAGGTCAGTTTATTAGACAAATTAAACTTGTGAGGTAAAGCAGCGCTGTTTCACTTGGTCTAACATTACACTATCACACTAAATTGCATTTGAATGTGTTGAAATGTATGATATTCTATGCGTTAGTTTGTCTGTATGAGACTTAGCAGTAAGCTAGATCAACATTAGAATAACATACAGATCATATTCTAACATTTTATCATTGTTGAACTATATAACATTGATTAGTTTTATGTAAATGTGCTCACCTGTTTAATAAAGTACATGTAGGAGCGGTCGAAGTCTCGGACGTGGAGCTCTCGGCATCTCGAAAACACCGTGCTGATATTGATTTTCGTTTTAGTTCTCCTTTTTTATCTAAAGTCTGCTTGCCATGGTCCATAATTTTTGAACAAAAAGACAACAGCGTGCAGATAGACATTACGAACTATACAGTTGTCCACGTCTGTCGCCTTGGTTACTATCAGAGGGCTCTGGTTGCTATTTGGCAGTACGAGCGGAAACCAGGGAGAATGCGGATATGACTCCATTGACGGCGACAAAACGGAAATAAAGAAACTTGACATGTCTTCGAATTAAATTACAAATTTCTCCTGGTTTGAAAGTTGTTGGAAACAGTCAGGATAATGTAAGTACACAACTAAAAAATATATATATATAAAATAGATTTTATCTATTTTTAAAGCAAAAAAGTTACATATTGTACCTTTAATAAAGGAGTACAGACATTAGAAAAATATCAGTCCACACATGCGTTTTACATTTAATATGAGGGAAATAGGCTACACATGTGTTATAGACGTGACACAAAAGATCTTTAACTTGTAGGTGGCAAAATATTTTTTTTGTAATTCTATGAATTACACTGCGCAAACCAAAAGTAATACTACCCACCGGATGAAGAGGGGTTGGCTCTCCACAGAACTTTTTACAAACTATTTTTCGTGTTCGATTATGAGGAAAAAACAATGTTACGGACGTGACAGTTCTCCGTTACGGACGTGAGCGCTCTGAAAGCGGCACTAAAAGACTGCTTTAAAACTTCCACAGAGGCCTCAAATAGGCATTTAAAACAACAAATATTAAAGGATTAGTTCACGTTTAAAAAAACTTTTGCTGATAATTTACTCACCCCCATGTCATCCAAGACGTCCATGTCTTTCTTTCTTCAGTCTAAAAGTAATTAAGGTTTTTGATGAAAACATTCCAGGATTTTTCTCCATATAATGGACTTCAATGGCCCCAAACGGTTCAAGGTCCAAATGACAGTTTCAGTGCAGCTTCAAAGGGCTTTAAACGATACCAGACGATGAATAAGGGTCTTATCTAGCGAAACGATCGGTCATTTAAAAAATAAATTAAAAAGTTAAAGTTTTATAAGCACAAATGCTCTGTTCTTTGATGCACGTTCGTGACGTCACGTAATACGCAATTACGTTGAAAAGGTCACGCTTGACGTAGGCGGAATTACCGAGTCAGTGTTTACAAATGTGCGGAAGGAGGACCATATACACATATTCAAATGTCTTTGTCAGTTTATCATTTAAAATGCCCATTTCGTGCGTGTATCCTGGGTGTTTTAATATTAAAAAGCCTAAAAGAAAATTTTCGTCTGGACAGAAAAGCGTGACCTTTTCAACCGATCAACAGTGCATCACCGAACAGAGCAAGGCGAGCATTTGTGCTTTATAAAACTTAAACTTTTTTATTTATTTTTGAAATGACCAATTGTTTCGCTAGATAAGGCCCTTATTCATCGTCTGGTATCGTTTAAAGCCCTTTGAAGCTGCACTGAAACTGTCATTTGGACCTTGAACCATGTTTTCATCAAAATGAATGAAATGTTTTCATCAAAAACCTTAATTTCTTTTCAAATGAAGAAAGAAAGACATGGGCATCTTGGATGACATGGGGGTGAGTAAATTATCAGCAAAAGTTTTTTTTTAAAGTGAACTAATCCTTTAAGGATTGGCATATCAAGTAAAATAATATTCGATGATTGTTTGAAAATCATCTCCCCCAACATTTTCACAGGTAAGACAGCGTTCGCTCAAATTCCGCTCCGACATTAAATTTCTCTGTACTGTAGGCTATAGGCCTACGTGTTGTAGCCCAGTCATTAAAGAAAACGATTTAGTTTCATATTTATGTTTAATTAAAATCATTATTTTTTAAATTTCATCTATGTTGATTATATGAAAAGTGAAAAGCATGAGTAAGATCATAAGATGTGCAGTAACTCGGGAGACGAGTGGACAGACATGATTTTGACCACTTCATTTAGTTTGTTTTTGTAGAAAGCCTTTCTTTAAAGAGAGTTTCGTTTTGTATTAATTGTATCTTAATTTTAATCAATGTTTCATCAACCAATTACCTGGATTTAATAAATAAATATAGCAGGCAAAAGAAATAAATATAGCAGGCAATATAATCAGGACACGGAGGCGCCGGCGCGTGAACTGGAGCTCGTCTCAAAAATGAACCGAAACTCAGCGTATAAGCTACTTGCCTCACAGATCTGAGACATATATATATAGAGAAAGCATGAAATTTCTACTTTTAAACAAAACAATTCAAAACGAAAGAAAACAGACTGCTCTCTGCTTATGTAATCCGTATGAAATGTGCATTTCTCTCTGGCGCGTTTACTACTGCGAAGATCACGAGTCAGCATCGTCAACTTCATCTATGACACAGAAAACACTTGTTTATTAATAAACAATTGAAATGTCTCCTTGCTATATTTGACATTCATAATCATTACTTTTGCCAGTTCTTTGTGACAGCTTTTATGTGCGCTTTAGGTCCCTTACATGTTGCATGAACGCGTCATCACCGCTCAATAGTTAATATTGTTCTTTGGTGTTCAGTTTATACAGGTTTTTCAAATGTTATTTAATAAAAAATATATTTTTTTCTCTCAAAATATCCCTCCCCCCCCAAAAAAATTGCAGTTTGTAGTGAATCGTGGGTCAAAAATCGTGTTGCGAACAGAATCGTTGGTTTGGTGTACCGTTACAGCCCTAGCTCATATACATTTTTTTTGTATGTACACATACATACATACATACATACATACATACAATGAAATAAAAAGCATCTTTGGTTTGCCTGATGCACATGCACATAAAAATTGCATTGTTTGCGTATGTTTTTGATTCAAAACCCTTGCAGATAACTCACTTACTTAATGCAAATCATCTTAGTATTGTTCAGACTTTAATAGGCTGTTCCATTCAAAACAAAAGAGAAGTATGCATGCAGTTTAACGCGAGTTTAACAATGTTTGCAAAAATGGTTTGTGTGTTTCCATCTATATATGTTTATGTATTTTTGTGCATATTGACTTCGACACTTAGTACACTCCAAACAAACCTTTTATGTTTTGCCTTTCACATATTAAATGCACACAAAATATGCCCTGCATCCTACTTGCATGTTAACATACACGTACATGATTATAATGCAGAGGAGTTGGCTAGTCTCAGCCCGTTTATGGAAATAAATGTTTTTTTCACATTTTATTTACAGATTTTTAAGCCTATTTTTTTTAATAAGTGAGTCATGAGAGACTGGACAATTGAGAGAGGTGAAATGGGATCAGGACATGAACCAGGCCCAGCTTGAACCTGGGATCCTATGTCACGAGTACATGCTCCATAAGTCAAGGATATTTCAACATAAACCCCCTTTTTTCAGACTTCAATCAACCATACAGTTCATAAAAACAAAAGACAAAATGCTGTATAACAATGTTTTGTCTCTACATATCTATACCCAAAATTTATTTCCGAGTGCGTTTACGTACATTTCACATTTTGAATAGACACAGCGCTATACACTTGAAATGCATCTTTTGTTTGCCCGACACATGGCCACGTGAAATCTGCAGGGTGCCGTTGTTTGTGTGTTTACGTGCGCGTGTATATGATATGTTTACCAAATACCTGTTTATAATGCAGAGGAGCGGCAGCGTGTTGGCTGGTCTCGGCGGTAAATGGCGGGTATTATTCGTCAGTCTGGCAGTGTCTGGAGGCTGCTTCGCGCAGATACAAGGAGGCAACTGATAAGAAGAGCATCAGAAGGCTAGTTAATTGCCTCCAGTCTGCGGGAGCAGGGGGAATATTTAAAATCTATCGGATTAAAGGCAGATTAAACAGAACCCAGGCACAGGACCCAATGGCGCTGAAAGATTGCAATCAGCAAGGGTAATGGTGGAAGAGAAGGAGAGAGAGCGAAAAAAAAAAGAATGGGGCAGAAAGAGAGAGAGAAGCAGATAGGAAATTCAGATCCGCGGCTAATGCCCAGGGTTCCATCTTGTAAGCACGATTCATCTATGTGTAAATCATTTTCTCTCTCTCCCTGTCTCTCTCTCTTGCGTTTTTTTTTCTCTTTTCTTTCTCAGGCCTGCATTGCTATGGCAGGCGCTCATTCGCCTGTGCTCGGCTTATCGGTCGATCGGTGAATTAAAACTGCTCTTGCCCCTGCGAGGATGAGGAAGGTTGATTGAAGCCTGTATGAAAACTAGCTAATAAGTGGGAAATGTCAGAGGGGGCACTCTATCGAAACTGTGTACTTTTCATAATAACGCTTACGGGGTGTGGATTGGGATGCCGCGCGCGGGGAGGGGCGGCTAACGCGTCGGGACTGAAGGATGGAAGGACGGAGGTGTAATGACGGATTGAACGGACGGTGCAGGGATGAGGGCAGCATTTTGTGTCACATTGTTGGCGTAAAATCGCAAACAAATGCGAAGACAACGGTGGAGGTTTTATCCTCGATGTTTACACACTTTCTTCATCCTGGAGCAAGAGAGATGTAGAAATCTCAAAGAACTGATAAGATACAATTGCTGATTTTGAAATCAGATGACCTGAGTGGAGATCTTAGATAATTGAGTGCATAATCGGAGGGTTTTTTGTAGTTATTAACATCCATAATAACAATTGACCCTTCGCTAAGCCCCGCCCTCCTTAGTTACTGTTGCTACGCCTGTCAAGCTTTTGCGCCTGGCATGTCTATTACAGTATGTATGCACTGGTTTCAGACATTCCTAAGGAGATAATTAGTCATTTTTGGCAAACAGGTGAAAATATGAGAGAGCAAGACTGCAGTATGCATTCGAGGGCTATATCCACGACATAATATGCAAACGATTAGAGAATAATTTCATCAAAATTGAAGCTGAAGTCTATAACGTTAGGTCCCAGCGCAAGCAGCAGCCGCCTCATACGCTGACCATTCAAATGGGAAACACACAAATTGAGGAACAGCTTTGTGCATGCACAGCAGCGTAAGTGAAATTTGAAAATATTGTAATATTCAGGGCTTGACATTAACTTTTTTGCTCACTAGCCAATGTGGCTAGTGGTTTTCCAAAGTTACTAGCCACACAGCATTTTTACTAGCCACATTTTTGTTGTTGTGAAATTACCTGATAAAAGTTGACTATGGCGTGCTAAAATTTACTTGAACTAGATTTACAACCCTTTTAAATGTAAAACCACTGTACACACCCAAATCAAGACTACATAAATATATAACAATACAGGTCATTATCATTAGCTCTGATAAGGTTGTGTGTAAAGCTCCTTTTTTAAAATGAAACCATGTATTATGTATTATATGTCGCCACATTGCTCCACCGGCATACGACATAACTCCAGCAGGGCAGCTAGCTGTCTCTTCGATTCTTTGTTGTCGGTCACTAGCAACAATACTCACTAGGGCTGTCAAAATTGCTCAAAAATGACCTTCGAATATTCCCTCTAAAAAAAACCACATAGCTTATATTCGAACTATTCGAACATCTGGTTGCGCATTTTGTCAATGACGCGCATTACGTCAATAACAGGACAAAATAATACAAAGAGACATAACTACTTGCATAGGTAGTTTATTTAAGTTTAAACATATTTGACAACGTATTACCTACACGAAAACAAGTAAATCAACAAATGGCCAAGACCGCGGACATCACTCACTCTCGCTCGCTCACTCGCAGGCACTCTTTCGCGAATAGAGCGTCTGGCGCGAGTGTAAAGACGCGTTTAACCGCGTCTGGAGGTCTTGCGGCGCGAATGAGGCGACACGCGCTGTGCATAACAGTTTAAATGAACAACAACAATAAGCAAATGTTGAGTGCTGATCAAGAGTTTTGTGCAAGCAATTTAAGGTCGCGACTCTTATATAGCAGGCTTCATTCAGTGATTGAAACAAATATTATTAACATTAATTGAAGTTTTACAGTATATAGAACCGACATTGAACGCTCCGAGCGAGCTGTGCTGTGGTAAACATGGAACTTTTCCTTGACATGAAACGGTAAATAATCAAACCAGTGGAAGCCTGCAGTGCATGAAACTGCTGTATCTAACCTACCTTATTCATGCAATATCTATTCAGTCAGTAGGCTACAGTAGCCTACACTTCAGTAATGTTTCTGTTTAACGTTAAATAAATTGACCCCTCAGGCAGCGCAAAGCAGACAGCCGCGCCTCTGCTACCGCGGGCGTTTTTCCACATTCGAATATTAATTTTCACCTTCGAAATTCTGTTTTTTTTTTTTTTACTATTCGAATATATATTCACATTTAGAATATTCGTTGACAGCCCTATTGGAGTTGTAGTGTCGTAGTGTCACACTTATTTCAGATGCCTTTTGAAAAGACTACAATTATTCAACCCGCCAAAGTGGCTAGTTGAAGTGACTGTGTTACCCGCCACGAGCAAAATCCACCCGCATTTGGCGGGTTGGCGGGTGTTAATGTCAAGCCCTGGTAATATTATAAATCAAACAGCTTATCCATTTGTATTGTGGAATAAACACAAGACATTAGCCTGACCACTTTGCAATGATAACATTCTCCCGCTTATATTTGTAGTGCGCCAAGCTAACGTTACTGCTCACACGTCGTGGGTCACATTAGTGACTACTGTTATGAACTGATTAAGTTTGCATACCAACCTTTTCCTTGGAGATCTCCAGCAAGCCCCCTGATGTTCCCTCCTTTTACCTTTTACTTTAACTAGAACTAACACCGGGAGAGTCGCGATCGGATTGGGGTAACGTTACTAGTTTGGCCGTCGATTAACAAAATGCTGAAATATATTTTTAAGTAACGTTAAATTATGTCAGTGAGCCTCCGTCTTGCCTTTAATCACACTGCTTGATCCACGAGCTGGACAATAACTTTATTCTAGAGCTGCTATAAAGCCAAAACACTTTACTTTTAATTTCCTATTATCAATGTAAAGCTGCTTTGGAACAATCTACATTGTTAAAAGCGCTATATAAATGAAGATGACGCCCGGCATTTCTCCCCTTGGGTTTTAGGTTTCGAGAAGGGAACAAAATCCACCACCCCGTCCAAACTTTTAGGATACCGGGTATCAGATTTGCACAATCCATACGCACAATGCTTCGGCATGTTTCCCTCTCGCTCGAAAGCTTGCCAGACCTCCCGCGCCTAGTTACGGTTGCTAAGCCACGATTGGCCTGTGGCGGTTTTCGGGGGTGGCTTAGCGAAGGGTCAATTAGCTGTGTTTTTTTCCTAAGTCCAGCATTGTTATTAGACACTCTTGTTACTGATACTAAGGGTTCAGGGTTGGTTTAAATATCATATACTACTTGGAACATCTTATCGAACACTTAGCAATGCATTAGCAAACGCCAGCAACACCCGAGCAACTGCATAGGAACTCCCAGAACTGTGGGATACAATTCAGAAACAGAATTGGCCCCTGTATCTAGTGGCCTGTAAAAAAAAACAAAAAACTATTAGCGCTTAAGGAAATAAGCTTCCTTAAAAACTCGCACTACTTAAATTTGCCTACAAAATTCTGTAAAAAAAAAATTCGGGAAGTAATGCAAATTTTTAACACTGTCATTTCCTACAACAGTTCAATTTATTGTTTGATTACATTCTGTGATGGGAATGACAAACAAACAAACAAACAAATAATCCTTTGTATTGCTAATGCTAATTCTAAATGCACACATTCACTACACAAAAAAAAAAAAAAAAAAAAAAAAACTGCAATTATTGTTCACTATAAAATAAAAAAAAATGGTGTGGGGGAAATGACAACTGTTTTTTTTTAATTGAAACATTAAAATTAGCGCTGTCAATCGATTAACATAATTTTACATTGTAAACAGTGCTTTAATATAGGTCTAACAAGTAGGATTACATAAATTGAATAAAGTTGTCAAACACTTTACAGATTAATTATGCATTAATCCTTATTAAAGCTACAAAAAGTTATTCAGTCAAGTAGTAGAAGTGAGTAATTTTCTCTTATTCTTTTGTTCTTTGATTATCCTTAAAGGTGCTCTAAGCGATGTCAGGTGTTTTTTAGGCTAAAACATTTGTCACATACCGCAAACATCTCCTCACTATCCGCTAGCTGCCTGTCCCCTGAACACACTGTCAAAAAATGCGATCTCTGTAGACAGCCCAGGCTCCACAAACGGCAAGAAAAACAAACTGGCTCAGCCTGGACCACAAAACATAACAAACAGTGTTCCAGCCAATAACCGACAAGAATGATTTGGGGGTGGGGGTGGGGGTTGGGGGATTAGTGCGTGACGTGTGCACATGAATGGGGGTGTGGGGAGTGGAGGAGAGAGAGGCATGAAGAGGGAAGTTAGCTAGAGGAGAGATGTCCTAGACAACGACTAACGTTAAAAATGTGTATTCTTGAGAATTTTGATATGGCCGACACACGACCAAAAGAGACTATGTTCCGATGAACAAATAACAAAGAAGAGGGAAAAGAAGAAGGAACGCGTAAAGTCCCGAATTTACATCGGAAAAACGTTCAAAAGGTGGCGAGAACTCCGCCGGCAGAAGGGCTTCCAATCCGACATTCGGGTGGCTCTGTTTTTGCTGAACAGGTGTGTAAATCCAGGTTGTTTTTTCTAAATGGTTCATAACTGTTTCAGGAAGCATGGAAGGGAGGGGGAGGGGACAGGATGAGGAGGAGGGAGGGTTGAGCTAGCCTCTGTTTTGTTTGACAATACTTTGAACGTCAACAAGAAGTGACTTCACCCAACATCGCTTAAAGCACCTTTAATGACAAACAGCAGCAGGTTTAATAGGTTGCTGTCACTTTAAGACCTGATTAAAGAACACACATGATTTGGATCTGACATTAATTTTCTCACAACTCTTTACGACTTCATTCAATTCATTTAAGACTATGCTTGCGAGGATTCTCGACAAAACAGGCATTTTGGCATAATTTTGTGTGTTTTTGTCCATTCACGCACTGTCTGTGCGCATGTTTAACAGACGCGCGCCAGTACCACACTGCCTTCTCTTTTGAATAGTTTAAAAGCATTTGTATGAATACGAGCGGGGTCATATATTGTAACACTAGCCAAAGGATGATGGGAAAAAAATGGATGATGCGTTAATTGCGTTTAATATTTCTTAACACATTAAACTGAAAAAAAATGATTGCAAGTGTTAACGTTTATTTTGACAAACCTTTAGCTTATCATAGTTTAAAATTTTTAGAATTCATATTTTAATGATGAATAATCATATTTTTATTTTAAATGTCAAATTTAAATGAAGCAATAAAATCTGTACACAAAAGGTTCTTGAAAAGTAGCTAAAGTATTATGAAGGCATGGTAAAATGTTAATGTGATAATGTAGCGAAGAAAAGAAAAAAAGTTAGAATCCCCTGGAACACAAAAGCAACACCCCAAAACGGCTGAGGACTTCGTTCAAGTCGGCTTCGTCAAGCGGTTCACTTTAATCACAAAATTTTAGTCCACTTAACGTGACCGTCCAATTGAGTTCTCACGCTTCCATTAATTCCATCATGATAGCTCTTACAGTAACAGGCATTTAACTCAGCTCCCCGAAGAACATTTTACAGCACTTACACACTTCATCTGGCATAAAATCTTCCCTTTTGCTGGCTCTCTGTTTTTTTTTTTTTTTTTTTTAACTGACAGATTAGCTTCATAAATTATGCAGTATAAGGCAGCGGGCGACCCTGCAAAGTGATAGAATCATTTAAGTGTTAACCGGCTTGCAGGGAGGGGAGGATAATAATCATAAATATGAAACAGATGTCTGCTGACATTTGGGAAAAGAGAGAGTCAAATCCCTGTGCGGCAGGGCAAGCTTTTATCATCCACCTACTCTGTCCATCTTCTCTTATTTTATCCCTCACATTTTCTTATATGGAAAACCCAATGCTCTCCCTTTTTCCCTCCCAGTCCTTTCATCTAAATATTCATGTTTTGATTAAAGATGAACTGATATTGCTTCTTGGCACTCGTATCAGGTCGATGCCACCTGTATGAACACAAACTCAGTTTAATTTTTTAGGCTATCAGTACAAATAATTAGCGATGAAACTACCAGTGATCAAAGATTTACCATTTGTTGATTCAATCACAAAGATGACATTTTAGATTCGACTAGCTGTGCCTAGCAAATCACTATATGAACTAGGGGATACACTGATTAACTAAAACGCTTACATACCAAGGTCTAAATTAGAGAAATAAAGTCACATTGTGAGATACAAAGTTGCATTTGATATATAAAATTACAATTAGGTTGAATTTCTGACTTGTATGAATTGTATTTCCAAGGTGTCCCCTTTTGTCCTTGTTGAAAAGACCAGTGTGAATGTCTATGCTGGTGTATGCTAGTTCATGCTGGTCTAGCTGGTAAAATTAGTCCAACATTATGGTTTTTCAGTTTTTTTTGTTGGTTAAGCTAATTTTAAGCAGGGCAAACCAGCACACCAGCATCCCATGTTGTGAACCAGTACTCAAAACAAAAGAGCAGAAAAGGTTTTTACATCCATCCATCCATCCATCCACACATGCATGATTGCATTTATTGTGAAAACCACTTTACAATCTGATTTTAATAAAATGATTACATAATTAAATTTAATTTTATAAAAATGAAAGCTTATAGACCTTATGTAGCCCAGCCCCTTTTCAGCGCTGCGCTCGTTGTCTTTTGACTTCCGGTCTGTATTTTCACAGCGATTTTGCGTGTTTATTAATGAACGGCTCGTTTTAAAATCTTCCCGGTCGACTGACATTTGTTAAGTCATCTGCTTTAAACATTACAGTCCTCATGATAACTTTCGTTAACTTTACATTAAGTAAATCCACTTCAAAAGCTAATTACTCCTGGACAGCAATGCCATAGAAATATACAGAGCGACCGCAAAAACGGAAGTTCAAAGACAATATTCTAAAGATGGCGGCACCCTCGTTTCTCTGGCGCGTAAGGTCTATACATATACATTATTCTGTGGGTAGAAAAAAGGTAAATCAAGTTTACCTAATTTAATTTAGAAAACAACTATTTGTAATATGATGCTTATTTTCTCACACAATATAAATGATTTTTTTTTATACATTGAAAAATATAGGTGCCATTTATATTTTTAATGTCCCTCATAATGGGGCCATCATACATGGGGCTGAGTGGGTCTCAACTGGTAGATAGCAAACAAAAAATGAGTCATGTCTGTTCTGATTGGATAACATTTAGAAAATATTGTTCTAAGTCTTATTTGGTTTGCCATCATGCCATGGGCTAAATATACAGTGAGTAGTGAGATAAATCTTCCTGTATACACGTCAGCACGGGACGTTCTAGTGAGAGACTTACTGTATGAAGTCATAGTGTCGGATTGCAAATGCGTTGTAACTCTGAGGAGGATAAGTAAATTTAACTGGAGGAATTGGTGTTACGGGCAGTCGTATCGGTGCAAAGCCCTCTGAAACATGCGAAAAGACGTGTAAAACTCAGTTGAAGGCATGAGACAAATGTAATGCGTTTTGGCTAAATGCATGAATCACTCTGCCAACAGGCCCTTTATACTGGTGGCTATAGTGCTGCTTTTTAACCCAGAGCTCAGCTGTTTCCTCAGGCGTGTGTGTGTGTGTGTGTGTTAGTAGTATGCCTGCGTTAAGAGCAAATGATTAAGTACTGTCTGCACGCTGGATCAGTGCTGAGCGATTGAAGTGCGATTGTTGATGTCTGGCACTAGCCCGCGGGATGCTAGCACGATGCCTTTTCAGCAGCAACGCCCGCCAGTCGGGACAAACAATACCGCATCTTACTCATCCTGCTAAACCCTCTCGCTTTGTATACACACACACACACACACACACTTAAACACTCCAATACTCTCATAAACACGTCTTGTCAGTGTCTTCCCTATATTGTCGTTTTGTGATTATTGCATTGTGCTGTAATATAGGCTACAGTATTGTGCTATAGCGTATTACTCTATTTGGCATTGTTGTGCATCTGTGTGTGGTGTGAAGCTTATTGTGTGTTTGTGAGTGAAGCGGCAATGTGGCGCAATATATCTAATGAATTTTTTTGTGGTTTCCTCTTGGATTAATATGATTTAGCCATTAGCATTAGCGTAAGTGTGTTTTATTATTTATGTGTAGTTTTCAAGTATAAGATTGGCCTTTCACTCAACCTCAGCGCTTCTTGTCTTATCTGCAACAGCCGTGTGACCCTTCACCTTTGACTCAACCCTACCTGGTCACCTACTGCACATGAACATCAATCAATTTCACCCGTCCCCATCCTGTTATCATCTCACACCAGTTTCTGGACATCACCTTCTCATCTCATTTACATTTTACATTCCTTATTGAATGTTTAGAATGACGTACTACTCTATTTTTGCCAACATAGGCTCAATGACCTACCTATATACAATTCACTGCAGTTTCCAATTGAGAGGAACATTAGTAGGAGTAAAACACCAACAAATTGTATTCCTTTTCACATTAATAATTACACATTCTAAAAAAAATAAAGGTTCCAAAAGGGTGTTTTCACAGCGATGCCACTGTGAACATTTTGGGTTCCCCAAAGAACCTTTCAACCATTTAAAAAAAAAAAATTTTTGTGTGAAGAACATTTGAAAAAACTAGGGATGCACCGATATGAAAATTTTGACCGATATAGATTACCGATAACCGATAACACTTAATATTTGAAAACAGATATATTGGCACTTGGCAGATAAATCTAAATCAGAATTTTTATATAATTTTTGAGTGCCTGATTACAAAAACAAAAGTCTCACTATTAAAAGCCGTGTCCCAAGCACACAATTATTACGTTCTTATAATTGTATGTAGTCTACGTATATGACAGACTTGAGCTGCATATGTTGCACTGAACTGTATTTTCCTTTTTTGAAGTGATTCCAATCAAATTTCAAGTCATTCAAAATAGTGTACTAGAATACTAGAATTTCTAACTTCGATACGATACCTTAAAGGTCCCATGACATGCTACTTTTTGTAGGCTTTAATATAGGCCTTAGTGGTCCCTAGTACTGTATCTGAAATCAATTTTCAAAAATTCAGCCTCGGTGCAGAATTATAGCCACTACAAGCCAGTCCCAGAATGAGCTTCCTTCCAACAGGCCGTTTCGGTGTCTGTAGCTTTAAATACTAATGAGGAGGAGAAAGGCGGCGCAAGGTGGAGGGTGGGTGTGGCCTTGACCATCTTGCGCAACGGTACCGGTCCGTGCATGTTTACGTTGGATATAGCAATGGCACGAGGACACGCAGTCATTCAAGCATTTCAGTTTGACCCAGAATCTGATCCGGATGGAAAAGCAACAACTCTGCGGTTCCAGCAGGACGTTTCCGAATGGTTAGTTTAAAATATTATGTCTGGATACGGTACTTTATTCGGATGGTTTACAGTTATTATCATGTAGCTAACGCTAACCTACTGTTGCCTTTTCATGAGAGATCTGTAACATCTGTAATTTATCTTATTACAATTACATCATCAAGCTCTGCGATCTTGAAATGTGGATATCGCGCGCGCCGTATAACCAACAGGAAAACGGTTATCCAAATAACATAGTAGTGTACAACACTCGCGTTACAGTGTGTGTATTCACACGCATAAACTGCATAGCTAATGTGACAGCCACATTCTACGTGTAACAGTCTAGGCAACCATAAACAG
Source organism: Scardinius erythrophthalmus (assembly GCF_964197995.2). Lineage (NCBI taxonomy): Eukaryota > Metazoa > Chordata > Actinopteri > Cypriniformes > Leuciscidae > Scardinius > Scardinius erythrophthalmus. The sequence continues at coordinate 18,604,557 of NC_138224.1, read as the reverse complement.
TAAAGCAACACACTTATATATCATTAGTTGACTTACTTGTCCGAGGTGTGTAGCTGAGCCAAAGAGAGTGATCCAGACTTTAGTTTCAGACGTTCAGCAAGCCCAGCTCTGTATTAACCCTTCGGTGTTCATTTGTAACGTTACATCCAATTATTGAGCAATTGTTATGCTTCGCTCGCTCAAAAGCCATGATATCTCTCGTGGACAAACTAAAATCGCGCGCATTCCTACTTCCTAGCTCATTTTCTCATGGGCGGAAAATATTCTCTGGGCGGGCAAAGCAGAGACAGGGGAGGTAACATTCCTCCTTATGACGTCACAAGGAGGAGATTCAAGATCAGCGCGATTGAGCTTCCATTTTCTCAAAGGCAGAGAAAGATAGCAAAAGCTCGATTTACATCGATTGAAATTTCTAGACACTTGGGGACCATATACAGGCTAGGGGAACTCATATTAATGTTAAAAAACCTCAGAAAGTGAAAATTTCATGTCATGGGACCTTTAAAAAATATCGATATTCGATACCATTTTCGATACCACGGAGAAAAAAACTGCCACAATATTAATGGGGTATTTTTTTTTATTTAAAGCTGAATATAACAAGTCTAGAACATGACAATGAGGTTTATTTGACAAAAATGTCCTGAGTTCTATCTGTTAATATTTTTTCATTGGACCAGAGCTATATGAGCCGTTGTATTATTATTACCTACTGTTATCAAAGATTAAAATATACTGTAACAAATGGATTGTTTATCGGTCATAAATGCTGGTTAATACATTAACGTTATTTGATGAACAGATTTAAACACAAACGTGCGTGCATCACACGCAAAAACAATGCTCACTGGATCGACATGAAGTCAAGTCAAGTCACCTTATTTATATAGTGCTTTTAACAATAAAGATTGTGTCAAAGCACTTAACACTATCAAATTGGAGGACAGAGTGTCAGTAATGTATAATAATAAGATTAAACATTAAATTTTCAGGCATATTATTATTGAATTCAGAGATGTCATTGTCTAGCTCAGTTTAGTTTAATTAGTATCTGTGTAATCAAATTGATGATAATCGCAAATTTAGGCAAATTGCAGAATTAAATAATATATTTTTTAATAAAGTTAAATAGGCACAAGTTTATTTACATTTGACCACAGTTAAAATATTTACTTTTAAGATTCCTCAGTCAGATTATATTAACTTTAAGAATTACTGTGGAAAAACGAGACAACACACTCATAACAACAATACTAGGCCATCTTGGTTAATGTCTCAGAAAAGGTAAAATGAGAAGTTAGAGGAGTTACAGTTACAGTTATAGGGGAATTCAGAAAGAGGTGACCCATTGATGCTGAGTAGCATACAGTTACATGCTGCTAAATGTACATGTCCCCCTGGAACTTGTTCGTTAAGTCTGTTTTCAGAATTTAAAAAAATGAGTGATGGGATATTGATAGCCAATCTTTTGGGTGCCCGCAGCCCGCTCGCAGTGTGGAGCACGTGTCCGCGCTATTCTCCGACACGCCCGCTCGGGTGTGTGTTTTTAACGCGTGTCCGCGCTATTCTCCGACATGCCAGCTTGCGGTGTGTTTTTAACGCGTCCGCGCTATTCTCCGACACGCCAGCTCGCGGTGTGTTTTTAACGCGTCCACGCTATTCTCCGACACGCCAGCTCGCTGTGTTTTTATCAACCAAAGTCGGTTGCAAGGGCGCCGCACTCGCCATTTTTCCATACACTTCGCTTTTGCTATTTAACCAGAGCGAATGAGACGAGTGCGGTCACGTGTGGTGTTTGTCAACGCGCCTTTGGAGAGAAGTGAAAGTGACAGCTCGGCTAGTATGGGAGTATCGATACTTCGGGACATTAGTATTGGTACCGTTCAGATATTTCAGTATCGATATTTATCGAAATATCGATATTTTTGACAACACTAATTCAAAACAATCATGTTGAACAGTGCACATCTGAAGTGTCTCAGCTGAAGGAAATAATCCATTATTTATCAGCTTTAATATATTGGCCAAATGTTCTTATTGGGCCGTTATCGATAACATTAAAAATGAACATATATCGGCCGATACCGATATGGTGTTCGAAATATCGTGCATCCCTAAAAATATAAAGAATCTTGTTCTATGATAAAGAACTTTTTGTGCACTGGAAAGGTTCCATGGATGTTAGGTTCTTCATGGAACCATCAATGCCAAAAAAAAAAAAAAAAAATGTGGCAGATAATCAATTATTAAATGCTTATTTTCCGCAGCCACAATAGTGCTGTATGACAGATGTATTGAAATTAAATTCATCCATTTCTCCTGAATTACATGAAAGCAAGTGGCCGGTGAAGTGGGAGAAGAATAGAGTGAACTTTATTGTTACATACACAATGTGTTTCTTATATGAATAAAACACTTAGTCATATTATAAGTGAATGGATTGTTATTACCGCTTCCATAGACATCAGTGTGTATTTTTATCGTTTTACTAGTACTTGTGCATTTAAATTTCTGACACCTAAAATAAACATTATGTGGTTAAAAAACACTGCATAGTTGTGGTAAATGACAAAGCACAAAGACACTTTGAATCTGACAGTTTGTGACCCACTCACTGGACATTTAATTTCTCAACGGCCGTGATACGTACAAGAACAACCAACATGCTAAAATGTTGCATGATTTTTGCAGTATGTCTCCCAAAGCGTGTTGTTATCAACTTATTTTTACAATATGTTTAAGAACTGGAAGAAATATTTATACACCAATAAATGCATATTTAAAAATGCTTATAATGCGTAATTACAGTTGATTTTTGAGATAACATGACCTCACTTTCTGAATTTATACATGCAATTTTGTTAAGTTATTTGACAATGCTGTGTAGCAAAGTTTGAAACATGTTGCGTACTGCATAATGTTCCATACAATTTTTTTAACGCTTGTATTCCATTGCGAACATAGTCAAAATCTCCAATATTTATATATTAAATTCAGTTTTTAATATCCCTCTCACTGTTTTTTATGTACTTGCCTCACAAAGGTGGCAGGATTATACTCTTAAGAAAAATGGTAAGGGCATGACTTGCGTGTGTGTGTGTGATAGGTAGATAGGAAGATGTTGTTACAGCTAATGTGTGTTGTGAGATGATTGCATTGATGTGAATGAGTGTAATTGTATGAACAACTGCTCAAATTTAACACAAATATAAACCTTCACACCTCAGGGGCTTTAAATGTTACCGCCGTAAAATGCTGATAAAAGTAAACAAGCACAAACCTGCATGATGGACTTGTAAATCACTCACACAAATCAAAGCTTTCCAAGTTTTATCTCTAATCCATGACTTTGATCCAAGCTCTTTCTTCATGCATTCTAAAAACACAGAAAGGCTATATTTGGAATAGAATACTAGTGTTTATTTAATGTGTACTACCTTACATAAAAGAGTATGCAACAATTAACATTTCAAATGATATCATGCTACATTATTTTAATGTGACTTCACTTTGTTGAATTCAGAAATTGGAATCCATCTTGCAAATAAAATTGAATCCGATCAAATCAGAAACACATTTCTGGTGTGTTGCATTGTGGGATATAGTACTCAGGACTGTGTATTCTGGTTGTAGGCTACTGCACATTTTGTTATTTAATTATCATTAGCACAAAATTACTTATAACTAGTGTGACATATTGCTAAAGACATAAATCAGCCAAAACACCTGCCATATTTATTTTTCTGCAAATTGGATTTTTCTGTTCTTATTAAAAGTGCAATCCATCAAATCAGATATCTGATCTAACCTGTTCAAGAATATTTAAATGTCTAAACAACCACTTGCCCTGAGAGTGTGTGTACATATGCATATAAACATTATTCTATAAACAAAGGATTTGCATCTCCCTGAAGCAAATTGCGGAAATACATCATGCTTTTTTATGACAGTGGCATCAGATAACAAGCCTTACCCTTTATAATGTTTACAAAGATACACACACTGTGTGCTTATGAAATTGGGGAGATTCCTTCCTCAATCCACCTAATTGTGTCCATAAATCTTATTGTCGAACGTCACCTGATGGAAAAGGAGTTTAGTGAGCGAAGTGTGCAATATTTCCTAGAGGGCTTTCTTTTTTTTTCTTTTTTTTTTTTTTACTACATGTTTGAACCTAGAATTGAGGCAGGGATTGATCATTTATATCAATGTTTGCAGGGAAATTCCACAAATAAAGATAAATCAAAGACATTACATAATTGTGGCAGATGAAAACATGGAATATAGACAACATGGAATGAAAACATGGAATATATGCAAAAAGTGGCTTTAGAAAGAAATGAATATTTTCTATACGAATATAAAATAGTCAACTTCTTAATTCAACTCTAGTGAGGGCTAATTTAATTTAAACATTTTAATTAAATAAAATGTTCCCCAGTTTTTACATAAATGTAAAAAAAATACAGCTTATAATGTGAAATGACACAAACATATTTTGTTCATAGGTGAAAAAAGATGATAATAATAATAATAATAATAATAATAATAAACAACTTAATTCCAAATTTTTGTAATTAATTAATGTGATGTTCATTATTTTCGAAAACGTGTAGACAAAAAATGCATGCAATCAATATATGTACACACACACACACACACACACACACACACACACACACACACACACACACACACATATATATATATATATATATATATATATATGTATATGTGTATATGTGTGTGTATATATATGTGTATATACAGTACCAGTCAAAAGTTTGGAAACGTTACTATTTTTAATGTTTTTGAAAGAAGTCTCTTATGCTCATCAAGCCTGCAGTTAAACCCCCCCCCCCCCAAAAAAAAAAACAGTAATATTATGAAATATTATTACAATTTAAAATAATGGTTCTCTTTTTTAATATACTTTAAAATGTAATTTATTTTTGTGATGCAAAGCTGAATTTTCATCAGCAAGTACTCCAGTCTTTGGTGTCTTATGATCCTTCAGAAATCATTCTAATATGCTGATTTATGATCAATGTTGGAAACAGTTGTGCTGCTTAATATTTTTTTTATAACCTGAGATACTTTTTTCAGGATTATTTGATGAATAAAAAGTTAAAAAGAACTGTATTTATTTAGAATAGAAATCTTTTGTAACAATATACACTACCGTTCAAAAGTTTGGGACCAATAACTTTTTTTTTTTAAAGAAATTAATACTTTAATTCAACAAGGATGCGTTAAATTGATAAAAGGTGATGGTAACGATTTATATTGTTAGAAATGTTTTTATTTTGAATAAATGCTGTTTTTATGAATAAATGCTGTTAACGTTTTACTCATCAATGAATCCTGAAAAAAGTATTCCAAAAAAATATATTAAACAGCACAACTGTTTCCATCATGGATAATAACTGAGTATCAAATCATCATATTAGAATGATTTCTGAAGGATCTTAAGACACCAAAACGGTAATTATGTTTTTGAATTTCGTAAGAAAATGGGCGTAATTTGAAATCTGAGACTTTGTTTCATATCAATAATAACAAAGCACAAAGATTATTGCGATTTATTGGATGGGATGCAACAATGTTCCATTCATTCATCAACTGAAAACAGGATGACTAATCGATTCTTGGGATTTAAGAATCGATATCATTTCGTAAAAATGAGAATCGATTAAAATCGAGAAATCCATATTTTTTACCCAGCCCTAGTATGTATGCATGTGTGTGTGTGTGTGTATAATTATATAATATATAAAATATTATTAGATTATTATAATTTTAAACATGTAATAAATTATATTTTTAGAATGGATATTCATATTTAAAGATTGAAAGTCAGGGAAGAGGGAAAAACTAAATCTTTACATAAGTATGTAAGTATGAATAAGTATGATAAAAGGTTTTAAAGTGTTTTTTTTATATATATAATAAAAAGAAAAAAAATATAAAACTGCTCAAACTGCCATTTTCTTCTGCATCACAGTTTTTAGGTCTTTGTATCACATGTATGTCTTTGGCTGCATAAAAACAAAACAAAAAAAGCGTATTTGGATCCCTGTGTTCCATTCCTGTCTATTGCGTTCCATCCAGCTGTTTTTGAACGCAAGCACGCGTCACATATGAACGTTTCCTTGCTCATTTGTGCTGACACACAAGGTGATACTTCATGCTAGAATTGCCTTGATTCAGGAGAAAATCCCTTATTATGGAATGGACTGATTAATTGCATTAATTGTTTTTGTACAGTATTTTTTTTTTTTATATACAATCACCTAACTAAATGAATGCATTATATTGACAGGCCTAATACAGATACAAAGTTAAAGCAAAAAGATGCAGGTAAAACCTCATGAATACAAGAACCAAACATACACACGGGTTAACCTCGCAAACAAACGTTAACAAAGACTATAATCCGGTTAAAACTGACAGATATAATTTATTTTCCACCGCCGGGTAATAGTTTATGCCACACTATCTCGTGCGGGACGTCAAAATTCTTTCAGTTTAGAATTGTTTGAACAACAGCAGCGTGGTTATCCCTTTTTTCTGAGCGTATGACTGCGCGGTGACAGTGAATGATGTATTTTTTTCTCCTTTCTGCAGGATTTCTTTTAAACAAACATGTGAAGGCCTTTGTGTCAGCCTGTCTGTATTTTACCGTTTCAAAACCTCGTCTTCTGAGCCGCCCGTGTTAATAATCACCTTGACTTCCATCAGGCTTTAACATGAAACAATACATCCACGCTGCCTTGAACCGCACTTCAATGAGCTTAAAGCCATACGGCCTCCCCAGCACCCAAACACACACTTTTATGCAAATATTGTGTCTTTGTACTTGTGAATATGAAAGGTGTTATTAAATCTTATTTTGCATTATTCTGGTTTGAAGGATAAATCTATCAAAGAAGCTCAAAATTCAATAAGTTATGTATATTTTTTGTTGTTTTTATTTATTTGAACGTTTTTTAATTAAGTGCCGTTGTCAGTAGATGATGTGTCGGGAAAGTTGTGGACTACCGATGGAGGGACAGAGAGGAAATGACAGAAAGAGGCTTGTGAAGTGTGTAGACTGAGTGAGGGGCTGCTATGTGCTGATTTAATGTAAAGTGAATTGTGGGTAAAGCTACTAAAACTGAGGCAAATTTAAGCCGCTGGTGAGATGTTATTTTAAGCCCCGCAGGTCAGGTGGGCCAATCCCACTGACCCCTGTCAACACGGTCATAATTTAGTGGTCTCTCTCTCTGCATGTGTGCGTTTGCCTCTGTAGGCTCCATATTTTATACTTTGCACTGATGAAATATGAAAGAAATATCAAAACTGGTCATTTAAAGTAGTTCAAATCAAGGGGATGAGAAGTTTGAGAGTAGGGGTACCTACACACTACAAGATAATAGGGCTGATTTTGGGACCAATTCTCCACTTCTGACAATCCTAGGTAAAGTCCCGATTATCTTATCAGATTTTCCTGTGGTGTGAGGTGTGCTAACAAGAGTGATTGAATCTGCTTGGAAGAACGTCGGGGTAAATGCTTGTTTCCGCCACAGAATAAAAAATAAAAAAGACAATTGTGACTTTTTATCTAACAACTCTGACTTTTTTTTCCCCACAATTGTAAGTTTACATCTCACAATTCTGAATAGCGTGATATAAAGTCGCAATTGCGAGTCAGTATTGCGAGATATAAACTCGCAATTGTGTTATAAAGTCAGAACTGTGAGATATAAACTCACAATTGTGTGTTATAAAGTCAGAATTGTGAGATATAAACTCACAATTGCGTGAAAAAAATTTAGAATTGCGAGTTTATATCTAGCAATTCTGACTTTATAACACGCAATTCTGACTTTATATCACGCTATTCTGACTTCATATCTCACAATTCTGATGTAAACTCGCAGTTGTGAGATAAAAAGTTGCAATTATCTTTTAACATGTTTTATGGATCATAAATCATAAAAAAAATCCAACATATGGTCAGATATCTTGTTGTGTTGTGGGAACCCTGAGGACAAACGCGCACACACACTCTGTAGATTGTCATGTGGAACGAAACAGTGACCAATCAGAAAGTGAGTCGATGGAAGACGGAAGCACGACACGACTACGTCCAAACCAAGAGTCACACTGGCGACTGTTGATAGAGTCTGCGGTCTGTAGCGCCTTTGTTAGCGTGCCCGCATCCGTCGGAGAAGCCGGTTCAAATCCCGCATGGAGCGGTTTGAGTAGGACCGGTTACATGTGGTCTCTCACATTTTGAAAATCTGATAAGATTTTAAATATCTTTTAGTGTGGGTCAGTCTAAGAGGGCTTGGTGATGAAGCAGTGGAAGTTAACCTGTTAACCGTTGCCAGTGCGCGGGCGCACTGAAGCGTTTTTTTTTATATATAGTTCAAAGTTACTATCAGATTTAATGTTATACCTTGACAAACTATACATCATTAAAAAGATATAAGACTCAAGTTTCAGTATTTGACCACTATTGTATTCTGAGAAACTTATAGCGACAGTTATTTCTTAATTTGTGTCAGGAGTTATGAAATGAAAAAATGAGTCGATACCTTTGATATGAATTATGCGCGTCAGCCGCTTTCATTCATAAAAAACTCCCGTGCTGTCGTCATGACAGCGATACACAAAACAACGTCCTTCAGGGCTTTTAGCTCAAAAATGTGCATATTTGGAGAAATATTGATAGATTCTCATAGATTTACATCAGATTTCTATAGACAGGAATAATATTTATTGAATTTATACCCAAATGCGTCGATGTAATCATTATGAGCGCTTAGATACTCTGATACTGTGTTTTCAATTCATACCAATAGCCTGAGGGCGCTATTATGCACAATAATAGTCCATATATGGAACATGAAGAAGAGCCATGATCGTGTGACATTCCAGGACGTCACTGATACACACAAAGCTAACAAGAGATCGCTGTAACATGCAGATACAGACGTTTTGAAGACAATAAACATGTTTGCAATGATATTTGAGTTACCTGTGTTTTTCAAGCCATGCCAGGTATTTCCTTAATAATTATCATTGTGCAGAATCCTATACCAATAGTATATTTTCTGTCTGATTTTTTTATCTGAAGCCAAATTAGATCACAGAAGATTATTTAAAATACTCACTTGCGTTATAAAGTAAGTTTGGAGCACAAACATGGTTTTAATCTCATAAATTGTCGTGTATTGATGGTGTGCTAAGCTAACATGCTAGCTAGCCCTAGGTGCACCTGCCACCTAGAAATTATACTTTTATGATTTTTTGAATGCTTACTGAAATGTTTCTTTATTCAAGAAATGCATTTGATACAGTTTAAAATGTGAGGTGAACTTTGAGAAAAGAAATTAGGGACTGAAACCCTATGAATAGCCTGTGAATAGCCAGTCGTTAGTAACTATAATGCAGACAAAAGCAGGGCTTGACATTAACTTTTTGAGGCACTTGTCCTTCGGACAAGTAAATTTATGTTTTACTTGTCCATGCACAAAAGTCACTTGTCCGGGTAAAGATTTATAATTTTATCATTTATTTATTTTTTGTGTGTTTTGCTAATGCAGAATTCGAACAAACCATTGAAAGCATCCAAACACTATCAATATTAATAAAATTCAGTTGAAACAGTAGAAAGGAACGTGTCCCAAGAACAGAGTTCCCCTTCAACAAGAAATAAGGATCTCCAGACTTCATAATACAAAGTAATACTTTGCACGCTGGTGTGCAGTGTATCACCAGAGGAAGTGGTGACTCTTGTAGGTATCCTCGGTATTTGCAAGCTAGCCTGACTTACTGTATACTATATCTAAAATAATTTTGTAGACATAGAGATGCACCGATTACAATTTTCTAGGCCGATTCCGGTTTTTCATTGAGTTTGACCTGCCGATTCCGATTTTTTTTTACAGCACACACAAATATTTATTTTTGATCTTTTCTTTAGCCCTTTCACGCGTAAGTTTAAAATATTCTAACTGACACCCCCACCCCCAGAGTGAGTTTTTTCAAGGCGAACGTTCCCTTTAATGTTTCCATGGCGACGCGTCACGCGATACACCGCAGCCACAATAATACTGTATGACAGATTTGTCGCTTTCATTTCGCTTTTCCTTTTTTATTCAAAATATTCACAAACTTGCTTACCATGTCATCAACCAGCCTATCTGATATTCCGATTCTCAAATACGTGTGAGTGAGTGTGTTTGGTTGTTTAAAAACCTTTATAAATAATCTTGATCTATAACATGAGATGGGCGCTGCGTTGTCCTGTCAGTCGGATTTCAGCACGTGAATTCATCAGTTTCTCCCGAAATAAATGCAAGAACGTGGCCGGTGAACTGAGAAGAATAGAGTAAACTTTATAGTTAACGTTACTTCCACTATGTTTGTCTGATATGAATAACACATGTTGGCAAATTATATTTGAATAGATTGTTATTGCTGCTTCCACAGACATCAGTGTGTATTTTACAGACTCCAAATGTGTTGTTTTACTCCTGCGTATATGTATTTAAATATCTGAAACCTAAAATAAACATTATGAGGTTGAAAACACGGCTTAGTTGTGATATATGTGATATACAGCGCTGAACGCGTCCGACTCTGGCTCAGCGCCAGCCAACGCGCGAAAGCACAGTTTGAATCTGGCCGTTATGCGACGTCTCAAATCCGTAAAATTTAATCTGTAAAATTATAGACGTAATGAGTGGCACATAACGTGAAGTAACATAGCATTTTATTTTGTTTGAGATTTAACTTGTCCAGTGGGACAACTAATTTTCTCTTCCACTTGTCCTACAAAAAAATCCACTTGTCCCGGACAAGCGGACAAGCCTTAATGTCGAGCCCTGAAAAGAAATGCATATTTAGAGCCATAACCAGGCTGGAGAGGTGTGAATGTGTGCATGGGGAGACTGAGACTGAATGGGGCTCGTCTGCACCACAAAACAATAGAGACAATATACTGGATAGATGCTTAGAAGATGGCAATAAACATCAGTTGCATTTTAGAGTCAAATCAAAATAAAGTAATTTGACATGGTCTTGAAAAACATTTAACTAAATACACAGTTTTGGACTTATTGTCTTCAGATTTTAAACATAAAATGTTTAGACATGTGGCTTTAGCTGTAGTGCATTTCTAGATTGCTACAGTGCCAACTTCAATTTTATTTTCATAAGGATGTTTCATAAAAATTAATTTCTAATAACTTTACAAAACTTTGAAGCTATTTATAACAATTTTTTTCATTATGACAATAATTAATTCTACATTTACAATACACTGCCAGGTGTCAGCTTTCAAATGAGATCATACTTGTGCTTTTAGTACAAAGGGTACATAAACTGTATCTGTTTCAGTTTGGGTATGTCATTTCTGGGGATTTTTCAAAAGTGGGGTTGCAGCTTAACAGGTTAATAAGTTTTGAGGAATGAATGATCGTTATTTGCGCAATAACAAAGAAACCAAGTTGCTTAAATTAACTTGAATTTCTCAAATTCCCCAGATTTGTCACACTGTACCTGGAAACAAAAAAGGTTCATGTAAGTTAATCTCTTTGTTCCAAAATTGATCTTAAAAGCTTGATTTTGTCACACTAGACATGTTCTGCCATGTCTAATATTTTAGCCCAATATAAAGTCTTTCAGTCAGTCAATGTTCTCTGTTGATTCAGTTTAGTTAAGTGAGTCTAGTTTGGTTAAGTGAGTCTATAGCATGTAAGAGTGAAACTTGTCAATCAAAGCTTAGACCGAAAGTGATGGAATCTTCTGACGCAATCTCTGAAAGCAGCCGCACGAGAATGGTCTGACGCTTTCAATTAAAATGTCCATCAGGGATTACACGAACACTTACATATATACACAAACGCACACACTTATTCTATGTTCTCTTAGTGTGGCCTTGGCACTTACAAAGAGCTTACAAATCCTGCTTTTGCCTGCAGGCACCTCAGCTCAGTGCAACAAAAGTACTCTATTCTTTCTCTCGTACTGTCTGTGCGTCTCATTCGGTACATACGAATACTTGAATGCTACAGTTCCAGACAAGGCCGTAACCATGTTTTGTACATTGAAAACACAAAACAATTTCTTCTGTTTTTACTAAATGAACAGCATCATAGAATGACATGTAAGAGAATAAATTGTTAAATTGCACAAAAGTATACTCATCACTTCATAACATTAAGGTTGAGCCACTGTAGTCACATGGACTATTTTAACCCTCTGAGGTCGACAAACGCGCGGGCGCGTTTTGCTGGATTTTCTCCACATTGTAGCACTATAAACTTAAATTACTCAGTCATTTATAGTCATACAGAAAAAAGAAATATAAAAAAAGAATCTGTGATATTTCTCCTTTTGTATGTGTCCACTTACAATCAAACCAAAACATTGTGCTTTTGTAAAATAAAGAAAATAAACAGGGTGTGCGTTCTGCCTCTCCGTCGCGGTGAACTTTTTTTTCTTGAGCACGTCTATAAACTGAAACAAAACTCAGCGAATACTTGTCACACATTTATGAGCCATATACCTTTATAAACATTTAAGTGTGTACTTTTAAATGATCCGATTCAAAACCAAAACAAATATTCTCTGTTTAAGTAATTTGTATAAAACCAACAAGATGTCCAGCTTCTCAAACGCTTCCTCATTACAGTTAATTTGGCCACGCCCACTCGCGCAAAAGATATTCACATGCAAATCTCATGGAACGCGGACTCGCTCATTACCTCAACAACAAAACACTTCACTTCACTTTTCGTCGAGTTTGAAAGACGTGCCTGAGCTTACATTGGATTTAGGCTACCTCAGAAGAAAAAGAACGCGATTTGAAGACAAGAAAGGTGTAAGGTAAGAAATTCTTACATATTAGTTTGTTATTGTTGCATAAATATCACGTTGCAGTTGAACTGTTGCTAGATATATGGGGAATATTATAATATTTAGACCCGTGTTTACTGTTACTGTGTTTGTGGATATCTGCTCAAACGTAGATATGTATATGGTAACCATAATGTTTTATATTTGAGCGCGATCACGTTTGAATGTATCATATTTTTGATAGCGATCGCGTTTGAATGTATCATATTTTCCTGCGCGATCGCGTTTGAATGTACACATCATATTTTGGATGAAAGCAAAACGCACCAAACGGCTTCATGTTTTTATTATTATCTCATTTCATATCATCATAACGGATGGAAACATTTGAAGTAACATGATAATCAATATATTTTTCTCTAGCTTAGTTGTTACTGAAATCTTTTTGAAAATATATATAGGCTGCTATATTGTTATTATTTTATGCAGCACTGCGCATAGCCTATACCTACAAGGCACAACAAACCTGGTGTTCATTATATAATATATTGTTGGAAACATTTGTGTGAGTGTGTGTGTGTGTATTCTGTGAATTTTAAAAAGCAATTTTAACAAGAAAAATCTAAAATGTATTCCCAAAATCGTGCAGGCCTTTCTCTTGATATCAGTATGTTCACTTTTTTTTTTTTTTTCAGGGCCTAGATGCCACTGAGTCCTGCTGACTTCAACGTTCACAGTACATGTCTCTGTACATGAACATGGTACTTTTTTGTTGTGTATCTTTGGATTATGTTGTGTTGTAAATAAATCCAAACAATTTTAAAAGCCATTCTTTTTTAAATCTCCTCATTCTTTGTGCAAGGGTGGTCAGAATGATGGGCCCTGATAAGCTCCTAATAGGGCCATTAGGGAGGTTCTTTGTCTTTCTCAGGTGTGGAAAGCTTTCATATTAATGAGATGATCCGACCCTTCGCATATTGCTTTATCACACAAAACACGTCGTAAAATTTTTAAATCAATATATTGTCTTCTCTGAATGAGCAGTCAGGGTGATTCTCACATAGTTTTAGAGCAAATATTCTAGGCTACGTCATACAATTTTCAGAAGTCTTGTGAAGAAATAATCAGTATGGGTTTCATGACCTTATTTCAGTGAGAATTTATTTTTGTATTTTCACAAACCACGCATAAATGTCATTATCTCAAAACTACAAACTTTTACATACATGCTGCTGATATATTATTGTAGCAGAGTTTGTGCTGAATACAGTGTAATTAGACTTTAGCCATGAAAATGTCACAAGTAACAGAAATAACCACAAATGTCATAGCATGTCAGAACACCTCCAGGGCCCAGAAAACAGCTCAGACCCCAGAGGGTTAACAATGTCTTTCCTACCTTTCTGGGCCTTGAAAGTGGTAATAACATAGGGGGGTCAGAAAGGTCTCCGATTTCATCAAAAATATCTTAATTCGTGTTCCGAAGATGACCGAATGACTTACAGGTTTGGAACGACATGAGGGTGAGTAATTAACCCTCTGGGGTCGGCAAACGCGCCGGCGCGTTTTGCTGGATTTTCTTCACATAGTAGCACAATAAACTTTAATTACTCCGTCATTTATGGTCATACAGAAAAAAGAAATATGAAAAAAGAATCTGTGATATTTCTACTTTTGTATGTGTCCACTTACAATCAAATCAAAACATTGTGCTTTTGTAAAATAAAGAAAATAAACAGGGTGTGCTTTCTGCCTCTCTGTCGCGGAGAACTTTTTTTTTCTTGAGCACGTCTATAAACTGAAACAAAACTCAGCAAATACTTGTCACACATTTATGAGCCATATGCCTTTATAAACATTTAAGTGTGTACTTTTAAATGATCGGATTCAAACTGAAAACAAATATTCTCTGTTTAAGTAATTTGTATAAAACCAACAAGATGTCCAGTATCTCAAACGCTTGCTCATTATTTTTAATTTGACCACGCCCACGTGCGCAAAAGAGAATCACATGCAAATCTCCACATGGAACGCGAACACGCTCGTTACCTCAAAAACAAAGCACGAAAAAACTTCACAAGTCTCTGCTTTACGCGCCTGAGCTTACATTGGATTTACCTCAGAAGAAGAAGAATGCGATTTAAAGACAAGAAAGATGTAAGGTAAGAAATTCTTAATTATTAGTTAGTTATTGTTGCATAAACTTCACATTGCAGTTGAACTGTTGCTAGATATATGGTGAATATTATAATATTTAGACCTGTGTTTACTGTTACTGTGTTTGTGGATATCTGCTCAAACGTAGATATGTATAATATGGTAACCATAATGTTTCATATTTTGGAGCATGCTGTGCGTTTGAATTTATCATATTTTGCAGCATGCTGTGCGTTTGAATGTATCATATTTGGGAGCGCGATCGCGTTTGAAAAGCAAAACGCACCAAACATAAGGCTTTATCTTTTTGCTATTATCTCATTTCATATCATCATAACGAATGGAAACATTTGAAGTAACATATGATAATCAATATATTTTTCTCTAGCGTAGTTACTGAAATCTTTTGGAAGATTTTTAGCCTGCTATAGGTTATTGTTATTATTATTTTATGCAGCACTGCGCATAGCCTATGCCTACAAGGCACAACAAACCTGGTGTTCATTATATTATATATTGTTGGAAACATTTGTGTGTGTGTGTGTGTGCGTGTGTGTGTGTGTGTGTGTGTGTGTGTGTGTGTGTATTCTGTGAATTTTAAAAAGCAAATTTTTTTTTTAGGGACCAGATGCCACTGAGTCCTGCTGACTTCAACATTCACATGAGTCTCTGTATATGAACATGGTAAAGTGAAAATCAAACACCTTGGAAATGAAAGGTATGTTTTTAGGAATGGCACAAAGGTCTCTGTCTTTGGATCATTGTTTTCAATAATGTGCTTTTTTGTCATTTGTTGTGTATCTTTGGATTATGTTGTGTTGTAAATAAATCCAAACAATCAAAAAGCCATTCTTTTTTAAATCTCCTCATTCTTTGTGCAAGGTTGCTCAGAAGGACAGGGCCTGATAGCTCCTAATAGGGCCATTAGGGAGGGTCTTTGTCTTTCTCAGGTGTGAAAAGCCATACATATTAATGATGTGATCACGCCTCCTCGCATAAAGCTTTCTTACACAAAACACGTCTTACAATTTTTAAATCAATATATTGTCTCATCTGAATGAGCAGTAAGGATGATTTTCACATAGTTTTGGAGCAAATGTTCTAGGCTACGTGATACAATTTTCAAAAGTCTTGTGAAGAAATAATCAGTATGGGTTTCATGACCTTATTTCAGTGACAATTTTTTTTGTATTTTCACAAACCACGCATAAATGTCATTATCTCAAAACTGCAAACTTTTACATACATGCTGCTGACATATTATTGTAGCAGAGTTTGTGCTGAATACAGTGTAATCAGACTTTGGCCATGAAAATGTCACAAGTAACAGAAATAAGCACAAATGTCAGAGCATGTCAGAACACCTCCAGGGCCAGAAAACCCCTCAGACCCCAGAGGGTTAATGACAGAATTTTCATTTTTGGTTGAACTAACCTTTTAAACGTATGTCCTCCCCTCGTCCAATTATGCCTATCCTGCTAAGGGTACGTTTACATGACAACGATATGCTTAAAACGGAGAAGTTTTTTCTTTCAGTTTTCCACATACAGATGACATCATTGAAAAAACGCTGTATTCTGCTGCCAGGCCATTAGATGGCGATGAAACACTATCTGAACACGTAATACGCACGTGCATGATGTCATCATCTTCAGAGATTCACGTTTTTGTTGTTTACAAGAAGACCATTTTCAAAAACTTGCACTTTGAAACCCGTTTTCAAAACTTTGCGCTTTCAGGCACCCAAAATGCCGCTGTTGTGTAAATGAACGGCCAAAACGCATAAAAAGTTTAAAGTTTTAGTTGAAAACGGTGTTGCGTAAACAGCCCCTAAAGTATGCAAAAAGCAGAAGTATGCCCGAATAAGATTCAGTGAACACTTTTCATAAGGGCCATGGGAGATGATTCCGTATGTAATATGATTGTATTCAAATACATACTTTTCAGACAAAGCGATTGTGATTTTAAGGACTGAATCATGAGACTTTTTGACTGATTCTTCATAAAGAACCAGCTCACAGTGTTATTGCTTTCAAGAATTAGACTACACTTTCTTTTTCCCCACAATTTTAGATTCAGTTGCAGTGAAATGTCACTAAATACTATTGCAGGAAACACTCTTACAGTATTTGTTGTGTTCCACCTGCATATGTGCAAGAATGCAAAAATCAGGTTACCTATGAAGAGCTTATCAAGAATTGATAAATGGTACTGTCTTCAATTCTGGAGAAGCACTTTTAGATTCTAAAGAAATTTCGTAATTTGTATATTTAGCCTATTAAACACACATTAAGAAACCAAACAGAAAGGAAAACAAAGAGGGCCAACTCTTCCTTCCAGATATTAAATCCACATAAAAAAAAAAAACGTTACATTAATTTTAGGCCAGACAGTAGTTTGCATACAGTTACAACACACTTAAAGATAAACATTAGCTTGTAGTAGTCTGTGTACAATACTTCTGTGTGTTTAAGGCTTAGAATGTATTTGTCTTCTCAGTACAGACATCACGTTAAACCAGGTTGATTTATGAATGCATCGAACGCAGACACTAAACGAAATGAACACCGCCTCAGATACAAAAGCACAACAGCGACATTCCATTCTTCTCTGCACGTCCGACCAGACGGCTGTGGCGAAAGAGAGAGGGGGGTGCAAGCGCCAGACATACCTGTCAAGGCAAGGCCATATCAGGTGCTGTTCACAGGAGTTCAGGTAGCTGTTGAATGGAGGGGGTGGTGGGGTGAAAGGTCAGGGCAGACCCTCTCAACAGGGGTCTGGAGAGGTGAGCTGCCCCTCATATCTTGTGTAGGTAGCTCTAAATTTTAGTTAAAGTGTTGTCATTCAATAACAAGAGCATAGACTGAATTACTTCACTAACTAACTGTACACCTAACAATATCTGCAGTAGAGTACAGCTTCAACTGCCTTATTACTTTAGTAAATATCTGCATATTATTTTTCATTTTTGGGTAAACTAACTTTAAAGGAAAGTAAAAAAAAAACGCCTTTTTCGGTGAATGAACGTGAATGGAGGCAATTTTTTTGCGGATTTAAAAGCAGAAATGTGTAATTTTAGAAAGCACATGCATTAAATCTCCAATATGTTGTGATTTCAGTATAGTTATAACTTGAAACGTAAGGTTAAAAAAATATTGTTGGCTTAACTTAAAAAAGTAAGTTACCTGGTTGTTAACATTTTGAGTTCATTGAAATACAAAAAAGTTAATACAATAAAGGAGATTGGTTTAATAAATATAAACTCAAAATATTATGCTATCTGAACCACATTCATTATCTAAGTTGATTTCACAAAAGATAAAAATTTGTGTTAACAAATCATGAAAATAATTTTTTACAGCATAACTAAAATCGTGTTAAAGCACATTGTTTACGTCAGGTGCTTTACTTTCGAAAGGTTTTTTTTTTTACGTTTACATACAGTATTGGCCTCATTTACTTATTTATTTATTTATTTTCAAATAAATGTTTTTTTTTTTTTTGCTGCAGTGACAACATTATGCTAATGCTGTCCATTGAGCTGGAATACACTAGACATTACCTGACAAAATCATATGCTTTCAGTATTTACTTTGTTTGATGAAATTGATCTTGGCATTGAGCTTTAATATAAATATTATTTTGACTTGAACACAAGTCAAAATGGACTTTTTTGATTTATATTTTGACTTTTTTATTTTTTTTATTCTGTTGTGGAACAAGCACAATTTAACCACGACTACCAACTTCCTGGTAACTGTAACACTTGATAAGAGTCGCTCAGCTCAGAATTTTTCCAACCCAAACTCATGAGATAATGTAAGGTGGAGATTTTGTATGAAAATTTACAATTACTTAAATTTAAGCAGATTGCACAAAAACGTGCAAATGAAATCATATAAATTCATTACATAACATAAAATATGCAATATCTGCTGTTATTTTTTTAAACTATCGATCTGTTCAACATTTCATAATATTTGTCATTAAAAAATAATAAAAAGTATGACTTATTTCCATTATACATCTATGCATGTTTAAATGGGACACGTTTACACCATGTGTACATTTCTTGCTTCATCACAAATACATCTGCATTGATTACCATATTTTATGGCTATGTTTTTTCATGTTTTTTCATGTTTTTCATATTTAATGGCTATTGCTATGTAAGTGGAATTGTTAAAGTTTAAGATAACCCTAATTCATCCAACTGCACCCTGGAATGTTTGCTAAGAAACCGAGAAAGTTTATCTTCAATTCAAACATATCAGTTTGCATACATATTTCATCATGTATTGATGTGTCTTTCATTAGATTCATTAGCTCCTTATCTGTCCCTATGAATTTAGAATTGTACCATCTTAATTTATAATGCCTGATTACTTTCTTATCTAGAGTAAAGCATGGAAATGCATCCCCTTATGTCTTGATAAATCATCATTTGGTTTTTAATTTAATGAAAAAGTTAATTGATCTTTTTTTAACAATTGATTTTGTTCGTTTGATTTAGATTGACATGTATACACATCTGAACTCTTTATCAACTTGAGGTGTTCTAGAGAAAAGCAATTCATCTTTCATGGAATGTTTGAGTGCAGTTTTAAACCGGTTTCAATTTGCTATTGACTCTTTAATACAAACGCAAATACCAAAACCTGTTTTAAGTGTAATTTTACATTAAGTGAATGTAAATGAAGAAATTAAGTGTCGATTTTTAAATATACATGTAACACAAGTAATCAAATTTATGAGAGCAGTACAGTAAAGTCACTATTGTTGGAAGAGCCTATTAATGTAATATAACTGTTCAGATCAGTGAATATGTGAAGTTAACATTTTGTGCTTTTTGTTTTTGTCTGTTATCATTTTTAATTTAGTCGTTTTAATTTCTGCTTTAATAGTAAGAAATCAGTTACTTTTAGTCGTAGAATGTAATGTTTGTATTTTAACCCTTTTTTGCTTAAAATGTACATAGCATAGCCTACATAAATATACATTCACTATATTTGTTTGCATAGGCTTTATATGGCACATTGTTTGGAGGACAGCATTGGGGAGGATGTGGAACAACATTGTTGATGAATTTTGAATTAATTAATTGAATTAATGGAATTAATTTCCATCGGATTAATTGGAAAAAAATAATCAACAGATTAATCGATTATCAAAGTAATCGTTAGTTGCAGCCCTGTAATTTTGACATTGTTACATATACAGATACAAATACTGGCTCCACTGCACACCACTAGTACAGTGCACATGCATGCTGTGGTTGAGAGATGTGAATGCCTAATTATATTTGCTTTATTGTTCAAATAATAATTTGTTTGCGTTATCACTAATTTTGATTGTCCAGGTTGTTCATGGTTTCTAGAACACACCCAAACACACACGTACACATTAAAATATGCAAATGTATGAGCAAATACAGAAATAGCGTGCATTTTTTTAATTGGCAAGGAACATTACATTCGGCATCCTTAAACTGAAGTCTTTTCTGAGTATTACCATTAATTATTTTATAAAGAATACTAATATATCTACTAGATCTAGTATTGTGTATGCATACAGTGATGTATGCATATGCATACTTTCAGCATATGAAATATGAATTTCAAAAAAACACCATCTAGTATGTTTGGTTTACGATGACACAGGAAATTTCCTCATAAACCATGTTTACATTGCAATACCCATGTCAATATACACATTTGTGCCCTCATAAATCGTATTTGCAAGAACGTATACACGCACTTATACACTTATGTTGTGTTTCCATGTTTTATGGAAAAGGTTTCCATAGACATAATGATTTTACAAACTGTATATTCTGTCCCCTAACCCTATTTTGTCCCCATAATGTAAGCTTTACCAGGCCACACACACACACTGATCATTTGATTGTGACATCACAAATGAACAGGAATGCAGCAGCCCTCGGGGTGTATGAAGATCAAAATATTTGTTTTATTTGTTATATCCTGGTGTGGATGGAAATTAATAATGTAAATTTTTGTTTACGTCCCCCCCCCCCACCCCCCACCCCACATCATGATGACAATTAAACCATTTTAATTCAAATATGCTATTAACAAAATGTGATAAAAAACAATAAAAAAAATAAAATAAAAACTACTAGACATTATTTAACAACGTTTTTAGAAGAAAAAACGAACAAATATTTTTATTTAACCACTTATTGCATACTGGAGGTCCCTTGATTATCAAGTACATAAAAAAAAAAAAATCATTTTTATTTTATTTTACCTGTTATGGAATAATATGCTTGTAAATAATATACTTTTATATAAAGAATATATAAGTGAAATAAATGTACCAATGTACAGGTAATATACAGTTGAATGTGTCTC
The DNA here is from genome assembly GCF_964197995.2 of Scardinius erythrophthalmus. Lineage (NCBI taxonomy): Eukaryota > Metazoa > Chordata > Actinopteri > Cypriniformes > Leuciscidae > Scardinius > Scardinius erythrophthalmus. Next base: position 18,583,174 of record NC_138224.1, on the reverse strand, counting down.
TTTATTCTTCTAAATTGTTTATATTTATACTATTTTTTTCTCTCTTCTTTATAGTTTCTTATTTATGCTTTTCAACTTTCTCTTTCACTTTTCTGTCTTACCTTACAGATGTCTATTATTAATATTATTATTTTATTCCTTGTTTCCTTACTATTTATAAGCACCTTTACACCCAGACAGACTCATTGTACATGTAAACCCACTGTACTTAACAAATTCTGATTCTGAGAACTGAATGTAATGTTTTTGGGCACTTAATTGCATGTTAATTGCAATTAAATTAAAATGTATCATAATTTAAATTTCTATCAAATGCTTTAAGCATTTAGAGTGCTTTTGTAACACCTGTAACCTGTAACACTGTAAATTCATAATTCTCTTATTGTCTTTAAAATATGATTGAAAGGGACTGCTGAATGTACAAGCTTTTATGGTTAACTAAGGGTACGTTTACATGACAACGATGTACTAAAAAATATATATTTATTTTCACATACAGATGATTTTGTCATGATCACCGTTTACACGGATCCGCGAAAACTATTAAAAACTCTGTATTATTCATGACAGGCCGGTAGTTGGCGATGTCTCTTTGTAAAGAAACTCTATGTGCCTATAGACTGAAAAAGTAATATGCATGCGCATGATGTCACTGTTTTCACAAATTTGCGTTTTTGTAGTTTACACATATCTGATAATGGAATCGTTTTCAAAAGCTTGCACTTTGAAACCCGTTTTCTAAAGTTTGTGTTTTCAGGCCGCAACTTGCTGTTACCGTGTTAATGAACGGCAAAAAAAAAAAAAAAAAAAAAAATTGCAAGTTAAAAATGGTGTCGTGTAAACTGCTCCTAAATTTACTCTGTCATTTTTATTGAAATTTGTCATGTATTTAAATATTTGTAACTTCATATTTGTAATGATGTTGCAATTTTGTACATACAAGCTATATATTAATTTTAAATGTTAATATTTAAAAACACACCACTGTTATAAGTAGTTACACATCAAACTAACTCTACTTTAAAGCATGACAAAAGATTACTAAAATGTAATGATTTAATAATGTACGTTAAAACTATAATTTGACATTAAAGTGCACTTTTTAAAAGTGTTAAGAAACAGTAACGAAAGTGTTTCTTTGGCCTTTTATTCCACAAATAATATATTATCTGCAAGTGCATTTTTTTTAAAAAAAATATTCTTTTAAGATTAGAAGGCTGGCTCTTCAAATGCTAATTCTTATTATTTATTAGAAAGTATTTTTTATTAAAATTACCGTATTATTTGTGTTATTATTGGTTTAATCAGAGATTGCAACACTTCCTATTAATTTGAAGTGTGTTATAATGTTTATCTGCTGACCTTTTGCAGTGAGAGGTCAGGACTCTGGAGATTCTATCAGCATGTGCTGACAGCACTGAATCCTGGGTAATGTGTTGCGCGTGGAGGATGTGACATCATCACTTTATCTCTTAAAGTTAATCACTTTGGGAACATTCCAGGGATAACAAGTGCACCTGCACGCGCGCGTGTGTGTGTGTGTGTGTGTGTGTGTGTGTGTGTGTGTGTGTGTGTGTGCGCGTGTGTGTATAGCAGTGGCAGTGTGACACCAATGTGTGTGAAAGTAAAGTGATACTGTTCTAATCTAATGTTGCATATAGATTAAGCATAATATTTTAATCAATCTCCTGATAGTTCAAATTGCAATAAAAAAGTTGATTATTTCTGACTATTTCAGTTTGTATCAACAGATTTTTGTAACATTAATTTAGAAAAAAAAGTGTGTGGATGATGTACCCTAGATTTTAATATTTTGTAGTTTTTTTTGTCTAAAATTAAAGAACAACAAAAATAATAAAAATAATTTAAGAGTAAAAAAATAAATTAGTTTTATAATTTTACAATTGTATGTATGTATGTATATATGTGTATGTGTATGTGTGTATATATATATATATATATATATATATATATATATATATATATATATACATATATATATATATATATATATATATATATATATATTTATACTGTATATATATATACACACACACACACACACACATATATATATATATATATATATGAAAAAAATAAATCTAACTCTCTCAGTACAGACACATATTTGTGTGTGTAACTCTAACCTGTGCTCATGCGGGGCCGGTAGGCTGTAATTTGCCCTCACCTGGCCCCTGCTCCGCTCTCTGTCCCCAGCCATAATTACTCTAATGGAGCAGTGCGGAGCCAGGGGTCAGAGCTCCGGCCCCGGGACCCCACCAAACAACGGGCCCTTCAGCCAGTCAGAGACAGGGGTGGACGTACCTAATGGTCATGCTGACAGTCCTGTCTGTGAATGTGGTAACCTCTGATGGGCTGTCACTGTAGTCAGCAAGTAAGGTTTTTTTTCATGTGACCTTGTATATGTCTAGAAAGACATCACTTCTAATTCCATAACTGTTTTCATACAATGCTATTAAATTGACTAAAATCTGGAATCACAAGATTTGTAATAAAAAAATGTTTTGCTTAAAAACGATTTAACATTTAACATCTGAGATGTACGAGATGAACCACACCAGATTGTAGGTTTGGTTTTACTTCTAGAAATTCCTTTAAGCATCAACAATGACAAAAATATACCATAAAACCATATACCAAATAAACCATGAAAATATTCCATATGATTTGTGCCTTATTCTATATCTTCTGGAGCATTATAATGGCTTTGTGAGAGGGACAGACCAAAATTGAAGTGTGTGACGCTGCTGACATTAATGCATTTGACAGTTTTCTAGCAAAGTACGGATGAGTATGATGAAATCAGTTATTACTTTAGATTTACAAATCTACAAAGTGTATAACAAACAGAATGTTCTATAAAAGCCAACTTGAAATTAACTATCATTCGCACACTGCCATACATGTTTGGTTTGTTGATTTAATTAAATCAAGATCAAATTAAACATATAAATTCAAATGAGATGATATTGTTATTAACATTTTACTGTTTGGTTCTCTCTCGCAACCCCTACAATAACATGATAAAAGTTTTGCAATTTGGTACACTTATAGAAAGGAATCTCCCCTTCTAGCACGCCAATTATGAGCTTTCTATCTCAAACTCTCTAGCGCCACCAACAGTTCAAAGTTGCATATATGCTTTAGCCAATAACTTTTGAACCAAATGGCCTAGAAACAATAACCCAATTGACTGTAGAATACAGATGGTAATTAAATATTCTTAGCAATCTCCTTCCTCTGTCATTGAAGTTTTTTGTTCGTCGCATTTCATTCTTTTACCAAAATGGTTGCAGGAGGAATGCAGGAGGAACAAGTGGTTGAGCTTGAAGGAAAAGGAAAGGGAAAAAGCGGGAACAATAAAAGAGCGAGAGAGAGAAAGGGGGAGAAGGGCAACAGATTTGGTCGTGTCTGTGTGTGGATTTGCCTTTTGTTTGAAATGAAAATTCAGAGTGTTTGTAGGATTACTCTGGATTGGCAGGCCCTCAGGAGCCAACCACTTATCTGTAAAAGTGTGTGTGTGTGTGTGCACTAGTGTGTAAGTGTGTTCCCCGAGGAAGACAGCACTTATCTGTACAGCAGTAATGTAGAGTATGGTAATCATGTGTGAGTGTGTGTATGTACACGTGTGTGTGACACCACTGACTTTAGGGCATTTTGAAGTTTTCTAGTGATTTGTCAATGAGTAAAACAGCCCTAAAACAGCAGCATGGGAATGTCCAGGTTAGAAACAAAACCTGAAAAGTTCTCTCCGGTGATTATTTTTGTACTGTCTCTTATATTTAATTTAGCAAACATTACATTTGGACTCAATATTAGAGACTTTGGAAGCCCAGCCTGGAGGTTATTAGACATTTGTCCTTGTAAATTGCATGGATGTGTGTGTTTGTTTAAAAATATTATAGGAACAAAATTGTCCCAAGAGGTTAGCTAAATATGACAAATCTCATTACTATATACTATGATACTAATTTCTTTCTATTTTTTTTTATTTCTATACTATATATACTATATTACTATATACTATATACTAATTTAATTCTATTTTTGTAAAAATGTTATTGTATTTTTCTGTTAAAAACATATAGCCTGACTACGTCAGACTTCTTACTTCCGCTCAATTTCAGTTCGCTTCTGTACTCAGTCTGAGATTGCGACCTATCTCCCAGTTTTCGTCCGGCCTGAAAACAGCCGGCCAATCAACGAACAGAGGGCGGGCTGAGAGCCGTGACGTAGACGCTGATCCGTGGATGCGTAGATTTACTTCATAATCTGCGAAAGTTGTTCACAGCCATGTTCACTCCGGTATTTCGCTCGATGGTTTTGTTTTCGCATCATACATGTGTTTACAGTGGAAGTTCGATGCGGCTGCGCATAACACACGTCATAACCAAATGTTATGTGATACCTAATTTGGCTAATTGATTGTAATATATATAATATATGTAAGGGTTCATGCCCGACGAGTTGTCCATTATCAGGTTTTAATGGACGACGGCGAGGCATGAATATCTCCCGTATACAGGCGTTGCCAAGCAACGTGGCCACAGCGACCCGACCGCAGCAGTTGATCAGTGAGTTTGAGCCAGCGCAATCATTTAGAACTGTCATCAGGCAAATTGACGGGACGCCTTTCCTAGGTGTCCATTATCACTTTTTAACGGACACCCTGCAGCCAATCAGAATCAAGTATTCACCCAGACCATGGTATAAAAATATATAATATATAAATAATATATTTACTAATTTAATGATTTTTTTTTATTTCATTATACATTTCTAATAAAAAACAGCTTTTGGTAAAATGGGCTTTCTGATTTGTGAATAAAATCTCACTACAAAATGATGACAAGCAGCAATGACTGCTCGATTTTCTATATTTTTTTGTTTTGTTGCTGTTTTCAATGTTTTTGTATATATTTCCAATTCATCATATTACAATATGAATCATGTTACGCGAAAAAAAAAGGTCCTCATAAGACCTCATTCGAAACTGTAAAGGGTCTATTTGTGTGTAAACACAATAAAAACAAAACATATGTTTATATATATATATATATAAATAATTAAAAATATATAATTTATAATTAAAAATATGTATTAAATATATTTAATATGTATTAAAGTATATTCTGTAAAAAAATCTAATTTGTGAATAAAACCTCTCTACCGTATTACTGTATTATTACTGTAACACTTACAACTTTTTCCCTCCTTTAAATCATTTCCACCAAATTTTGTTGATTTTCCACTAAAGTCCATGCAGAACAAATGCTAAATCAACATTCTATCTGAGCTTATTTATAAGCGAATGAAAACATGCACATTAATTATATCACCATGATGATACATAATACAACTATTTATGATAGATAGATAGATAGATAGATAGATAGATAGATAGATAGATAGATAGATAGATAGATAGATAGATAGATAGATAGATAGATAGATAGATAGATAGATAGATAGATAGATAGATAGATAGATAGAGTGTATAGGGGCCGAATGTTCTGCTCTCGCCCCTCTCATTATCTGGGTCACTGGGGGGTGATGTTGTCATTAAACATACCTGTTAGGCTGATCTGCTTATAATGTAAACACCTGCTTTGTTTCTTTCTCTTTCTGTCTCTGTAACACACACACACACACACACACACACACACACACACACACACACACACACACACACTCACACCTACATTCCATACAGCTCGGCACCAGCCTTCTGAGCCGTGAGGGTGTGTGTGTGTGTGTGTGTGTGTGTGTGTGTGTGTGTGTGTGTGTGTGTGTGTGTGTGTGTGTGTGTACTTGCAACGAGTGGATACAAGTATCCTGCAATTTTAGGATTACATGCAACAACATAATAGGAGATGGCACATATAATGTTTCTATTAGGAAACAATACTAAGCCTGAAGTAATGCTTCTAACACTCAAATTGCAAACTCTCACACAAAATAAGGGTTGGCTGAAGTGTGATGTTTTTAATAGACATGGGTTTAGTGTTAATTCTTGACAATGTTTTTAATAGACATGGGTTTAGGGTTTAGTGTTACTTCTTGACAAGATGAACATTCATTTTTATCTTATGCCAAAAGTTGTTGAATGTTCTGTTTATTAGAATACAGTCATGTAGGATAATATTTGTAATATTTTTCAAGTTTACAGATTTTTGAAGAAAATGTTATGCTTCACATGCCGTTTTTTAAAACCTTTTTTTGTTTTCAGATGTGTGAAGCATGATTTTGCTAATAAATTATATTCATTTGAATATTAAATATCAGATTTGACTTTTTGTCTGAAAGCAAGTTCAGGTTGTAAAATGTTGTGGTGCAACACCCAAAAATGTAATAATATTAAGGCATTTTACAATTCATGATATTTATATATAAAAAAAAAAGTTTTTTTTAAAGATATACTCCATTTAATTTAAACTTCTGACTAAGTCAAAGTCATAAAATGGAAACTTTTACTGAAAAGGAAATAAAAGTTTTTAAAGCCACGTGAAACCAATATAAATACAAAGAGTACATTTATAAGAAATTGCCACGTGTTTCAAAAGATGAATTACATTCCAGAATTGAATGCTTTAATACGAGTTTTTTCAAACCTTAAGGGTGAGCAATAATAACAATGATGCTTGTCTAAGCAAACACAACTAACAAAATGCAATCTATCTGACACTTTTCTAAACACGCACACACACACACACACACACACACACACACACACACACACACACACACACACACACACACACACACACACACACACACACACACACACACACACACACATATACGTCAGCGTGAATCCCAGTGGACTCACAGCCCATTTTGTTACTCCAATCACAAATTAAATCCCATTAAAATGTACAGGCCTGTTAAAAAGTGAGACAGATAAACCCACAGCTTTGAAATGTTGTATTTATTAAGGTGTGTGTGTGTGTGTGTGTTTATTTCCTTGGGCTAAATAATCCCCCCTTGTCTAGATTAACCCCCCCTGCCCAGTTTTAAGGGGGTAGTATTTTAATAGAGACCCTCTGAGACTGCATTCTGTGTGTGTGTGTGAGGGAGAGAGAGAGAGAGAGAGATTTGGTAAAGGGTGATCTTCACTAATGACAGTTTGTAACCCAACATAAACCTGTTATCTCCCACATACAGATTTCAATCATACTGGGACCCCTATTACCATACTGCCCCCTACACACACACACACACACACAAACATCTATTATTAACATTCTACTTTTTCACGTTAACACCCCAATAACACTATCACACCACCCTTTTCCCTTTTAATCAGAAATAGAAAAAAACGTGTTCTACAACTTCCTCTTATGTCACTTTCTTTTGTAGAAATTCTCTGGCAAAAGTGACTTCTATAGAACTAGTTTGTTTATTTCAAAGTCATAGGAGATATCCCAAAATTGAAAGGGATAATTCACCCAAAAATGTACATTCTGTCATCATTTACTCACCATCAAGTTATTCCAACCCTGTATGAATGTCTTTCTTCTGCTGAACACAAAAAAAGATAGAACGAAGATGATAAAATAATTTTCATTTTTGGGTGAACTATCCCAAGTTAATTAAAAACCACACACACATCTGTTAATTTCATGGTGGGGACTTTCTATATTTTTAATATACAGAAACCTTTATTAAAAAAATAAATAAATACATACATTTGTATTTAATAGAAAGTTTTGGTTAGCAAATTTAATTATTGCATTTATATAATTGTGAAATAATACAATTATGTAAAATTACTTAAATATACAATTATTATATTAGTAGTAAATATTTATTATTATTTTAGACTATCATTATTTCATGGTTCCATTTTACTGTAAATTATGAAGTCTTTAAAGGCACAAATTCAATAATTTCATCTTTTACAATGCTAACTTTGTGGACAAATCTTGATATGAAACTTTTTTTATTATCAATTAGCATCCTGTAATCTTTTCTAAGGTCAAAATGTTTTATGATTAATTCATTGATATCCATCAGTGGAAAATTTCTTTGCACACTTGGAATGTACGATGTCACAATGTACTACTGTACATCAGGTGGGCAGTGCTAGAAATAACGTCTCAACACAGAGTGAGCTGGAATCACGGCTTAAATAAACACACCCTAACATAGTAACTATGATGCCGTCACTTGGAAAGTTTGTATCCTCCCACACACACACACACACACACACACACACACACACATACAAAAGCACTATAGTCACAGTGTGAGGTTGCGTAAGAAAGCCTGTTTTTATGATACAGCACAAATCACTGAAAAAGGAATAGGGGGGAAAATGATTTATATAAAATAACATAAGTATTATATATATATACACATATATACTGTATATATATATATATATATATATATATATATATATATATATATATATATATATATATATATATATATATATATATATATATATATATATATATATATATATATATATATGTATGTATACTATTTTAGAATTTATTATTTTTAATTAACTTTTATTTTTATATATGTGACCCTGGACCACAAAACCAGTCACATGGGTCAATGTTTTTTACAATTGAGATTTATACATCATCTGGAATCTGAGGGTGCAAAAAATCGAAACATTGAGAAAATCGTCTTTAAAGTTGTCCATTTATGTTCACGATTGTGCTGCATTCACTCACAAAAATAAATGTTTTATATATTTACAGTAGGACATTTACAAAAAATTTTATCTTCATGGAACATGATCTTTACTTAATATCCTAATGATTTTTGGCATTTTTGGCAAAAGAAAAATCTATAATTTTGACCCATACAATGTATTGTTGGCTATTGCCACAAATATACCCTTGCGACTTGTGACTGGTTTTGTGATCCAGGGTCACATATTCAGTGTTAATTTTAATTTTAGTTACAATTTTTAAGTAATTTTTTATACAACTGAGTTGATTTTTGTAGTTAGTATATTTTAGTTTTATATTTATTTTAAAAAAAAATTGTATTTCATTAACTTTCAATTGAATTGAAGTGGAGAAGAAAAAAATAATAATCTTGTGACCTGAGCTAAATCTAGAGACACGAATATGATTCAAGGGTGGGACAGTAAGCAACCATCAAAAACAAATTTGCAACTGCATAGCAACACCCTGGCAACCAGCCTAGCATCACATTTTCCCTAAGAAAATATAACATTTTAGAGAGAGAGAGAGAGAGAGAGAGAGAGAGAGAGAGAGAGAGAGAGAGAGAGAGAGAGAGAGAGAGAGAGAGAGAGATAATGATGGTAATTTCGGCTTGTTTCTGCACTGTCGCACTGCCGCTCTTGGCAGGGCTAATAGCCTTTCATTACACGTTTCCTCTTTAGCCAATTAGAGCTGCCCTCTTCCTGCCTCTCAGCCAACCAACTCCACCCTTTCATCTGCGCTTTGGTCACTGACGCACGTCTAATGACCACACACACACACACACACACACACACACACACACACACACACACACACATTCCACCTGTCTGACACACCCAGTCCCATAAACACTTATGCTATGTTCAGAATAACATACTACCATATTGCTCTTGCTATTTCTGCCGTATGTAGTATGTAAACTGTGAACAATATGTGACTTTCTGTATACCTGAATGTCAAAATCTGAAAATGAACTGTGTACAATCAAAGTGCACTGCGCAAAGTACTTCATCCCACAATGCACTGCGTTCAACTTTAATTTGCTTTTCATTTTCAGTGTGATGCATTAATTGGAAGTGATATCAGCTTGTGACTCATTATTTGTTCAGACTGCCAGAAGTTAAGACACAAACTATACGAATCAAAATAAAAAATTAGATTTTAAAATCCGACATGATGTTAATACAATAATGTTGCATACTTCTGAAATGTAAAAAATAATAAAATTGTTTCTTGCTTGGATAAACGTAGTGTTGTTATTGTTAATAGTAAAACTATTAAATCATATTGCTAATTGCAATAAATGGGAAAAAATAAAATATAAATTAAACTTTAAAACCTTTATAAACCTTAAAAAAACCTTAACCCTTATGTAACACCTTTGCGGTTCCCCGGCCTTTTAAAAATTGCTTGTAAATCTCTCATTATGCTGTATTCTCAAAATATTGGATTCAATCTTTTTGTCGACATGTTTTGTTTCTATTAGGACAGGTTTTGCATTTCTTTTTTGGAACTGATTGATCATAGGCCTCATTGATCCGAGCTTGTGCACCGCAGCTTTGAGTGAAAAAAAAGTGGATCGTTTTTGTCAATATTCAACAAAATAAGAAAATTGTATTATTCAAAATGTGACAAATTTTACAAAATGGAACAAAGTCACACTCGTGGTGTTCCCGGTCAAAAAATTACTAGTCTACAAAAAAACAAAAAAGCTTATAAATCTCTCGTTATGCTATATTATCACCAAATAATTTGTTTAACTGATTGATCGTAGGCGTCATTGATCTTTACTCTGTTATGGGACGACACTTGATATAAAGAGTAAAGGCGCAGTCACATTTGCTCAATTGTCAATAGTGTAGTGATGTTTCTCACTCAAAACTCCCTTTCAAACCAAACAGCTTTCTGGTGAACACTGTACATTTGTGCGGCCATCTTGAAACCGATGCAAAATCTGCATGTGGAAATCTTATGCCCTCAAGCAAAATTCCCATTCCCTCAGATTGAAGTTAATGTGGCCACACCTTAAAACTAAATCTCTCATACCGTTTCATTTTGACCTTGAGATGTCCTTTTTCCCTCACTTTGACACAACGTGTGAACTGTTCAATATCAGTGTTTGTATTTTCGGGTCAAAGACGCTGTTGGAAATATTCCTTGTTTATTTTTCGTTGAGTGGTTTGAAAAATGTTGCTGTTATGCCATAACCAGTTGAAAGAATGACCTCTAGTTTTATGAACATGAAAGAGAAGGATAAAGGCAATAGTGGTAGGGAAGAGAGAGAGAAAGAGAGCGAGCGAGAGAGAGAGAAGACAGTATCCTTTCTCTTAGTTTGACCTTCACTCTTGGTTCTTAGTGAAGTTATTCATCATTTACACGATGCGTGAAGTTCACCTTGTCAAAATTACCCACCCAGCCGCTGGCACACTGTGTGTGTGTGTGTGTGTGTGTGTGTGTGTGTGTGTGTGTGATGATCTGCAGGTGCATTGGAATTCATAATACAGTCACTGTAGACTGTAGCGGCCCATGGCAAACTTACCTACACATTTAAGGAAATACCACACACACACACACACACACACACACACACACACACACACACACACACACACACACACACACACACACACACAATTTCTGTCATTATTTATTTGTCCTAATCTCCTTCCAAATGCTGTTATTTTTATCACAGATCTCTTTTACATACAATGACAAAATTAGTTCATTTTACTTGTGCACTATATCCAAAATTCTTCAAACTCTGAAATGCCATTCAAGTTCTTGAATTATTTGTATTCTTGTTGGCTTATGTTTTTTATTTTTATTTATTTTTTAATGTTTTAAAAAGTTATTACATATTTTCTTACTCTTTGAATATATGCGAGTGATTTTTATAATACTAATTTAGTTCAATAATTATTATATATAAATATTGTTGTTTTATAAATTGAACTAACCTTGTCTTTTCAGAAAAATAATGCCAAGCTTCCTGATATATATATATATATATATATATAAACTTTTGTTGGTAGCACCACATGACATTTACATGGGTGACAATAATATTTTTAAAATATTAATAATGAATTATTAGTATTACTATTGTTCATAATAACAGTGAGGTTAATGTTTTGTGAATCTGAGAAATAACAATACATTTAATTATTTTATGATGCTTCTTCACCCTCAATTTTAATTCAGAAATGTATAGCATGCTCATCTTAAAAGAGGTTTATTTAATCACTGTATTTATGTAAGATTTTCAGTCAACCACTTAAATTTTACTATTGCTTTTTTCAGAAGGCCTAGAGGAGCAAGTCTTTTGGACTACTTTTTAGGTTCTCGTATGATCCTTTTTGGACCTTTAAAGACATAGCCACTATGAACCTTTGTTGTATAGAAATTAACTGCATGAAGATTCTTTAAAAATTTTCTTTTTGGGTCCCACAGAAAAAAACAACAACAACAACAACAACAAAAAAAAACTACCTGCATTCGTGTTTGGAGCAACATGAGGGTGTGTTGGTAATGACAATGTCCTTTTTTTGGGACAATTTATTTAATGTCCATGCACAGTAACTGACAAATACACTTTTCTCCAAACCGTACTTTTCATGAACCAAGAAAACTTTTCAAAACATGTCTTTTTCAGACCTTTAGATGGAATTGAAATAATTTGAAATGAAAGTGGTATAACACGAAAGCTCTTCTGAACTCAAGCTCTTTCAGCGGCTGTGCTGGTGTCAACATAGTTTATCGATGCATGAATGCTGCCAGTGAGATTTGCGAAATCTTAGCATTCAAGTCCGTGTGTGCTTTTATTTGAATGAACATGCTTCTGAATCGTAGATATTTACAAATATAAATGCGCGCACACACACACAAATGCAGGCACACACAGCTTTTCTGGATGCAGCTCAAACATTACGACCCTCAATTCAGCCACAAAATCAGCTTTTAAAGACGGCCTTTTCAAATGGAAATATATTTGTCCGTCAAAAGGGTTTGTGTGTGTGTGTGTGTGTGTGTGAAGAGCCGGGTTAGATTTGATGGTAATCGTTTCCTCTCTCCTGTGCTTGACCTGATAAGGGTGTGGAAGCCCTCCTCTCCTCCCTGTCCCCCCTTTCACCCAGCACTCCTCCTTTATTCTCTATCTCATCTGCAGATTATCTTTCTCTCTCAACCAGGTATTTAAAACCCCTGAAGTGACTGGGGATTTTTATTTTATTTATTTTTTGAGGGTGATGGCAGTGAATTTTGATTTATAAATGTAATTGATATTTTATTTTAGAAATGTTGATCTCTAAGATCTCTAAGAAATGTTAAATCTACGATTTATATATGCATCTATGAATGTATATTATCTATTAATATATTATCATATATTAATTATAGTATGTAATACTGTATATACTTTTTGGTAACACTTTGGCCCTCATTTATCAAAAGTGCGTACACCAAATTTCCAGCGTACACCTGGCGTACACCCAAAACCACGGTGACTTTGAGATTTATCAATATGAACGTTGGCGTACGGCACGCTCAAATCCTACGCCAGCTCAGGAGGTGGTGTACGCACGTTTTGAGTGCGGGAATGCGCAGAAAAACAATTCCTAACACCACAAAACGCACAGACAAACTAAAAGATATAATATATTATGACCCACTGTAAAAAACAACAACAACATAGTAATTATAAACTTCAGTGTTTATTTTTGTGCAACATGGACTTCAATGTTTAATTTGTGTGAATTTGCCAAAGCATTTCAATTGTAGGCATATGTATTCCTTAAGTTGCGAGCCTGTGCGCTTTACCTGACGTTTCAAGCCTTGTTTATACTTTCGCCTGGCTCCGCAGCGCGAGTCTCCGCAGACTGCGCGCGCACCTCCCCAAACGGACGAGGCGTTTATACTCGACGCGCTCGCCGTTGTATTCTTTGAAACGATGGTTAGGCCAGGGTTAGGCCCGGCAGGTGTGCACGGACTGGGTTTAGTAATGAAAGGCTTTCAATGACCAAAAAAATAATTCAGACTGACAAAATAATAAAAATGCCATTCTTCTTATTTTAAATAATAATAATAATACAAATAATAATAATAATAATGACATTCTTCTTCTAAATAACAATAAGCGTCATTAATAATAAAAATCTAGAAATCAATTTTGTTTCTTTCCACTTCCCTGGTTTCGCTTTCTCTTTCTCAAAGAAGTTTCTCTTCTTTGCCGTCTTCCGTGTGTCCATGGCGTAAAATGAGGGCGTGGGGGGAGCGGAGACTTGAATATATAGGGGCGTGTTATTCTAATGACGATCGATTTCAGCCGCGGCATTTATCAAGGGCAGGTATTGCGTACACCAGAATTTCAAAGGTACGCACAGCTTCATAAATCAGGCGATGAGAAGAGTGTAAGCATAATCTTACGCCAATATATACGCCCATTTCTACGCAAGATTGATAAATGAGGGCCTTTATAATTAAAGGGATAGTTCACCCAAAAATAGAACCATAGAAGCACCCATCCATCATAAAAGTAACCCATACTTTAATAAAGGTTACTAAAAGCCTTCTGAAGCGAAGCGATGCGTTTGTTTGAGAAAAATATCCATATTTAAAACTTTATTAGCTATAATATTAGCGACAAATCCGACTCTCTAACCATTAGGCCACAATGTTATTACATTATTAATTTTAACAGTGTTGTTCAAGAAAACCAAATGGTTACTGTCTTTGATACTTTTTTAACCAATTATTATTGCCTCATTGCTATTATATATGTATTTTAAGTCATTTTAAAGGCTGTTGTTCACTTACGTCTTACCACAATATATATGTTTGTATATGTATATATATGTATGTATATGTGTATATGTATGTGTGTGTGTGTGTGTATATATATATATATATATATATATATATATATATAAACACACACACATATACATACATGCATATACATATAAGATTTCTTAAAAACAATGGTAAAAATATTGTTCTGTCTCATTCTCGGGAACCCAATATCATGTACCGTCTCGTCTCGAGAGCTAAGAGTATCGTCACGTCCCTAATAAAAAGTAATTTCACAAAATTATGGCTAGTCAAAATGCTGAGTAACCACAGTGGCTGGTGAGCAAAAAAAGTTCATGTCAATCCCTGGTGATAATGTTTTAGAAAATGTTGAAATTAACATTAAGATTAATAAATAAATGATTTTATTAAAATATAAATATATAATAAAATATTTCATTTCTTTAATTCTAAATACATTTAAAATTCTGTTTTATATTTATGAAGTGATAGAGTTAGGTTAGGGTTTGACTGTATTCTAATAATTAGCTTTATAATATGTTAATTTAGCTAAGAAATTTTGTGTGGACAAATGAACAAAACCTCTTTCTCTCTCTCTCTCTCTCTCTCTCTCTCTCTCTCTCTCTCTCTCTCTCTCTCACACACACACACACACACACACACACACACATACACACACACACTTTTTTTTTCTTATTTGTTTCTCTCCAATTTATTTGGATTCACAGTTGCGAAAATTCTGAACATTTCTAAACTATAAACATTCATATCATCTTCATATGTTAAATGTCAGATCCAGACTCTTCACTGAGCCTGCATTTTTTACTGAGTTGTTTGACTGGCAGAACACCAAACACACCAGTGGTTCTCACGTCTTTCTTCTTGCACTAACTGTGTTTTGACGTTCAAACATAACCTAGCTTGGCTACCCGCATACATGCAGACAGAAAGATTAATATATTAAAGATCTGTCAAACAGTGTGTCAAGAGGTGCCAGTGAAGTCATTTTACACAAGAAAGTAGGGTTTTTGGTGTATTTTTTTTTTTTTTTTTAGTAATGGTTAAGAAATATTATTGTCAATTTTTGGTGCATTTATTTATAGACAAGGTTGAGAGAGAGAGAGAGAGAGAGAGAGAGAGAGAGAGAGAGAGAGAGAGAGAGAGAGAGAGAGAGAGAGAGAGAGAGAGAGAGAGAACCTGCATGTTCTGCGTGAGTGTCGCATCTAAATGTGGAACACGTGCAACATTTTGTAATGTTTCTAAAAACTCTATGAAATCAAATATGGATTTTTGTGGCATGTATATAGCTTTAATGTATATATAAGCATAACTATATGCTAGTATACACTTTAAAGTAAAAACATAATACAAGATACAAAGTCTAAATATATAGGCAACAGAATGTAGCTTTTTGGATAAATGGACCGAAATATTGATCACTCATGATCAAAAATGCTTTCCTGTAGCTCAAACAGTAGAGCGTTGGCGAGGTCATGGGTTCGATTCCCAGGGAAAGCAAGAACTGATAATGTAAATGAGTACAGTACCTTGAAATGCAATGTAAGTCGGTTTGGACAAATGCATAAATTTCAATGTCATCAGATTTTTGTCCAGTCAAATGCACACTAGAATAATAATGCCTCACTGTTTAATGCCACCTGCAACTGACTATGAAGTAGATGTAGATTCATATATATTTTATCACTGATATTTAGATATAGGTATATACATATATTCTCTGAATATATAAACTCTATAAAACTATATAAAATTATATAATATATAATAAATATATAATACACTACTATTCAAAAGTTTGCGGTCAGTAAGAATTGTATTTTTCTTGAATAAAATTATACTTTTATTCAGCAAGGATGATTAAATTGATGAAAACTGACTTCAAATAAATGTTCTTTTAAACTTTCTATTCATCAAAGAATCTTGAATTATTATTATTATTATTATTATTTAATCATGGTTTCAACAATAATATTAAGCAGCACAACTGTTTTATATATAATAAAAAATGTTTTTCAGAAGAATCATGAAGACACTGACACATCATTTGACACTGAAGACTGGATTATTGATGCTGAAAAACAGCTTTTTATTTTAAAATATATCAAAATAAAAAAAACTAATAATAATAATAATAATATTATACAACATTACTGTTTTTACTGTATTTTTTATCAAATAAATGCAGCCCTGATGTGTTTTATTTCAAAAACATAAAAAAACAACTTACCATAGGGTAAAAAATGTGCAACAGATTTATATATATGTATATGTATATGTATATGTATATGTATATGTATATGTATGTATGTATGTATGTATGTATGTATGTGTGTATATATGTATGTATGTATATGTGTGTGTGTGTATATATATATATATAGATATATAGATATATATATATATAGATATGGGCTCTTTTTTTATTACAAGTAGAATGAATTTGTGTACATTTGTAAAATGGCCTCTAGGTGGCTTTTATAAAGGCAACAGCGATATGATACCAATGTTTAAAAAGCACATTTCATTTATTATCAATATTAATCACAATAAACATTCCTTCCACCAAGCAAAACAGTTAATTTATTATATTCATATATGCACACAATATATTTATCTGCATAGTTGTGTTTGTGTGTGTCTCTCCATTTACCATTATTAATCAAATTACACCTGCTAAACTTTCTCAGCTCCCTTTTAATTCACGTCCTCTCTTTCATTTCATCGCCTCTGTCCATCGCGCCCCGTCTCTCTTCCCCTCAGCTCGCACGTTCGTGCTCCCAGTTGTTAAAATAAAATGAAAATGAGAAAGTTGAGCGGAAATATTGAGGCATCAGGTTAATGAATTAATTTTTTCAATTAAGATAAAGAAGCACTTGTTCTCTTGACCTGCGGGCCATGAAGACACATCAAAGCTGTTTTGTACTTCAGAATATGCATTCATAATGGTCATGTGTTTGATTTTTCCCCTCCCTCCCGCTCTCTTTCTCTCTTATTCTGTCAATGCTCGACTCGTCCCAACATTAGCTGTTCAGATATGCTATTAAAAAGAACCTCTCCAGGCCCTTTTTCCCTTAAATGAACAATTGCACCATCCCGGTTCAAAGTTTACATTTCATATAGTTAAATGACTCTTCTCTATGATGTAACTCACACAAATATGTATCCACTAGTCGTTTTATAGGATTAATTGCCTTTTCACTCACATACATACTGTATACCCGCTCTGCATGCCTACACATACATTTGCAACGCAGTTCAAAGTTGAAATAGCCAAGGAATTACCTTGAACTGAAAAAAAGTCATTAGAAGAGCGTTTGAATATGCAAATTGCGCATGAAGATTCAGAAGCTGCTGATGTATTCTCAACGCAAAGCGCCAACTCTGCGCTTTTCTTCCTCCTATTGTTCCTCAATCAAACCTGATGGCACTTTCAATCAGGCCGTTGATCTAAATGAAACTTTTAATTAAGTCTACAATAGATTCCAGCCGCAATTTCCCGAATTCAGCAACTTGTTTAAAAATATTGCATAGCACAGTTTGTGTACAGCAAGTACATTTTTTTTAAAGTGTTGAAGTAAGATGATTCCCAATTTGTTGTTAAGTTGAAGTTTAATACTAAATGACGATTGTCAATTTTGTTCTTCAATGAAGTCCTCCAACATGGTGAATGAATGAATGAATGAATCCATCCATCCATCCATCCATTCATCCATCCATCCATCCATCCATCCAATATTTTAACAGAGAATTCTTCAATTTACCATCAGAATCGAGTATTCCAGAGCACATAATGTAATTATTTTTTGTATTTTAATATCAGAGCATCTGTCTCTCTGAGTGCTGGGAGTGTAGTTCTGCTCACAGTATATAGCATTGCATTGCCCCCTACTGAAGGATCATCAACAGAGAATCATTCTCTCTCTATGTCTTTGTATTTCTCTCCATCATTCTGTCTTTCAATTTGTTTGATTTCCTTTATTTATCCTCACGTTTTTGCCTTTGATTTGGATATCTTGATTTGGGTCATACACAGCATCAGCATATTATTTTAGGGGGTATATTAGTCTGCATATAAAAGAGTGTCTGATATGTCTTCAGTTAGAAAGAAAGGAAGGCTAATGTGTGTTTTTCTGATACAGACACATCAAACTATACAAACTCAGTGTCAGTGTTTCAGCTTCATCTTATTGCTTGAAACTGTGATAACATTTTCCTTTTATCTAATAACAGTTACATCATTCTTCACCCCCCGGGTTTATGGCGTCTATCTACTGTCTCCACCACTTTAAATTAAATTTGACTAATTTTTTAATTCTGCATCTCAAAAACTCCAGACCTTGTTGATGTCACCCATGCATGTTTCTGCAGTGCCTTCTAACCCCTGTGAATGCCAACTGGGACAAAAAGCAGGAAGTATTGACATTCCTCTCATAATTACACATGATGATAACAACATGAAGTTACGGAGGGGTCACGCCTAGAACATTCTCTTTTTCACTTCCTCTTTTCACTTCATGGCCTTCTCTGTCGCTGTCAGACTAAAGTATGGGGACAGAATTCTTTTAGGATATAAGGTTGTCTGACAACTATTGTTCAAAATAATGTATATGCCATTTTGGCACATGACCTCATTATATTGCATCATAAGTGGTGCCTAGATATCATCTTCAAAAAATGATCATTTAAAAATTAAGTATTTACTACTACAAGTATTTACAAGTACTGATAATAATAATACTATTTAGAAGGATGATTTAAAAAATTATATATGACAAAAACATAAATATAATAAAATATAATACACATTTTTATTGTTTAAAAATAGACCATTTTCAAAAAGTTATCATGATTTAAAAAAAAGATTATTATTATTATTTATTTATTTAAAGCAATATTTTAAACATAAAAGGATCCTTTAAATTAGATATAAAATATACTATAAAAAAGATAGTATCTAAATTTCATATTGTTAAAAAATAATGTTCATTTTTACGTTTCCATGACTTGATTACATTGCATGATAAATTCAAAATCTTTTTTTTATATATAATAGGTAGTAGTTTAATAAAATAAGCACATTATTATATATATGTAGTCTGTTATATAATATAACACAACTGATATTGATTTTAATGTGGTTGGTATTGCATTTGACTGGCTATGGAAGTTCAAGTCAAATGCATTGCATTTTGGTATACATGTATCTCATGCAGTGCTACGACCTTATACTGCACAAATAATGCTAACATAGTGGCTCATCAACATCTTAGATAGCATTTGCACGCTGTGCACACACTGCACACTCTTCCCGAGTGAGAGTGAATGTCAGTGTGGCATATGTGAAGTATTCAGCAGCACGCTGTCTTAACACAACACGGCCAGTGCCTGTAAGCTATTCCAAATGCCTCTGGCTTTCTGTGGGTACCCATAATGCTTTGAGGTTGTGAGTGTGCCCGTGAGGTTTTAAACGTGTCTATGAGGTATTGAGCGTGCCCCTTGGCTATCTGGTGCAGTCTGGTGTCTGGGCACTGAGGGCTTTTGGGCAAGCCTGATTGGAAAATCCTCGTGGTGGGCAGGTGCCAGCAAGGGTGCCAACATGGTCAGCTGCGGTCCAGAGGTAATCCACAGCGAATTCCAGCAGCGGCGAGGATATTCTCTCTCTCTCTCTCTCTCTCTCTCTCTCTCTCTCTCTCTCTCTCTCTCTCTCTCTCTCTCTCTCTCTCTCTCTCTCTCTCTCTCTCTCTCTCTCTCTCTCTCTCTCTCTCTCTCTCTCTCTCTCTCTCTCTCTCTCTCTCACTCTCTCTCTCTCTCTCTCTCTTATTCCCCTTTCCCAACTTGCTCTTATTTTCTTCCTCTTTCCTCTCCTTTCAGCATCTTCTGTGCATTTTTGTCTTTCCTCTAACTCTCATCTAGTTTTCCCTCTCTAGCCCTCCTCCGATTTCTCCCCGTCTCTGGAGCGAGTCCCAACGTGTTGGAATAGAGGAGGTGCTCCATTCAGCCGGGGTGAAACATTTTCCTCTGCTCTCATTCCTTCGCCTTAAAACATTCGCCACTTTAACCAAAGGATTGCAGGAAGAAAGGATGAAAGAAGCAGCACGTGTCTTTTCCTTTTTTTCGCAGAGCTACTGGTTTTCTGTGCTTCCTCCTTTCTCAGTTTTTCCATTCCTCCCATCGTTCACCTGGGATGCAGTTCCTTTTTCTCATTCCTGTTTTAGGGAGCTAAAATTTGATTTTGGATCCGGCCCACTTACTTAGGTTTACGAAACATTCTGAAGTTTCTATGTTTAGATGAAAACGGCACATGCATATTACGTGTTGAGTCTATTAGGTGTGTAGTGTTTCATCACAAAGTGACATCGCCACCTACTGGCCTGGCATGAATAATACAGCGTTTTTAGTTGTTTCCGTGGATCATTGTGAATGGGGGATCGTTTTGACAATGTTGTCATCTGTTCATGGAAAAACGCAAAGGAAAAACTTTTTCGTTTTTAGTACATCATTGTCCTGTTATGTCTGTTAGCAAGAGCCTTTCCTAGTCTTATTATATTAAAGTGTATAAAATATACACTAATGTTCAAAGTTTGGGGTCAGTAATATTAATATATTTTAAATGCATTAATATATTAATACATTTGATAATACATATTACTCATTTTATCTTATTACATTTCTTAATATTAATACATATTAATACATTTCGTTAATATTAATATATTTTAGATTATTTATTTCTGTGATGGCAAAGCTGATTTCCACAGCCATTACTCCAGTCTTCAGTGTCACATGATCCTTCAGAAATCAGTCAAATATGTTTAAGAAACATTTCTCAATATCGCAGATGGGCTACTTAGTATTGTTTGTGTAAACCTTAAAATAAGGATTCTTTGATAAATAGAAAGGGCAAAATAATCACATGTAATTGAAATAGATTTTTTTAATAACAATGTAAAAGTCTTTCCTGTCAATTTTGATTTATTGAATGCATTCTTGCTGAATAAGAATATTAATTTACAAAAAAAAAAACTGCCCCCAAACTTTTAAATGGTAGAAAACATTAATTCATGAGTCTACACCCTTCCATGGTATACTGTAAAAAAATATTTTCATGCTTTATTGCAACTTTTTTACTTTTGTCAAATCAACTTCGATAATGAATGTGGTCCAGATAACATAATATTTTGAAGTTCTATTTGTTAGACCAATCTCCATTGTATTAACTAAAATTTTTAATTTCAATGAACTGAAAATTTTACAGAAGGGTAACATTTGCACTTTTTTTTTACTATTCACATTTTTCTATTAAAATTTCTATTAAATATTTCTGGAAATGTGTGCATTGTAGCATGTTCACATCAAGTCCAAAGCAGCTAAACATGACAATAGTAAATATTCACAATTTTGTGCACCAAAACTATTCACAGCTTATTCAGAGTGTAATGTAAAGAAAATATTGTATAGAACTAGGAAATCTGTTTGCTTTTATTCTTTATGTAGCAATTTGGCAACACTATATTAACACATTTATAACACATTAGTTGATAGTTAACTAACCATTTATAACACATTGCTCCTCCTTATTATTACATATACTGTACCTCCAGGAACTGTCTCTTTACAATTTGATATCTAAAATGAGTAGTACATTATTGAAAGAGCAACACTTGCAGATAATTATAATGGTGGAATACGATGGATGGAGTTTTGTATGCAGTGGGTTTGTCAATCATCGTATGTAATAAAATGCTGTCGGATTATTCAGAGATTATTGTTGGCAGTTTATAGACAGAAACCTGATCATTATTGAGTCTGGATGAGTGACCTCATGATCCGTTGTGTGTATAGACACAGTGGATGCTGTCTTGAGTTAAGATTCACTTGATTTGTATACATCTTCATCCGAACACACACACACACACACACACACACACACACACACACACACACACACACACACACACACACACACACACACACACACACACACACACACAGTACTTCGATCTCACAAATGGATTTCATTTAACAGTATTTTAGATTTGAATGGAAGTTAAAGCTTGAGTCATTCTCGATATGAAAACCTGATCTCTGTTTTGTCATGTCTGTCCGGCATCCAACCTCTTCTGCAATGTGAAAAACTAGTTTATTTTGGATTTGGACTGAGGGACCCCAAGAACCGATCTCTAAATATCCCATCAGTGAGCGTCTGACCATGATATGCTTCTATTGGCCCGGGGCATGACCTATCACATACACACACGACAAGCCCAAACACGGTGACGTAGCCCAGCTACAGGTCCGGTCTCTCGGCTTAGTCTTTTTCAATCATGGGGGGTTTGTATAAAATGTCGGCTAATGCAGTGTGTGCTGGCGCCAGCGCAGTGAGTGTATGAGCATATGAGTGTGTGTGTGTGTGTCAGTACGGTCGATAATGTGTTTATATAACATCCTTCACATTCCTACACTAAGAGCCTTTCCATTCTCCCACACTCCTTCAACCTAGCGAGACTCCATTCTCAAATGACACACACACAATACACACTTCATCATTACATCAACCAAATACACACAGTCTCATTGCTATGGCACTGCTTAGTATATACAGTACATAGTGCTGTAATGCTGTATAGCTCTCACACACTTTCACTGTATTTACACTTGTGTACCTTCCAAAATGTGGTCAAATCTGTGTCGGCTCAAGAGGTGAGGACTGCTTGTTTTGTGTTTTAATCCATCCGTTGTTCCCTTCATCCGTCTTTGTCACATTCTTACTTTCTGCATCCTATCATCAACACCATTTCAGACAGTTCATAATGCTTTTGCTATATTTGTCTGATAATTTTGTTGATTAAGGCACAGCAAAAGGGTTAAATATATCATATATTTTTATTGACAAGTACACATTTCCATTGCCAACACTTAGTGTCAGATAACTTAAAGACATTGCTATTGCTATATTGCTATGCCATTGCTACACTTTCTATGACTGCTCCACATAGTTCTTGTTGCGAATTTTGCACACACACACACACACACACACACACACACACACACACACACACACACACACACACACACACACACACACACACACACACACACACACAAACTTACTGACACACTCGAAAACAGGCTCACACACTCAAACACAGGCTCACACACACACATTCAAAAAGACTCACACACACAGATTCAAACACAGACACACTCACACACACTCAAACACAGACTCAGACACACACAGGCTCACACACACACGCTTACTGACACACTCAAACACAGGCTTACACATTCAAAAAGACTCACACACACACAAACTTACTGACACACTCAAACACAGGCTTACACATTCAAAAGGACTCACACACACAGATTCAAACACAGACACACACTCAAACACAGACTCAGACACAGACACACACAGGCTCTCACACACACACACACACACACACACACACACACACACACACACACACACACACACACACACACACACACACACACACACACATTCTTTATCACACATTCTTCACATAAAATTCTTTATCAAAATTTATAAGGAAAGACAAGTACTTGCTTAGGCTTGGCTTGTAGGGAATTCCAAACCTGCGTGTTTTCAAATGCACATAACTATAGAACCCATTCTAAATGCGCATGTGAACGCCATCAGCGTTTCTCACAGGTTCACGTTTAAAGTCTGTGTAGAGGGAATGGTGTCGTCTTAGCGGCCCCTAATTTAATAACAAATGATCGTTGCGATGGAAGCAAATCAATCAAAACTAACTTTAGATGGAAAATAACTTAACTCTGCTATAAAGCCAAAACAATATCTGTTACCTTAAATTATACGCTTATCTCTGTGAAGCTGCTTTGAAACAATCTACGTTGTTAAAAGCGCTATATAAATGAAGATGACTTGACTTGACTTGACACACCAACCTGGACCTGGAGGTGGACACACATGTCCACACACACACACACACACACACACACACACACACACACACACACACACACACACACACACACACACACACACACACACACACACACACACACACACACACACACACACACACACAAACACACACACACAAACAAACCTGGAGATTGAGGTGGACAAAAACCAACACACATTAACCTGAATAATGTCTAGTCTGGTGGCTGTGATATATATAAACCTACCAACGTCCGTTGCCATGATTTTTGGAATGACTGATCGCGATAGGAAAAAAATACGTTTTAGTCGCATAACATCGGTTAATGGAAACGCCGTCATTTCGCAATAGTTTTTTATCGATATTTAGGAAAAAAATCGCAAACGTTTTGCGTGAATCTGTAATGGAAACGCGAAAGCGTTTAACATAGACTAACTTCTCAGAGTTATGTTGTGCAACAGTGTTCATTATACTAACCATTCAACTCTGGATTGATTCTGGAATCTTCGCTGGGGTATAAGCATTAAGCACCGGCAACAATCCGTCCTCTAACTAACGCATGCTCATGTTTTGATTCAGATCGTGCTCACCTCGAAGAGGAGGAGCTATTCGTGCCTCCATTGTCAGTTTGTGAGAGAGGGAGGGAGGGAGCAAGCTGTGTGCAGCTCTACAATAAAATACAATTTTACCCATAAATAGTTAAAAAATCTGAATCAATCCGTGGCGGTCAGCGTTGATATTGTGGCGGGCCGCCACAAATTAATGAATGTATGGGAAACCCTGATGTATTTGTATCTGTTTTTAATATAATTAAGAGTTTAGAAGGTCCATATGAGATGAAGGCGATTCAAAGTTGAATTGCCTCAAACTGACTTTTGATATTTTCTGGGGGAAAAGGGATTAACTTATAATTGCCAAAACTTACCGCCATGATGCTAAGGTGATTACCAGGGTGTTGCTATGTGGTTTTGTATAGGGCTAATACAATTTCTAGGGTTATTAAAATTAATCAAAGGATAAATGCTTAGGCTTACGGATTCATTCAAATTTATATACAAACTATTAAAGCTCCTGAACTTTTAAGCAATAACATTTTAGCTTGTATGGGGTGACTAGCCTAATATATTGAATTTACCGTTCCTCCTAAATGTTACTTGAGGCAAAAAGTTGCAGATACACACACAGCAAACTCAGGATGATATACTGTATGGCCTTCTTTTCCGGATCTTTGCCGAAGGTACAATGCCACACGCTCACTGCCAGGTGCATCAAGCTGCGAGTGTCTGCGTAGCGTCAGCATGCGTTTCTCTGTGCTATGGAGAGGGTCCACTCTCTGCTGTGTGCTGGAGAGAAGGAAGAAGCTCTTTGTGGCAATGCCAGCATTCTACACCGCCCGATTCTGCCAACGTTTCTGCGCCATCTTGCCAGGGTTCCGCTTTGCCTTTCCAAAGCGCTGCCCCATCTGTTGCTTTGCAATGGAGGTCTTGCTCTCTTTTATTCACTCCATTTCAATCCCACACTCTCAGTCTCTGGCAGGAGGAACATTTTTGCTCCATTCTGGTTCTATGGCGGCATGGCAGTCAATGCTGACCCGATCTTAGCACTTCCTGGACTTTAGCCACAACAGAGCGGGAGCCATCTTGGATCATTGGCAGAGACACACACGTTGTTTTTTTTTTTTTTTTACATATCAGGGTAAAAATGTTTATTTAATGTGTGAAAAACACCATCTATTCTTCTGAAATGGAATCTTTTTTCATTTAGCAGTGATTCTTTACCTAGAATTGCTTGTTTAGTGAACAATTTCAAAGCACTGATCAGCTCTTTTATATCATGACTTATTTTAGTAATCTTTAGATAGACTAGAGAAACTTTTCTAAGGGCATGAAGTCCATGTGTCATACAATCAAGAAGCTAAGGGTTAATGATTAATAGGTGTGTTTTGGGCTTTACGTGCAATAATCCAATTAGAGTCTCATTGCTCATTCCCTTTAAAAGCCAGTTGCGCTAGCGCCATGGCGGATTCGCTATTTACATGGTGGAATTTGCAAGCGGAAAAACTGAACGCTTCTCTTGCGAGGAAACGGATCTGCTTGAATGCAAGGTTAAAGCGCACAAGCAGACCATCTACGGGACAAAATGTACGCACGTTGTGGACCTGCCTATAGGCGCACATTACTAACGAGCTCTTTAAATAACAAAAAAAAAAAATGCACCATTGACTTCAGACCAGGTTTAGACAATCACTGTCTATTTCAGTTGCCTCAAAATAGCAACATTCCAACAATGCACCTGAACACACCTCGTTTTCAGACTTGCCCACCCATGGGCGCTCAAATGGGCGCAAATGCATTCGCTATTTAAACAACGTGGCGCAGGACGTTAAAATGATAACTGTGTCTAGCTGAAACTAGCAAAAAACATTTGCGTTGCGCCTGGCGCTGCAATGACACGGCCTATTCTGTTCAAGAGCCACACGTCATACTAGCGAAAAGCTTGGCTTCTAGCCACAGGCCGAGCGCTGTAGTTCCAAGCACACAACTTTGCAATGCATGTGCATTGGAACTGAGGTTTTGGAAAACACTTCTAATAACAGAAGTTGCTACCATACAGTAGTTTGCTAACGTTGCTTTTAGGAAACGCACCCTAGTGTGGTGTTAAACAATCTAACTCAAAATAAAGGTTAATTCAACAAAATTGCAAACATATAGCAGTGAACTGATGGAGTCAGAGAGAAGGGTAGACATGTTCAGGATTGTACACACACACACACACACACACACACACACACATACACGCTCTAATCCTACCGATCCGCGGCAGGGTTTCGACAGAAAACAGGATGCCAACGTGCCAACCAGATCCACCTTTCATCCCCCCCCCCCCCCCCCCGATGTCTCAACAGCACTTCCCCGGATCAGTATTTCACCTGTCACATGCACAAATACACACACACATGGATCCCTTCACCCCATTGTACGTGTGTATTGTAAGAACATCTCTCACACACACTCCTGTCTGCGTGCCTTTTGCCCATAATGAGGTCTTATTAAGCTCCTTTGCCGTTGAGAATGGAAGTTGTCACCAGGACGCAGGTAAGCCAGCCGCCACAAAGGCCGATGTCTGACGCTAAACAAATGGCTGACATTGCTCGCGGCTCTGCTCAGCCACGGTGCCAGAATGAGCGTCACTTCAAGTATTTCTGACGGCGCATTTATCGAATACAGCAAGAAAATGTTTTGAGCTGTTGGGAAAATGGAGTGAGAATAGAAAGGTATTTATTAGAAATCTGTTCATTCTATTATTCTGGCTATATCTTATTGTCACCTTGACATGCTTAAAATTCCTGTCAGTGCTGGAGTCAAGCCCACTGAAATGACGGCGGATGGATATGTTTACCTTTCCCAGAGCGCGTGGAATGAATAACCTGCTGAGGGAAAGGTGCCTTATTAAATTTGATGAGGAGAAAAGTGTCTTAACGTTTTATCGGAGACAGAGTGTATTTGTGTGCTGCTATCAGCTTCGTTACAGATGCCTCTGTATCCCACGACACACTCGTTGCACCGATAACCAGGCTTCAGTGTGTGTATGCATACAGTTTTTTTTTTTTGTATAAAATGACGATTGTGTGCTTATTGAATCAATGTACGTGTCACAATGAGAAAAACGTGTCAGTCAGGATGATGGGTTTGTGGAAGGATGTTGAGAATATATTCTAGAGTAGTCTAATCCCGATGTTGATTCCCATTGTATTCAGGCAGGTAATGTATGGCTTTGATTGGAGAATTTAGATACATCTGAGGCAATTACAGACAAATATTTTGGCGAAACTTTGATTTAATTGACGTTTTTGTAAAAAGCACACAATTTGTGAAGATGGCAACAGTGCGATGACGTTAACTAGCTGAAGTTGAATTAATGCAACAGCACTTTTCAGTTGCATGTCAGTATCTCTCTTTGATGATTTTTAAGTATCTTACAGTATGATAACTAAAAAGCTTTAACATCGTTACCGACTTTTTGTTAGGAAAAGGGTTAGTTCACCCAAAAATTGAAATTATCCAATAATTAACTCACACTCAAGCCATCCTAGGTGTGTATAACTTTCTTCATTCAGCCAAACACAATCAGAGTTATATAAAAAAATGTCCTGGCTCTTCCAAGCTTTATAATGGAAGTGAATGGTACAGTACATTAGATTTTGAAGCTCAAAAAAGTGCATTCATCCATTAGATCAAAAATAATTCATACAGCTCCAGGGGGTTAATAAAGGTTTTCTGAAGCGAAGCGATGTGTTTCTTTAAGATTAATACCCATGTTTATTACTTTATAAACTTTAATAACGTCCATATGCGAGTCTAGTTCCGGCGAAAGAGTGACCTCTGACCCTACGCATGATTCATTGACGAACGCGGAAGCAAAGAGTATAGAGTAAAACAAAACATTGGTTACGAATTAGAAGTCTAAAACGAGAATTTTTAAAGAGAAATATGGGAGGAACTTGAGTTTGTTCCCCAGGCCTATTTGTTTGAACCGTGAAAGGCGTGTACCTACATCCTCCGTCATATGTCGAAAACTTGACTCATGAATCTCGTGAATGCGCAGATGGCCGGTACCGTATTATTTTGAAATTTGCAGTCAATAGTGGAGGACTATTCCCTTCCAGGACCCAATACTTTAAAACCTAAGCATTTGACATCAGCTAGAGACATGCTGACGAATCGTGCACTATAGGACCAAGAGCGTGCACATTCGCGTTCCGCGATAGTCCGTATGACGTTATTTTTGTTTCGTAATTTGCACTGTCCATATGTCGTAATTTTCGTCATCAGGAGGGTCTACGAATGCCCGTGCACACCAGCGCATGTGCAAGTGACTTGAGCGCTTGAAAACAAAGTCTACTGTTTGAAATTGTTGACTAACGTGTCTTTCTGCACTTACGGCCAAAGGAGTATACTTTGAAAAGCTTGCGCGCTCAACTGCGCACGAGACGGAACGGATCGCAGAAAATAAAGAATACCCGAGCCTTAAGAAAGTAACCTTGGTTAACTACGTTTTCAAGTAGCTTCTTCTACACTGGAGGTGGCCACATTTTTTTAACTGAAAAAGTATGGCATAACCTAAAACTTTGTTAGATTAGTTTTACACAAACTTAAATCACACCAGCTTTTAATTCTTTAATTCTCATTCCCATTGTATGAAAGTGTTTTGGAAGCACACATTCACCGACACAGGCATGTAAAAAGTGGTCAAGTTATGTTTATGTAAAATGGAAAGAATTGACTGCCCACAAACTTCTCTTTATCTCAGGAAAACTTAAACTCTTAAAGATGGAAAATGAGAAATCGCAGACACACACTCGTTTGACGCACACGGTTATATCTGTGAGATGCAGCGGCCGGGATTGTGTGTATGGTATATAAAAGATTAAAGTGTGTGTATGAGGTGATGCATTGCCATTGTCAGAAAGAAATCCGGCAGGGCGGCCCACCACTATCAGCTCTAAGATGAGAGAAGTCCTTAATCCTACACACACACACTCTCAAACACACACACACACACACACACACACACACACACACACACACACACACACACACACACACACACACACACACACAGACACACACATTTACATCTGCAAACAACAAACAATACGCCCACATAATTCATATAGAGAATGACAGGAGGAGAGAGGAAGAGGAGGAACGGAACTCTATTTTTCCTGCTTCTGTCAGAGATTTACGGTTGAAGACTTTAACTTGTGATGTGCTATCACACAGTTTGTGTTTGTAATGGAGGGACTCAATCCCCCCAAGAACAGAGACAACGCCAGAGTGCTAAAAATAAACTGTGTAAACAATACTTCATAAATACACCTTGAACACCTTGAACCATTTTTTTAAATCAGATTTTTACTAGATTTTTACATTTTATAGAAGAAAATATGAGATAAGAAAATATATGAGTGTCTTTTGCCCATGCTAAGAATTCACTCACTCACTCACTCACTCATGATGAAAAACTCACAATGTTTTTTAATTAATAATTTAACATCTTACTGACCCTAAACTTTTGAAAGGTTATGCATTTGATTCATGTTTAAAAGCATAGAAAAATGTAGCAATAATAATCTAATAAATCTAATTTCAAACTGACAAATATATAGGCATATTTAAAAATGTTTATGTAATTCATGTTTAAAATTTAAGTAAAATGAAACAATTAAATAATTCTTCAATTTTAAACAATACTTATTTAAATGCAACTTTTACATTGCAACTTTCTTTTTTTTTTCTTTTTCTTTTTTTTTTTTAAATGTTGCTCAATCAATTTTATTAATTCATTTGCCAGCTGTTTTTCTTTATTCATTTGTCGAATGAGTTCACACTTGGAGGCAACCAATACACTTTCAACTGCATTTTAAGACACACCAGTTTGGCACACAATAGAGATTTTAGTCCTAAAATCTATATAAACTGATCTACATACTTCAGAGCTGAATTATATTAACACGCCGCTTCATGAGGTAATCTAATCATGTCTTTCATGGCTAACTGCTAACTAGAACAGAGTGTAATGCACATATACGTTAAAGGACACTCACATTTGACATACAGAGCATTCACACTCAGATAAGAATGAGAGACATGAGTGCAACACACACACACACACACACACACACACACACACACACACACATAAATACATAGAATCGATAAGACTTCTTTAAATACACCTTGTAGATAAATACAAATACACCGGACATACCATCAAAGTGCATTAATGGTCTTCCCGTGTGTGTGTGTTATTTTAATTCCCAGTCCAGACTGCTAGCTCGACACTTCTCTAATTAAAATGTCACTAGGCCGATGATTAGAACTACCTTCTGAAGTATGAGCCCACGTTACTCTGTGTGTGCTATTAACAGCGTGTTAGTTGGGTTGATCAATGTGAAATGTGTTTAGATGTAATTGAATTGAATACTAATGTCTTTTCAGGATCCTATCTTCATGTGTGGTCTCGGTCAGTTGGTGCCCACCTAAATCTCTATGTAAATGAAATTTTTCGTAAGAACAATAACATTGACACTTTCCCACACGTATAGTTTACAAACCAGTTCCCTGTTTCTCTGAGTAGAGCATACAGGTAGTTGGAATCTGTCAATCAGAAGATGCTACCAGAATTTTCATTGGTTGAATTGCAGTGGCTGTGTTATCATACCGTCAGCCTGAAAAGCTCAACCTCAGGTCAAGCGTATCATAAATGACAGCTGGGAGATACTAACTGCCACACGTGAATGGTGGTTGTTCTACCATTAAACATTTTAATATACTTATTTATAAATTATTCATTCATTTTGTTTTAAACATTTATATAGTATATATTATATACACAATCATGTATATAACGTGTACATATACATATATAAAACGAACAAGCTCAACAGAATTTTCTTTTTCATGCATAGTAAGTTTTATTATATATTATTTTATTATGTATTTACTATTATTATTATTATTAGTATTACTTTTGCTTTAATTATTCATTACATTTAATTAATTATTGGTGTAAAAAAACTGCAAAAATAAAACAAAAACTAAATATTGGGTACCTATTGTGTTCATGTTGTGTTGCAAAACACGGTAACACTTTATTTTACAATGTCTGTTACACATATTACCTTTACTTACTATAGTAATAACAGTAAATTATGCATTATCACAAGCAACTAACCCTAAACCAAACCCTATCCTCCTAACCCTATACCTATTAGTACATGTTGTTAATTAATATCACTCAGTAACTATTGTATAATTACACTAAGAAGGACACCTTAAAATAAAGTGTAAGCCAAAACACTTTTGCTGCTATTGAGGTGTTATGTGCTAAGGTTAGGACCAGGTTTGGTGGTATGGTTAGGTTTAAGTATTGGTTAAGATGTAGGGTCAACAGTGTAATTATAGATGTAACTATAGAAATGATTACAGATGTAATTGCATGCAGGTATTTTTTAAATATAATTATAATGTAAAAACATGTATGTAGACAGTACAATGTATCAAATAATTTAAAATGTCAAATTTATAATTGTCTTTAATTTGTATATATTTATGAATTACAGAATTTCTTTTGACTAATTTAATGTCAGAAATGCATTAATAAGCGTGTAAATCCAATCACTCTCTTGTTTTGCGTTCTCCTGCTACTGAGCCTACTCAAGATGGAGATATAGTATTTAACCCAGCTTAAAACAGCAATTTATACACACAATTCAGCATAGATTGCAACATGAAGAGATTATCATTATCATTATTTTTTTATGGCTGAGGAAAAAAAGGGATTATTCAGAGTGATCAGTGGATGAACGCAGAGATAATTGAATATTAAGTACAGTGACTGATAAAGACACAGATTAACTGGCTCTGAAATTATATATCTGAACCGTGGCATTCTTTACGTGAATGCCGTGTTTTAACTGTGTATCATAAAATAACTACGCAACTCCTTTCCACTGACCCTAGGTTGGGCACTACAATGGCTGCGGTGTCGTGACAGTAGTGGAATGATAGTTATGTGATTTTCTACATGATTGACATGAGGTGGATGAGGGTGTATATGTGTGACAATACTTTGTCATGTGTCCTTAGTAGAAAAGGCTTTCATGGGTTTCTGGCAGTCTGACATGGAACACATGTTTGAACTTTCACAGCCACCAGTCTTCAGTACTTTACCCAAATGTCTGTCATTCCTGCTTCACATGGGGTCATAATAAGGTGATCTATTCACTTTAACATCACTAAATACAGTACATGTTTGAGCACGTCGTCTTCACAAATGCAAAGTCCTTTTGGACATTTACTTTTCTTTGTCCTGTTATGAAAAGTTATGCATCTATTAAGAGTGATTGAAAAAAATTATACTTTTTTTTTTTTTTGCATATTTGATATTTTTATCAGACAGGAGAACAGGAAATATTGGGGGGAATGAGATCAGGAAATGACGCAAGCTAAACTCGAACTCGTCACCTGTAAGAGGACAATGGTTCAACTTGTCAGAGGATGTTCACTTGCCAGTACGATTTTTGTTTCAACCCCTATGTTCTTTTCATTTTTACCGTCTTTATGTTTGGACTCCCACAGATAAAAAAAAAAAAAAAAAAAAAAAGTGCTAAATAATAGTAGTCATCATTCTGAAATTATTTTCTCTTATTTTACCTTCAAATTATTTTATGGTCCTCTGACCAACCCGGCATACATTATCTAACCCTAAACCCTCTCTTTTGTAACTAATATGACTGTTATCCAGTACATTGTTTCTGTTCTGAGTAAATTTTAACCCACCCACCCAAAAGAAAAAACAATGTAGAGATGCAGATAAACAATTGGTAGGAGTTTTCATCCACAGTATGTACATCAATAAGAAAATCAATCTCAATGCGTCACTCCAATTCATTTTATAGCCAGGGTTTATGAAACCTATTAAAAGGGTCTCAAACATCAAACAAACATGAAGTTTAAAGAAAATGTTCACTCAAAAATGTAAATTCTGCCATCATTTAGTCACTGCAATGTCATTTATAAACTATCTGACTATCCTATATGATGTCTTTTCTTTCTTAAAACAGAAAATGAGTTCTTTATAGCAGAATGTCTAAGATGCTCTTTCCCATCAAAATGACCATCAACCACCATACCTCAGGGCTCTGTATTTGGCCCGCTTGAATTCCATTTGATCATTAATTCACTAATTGTTTAACTACAGATAATAATGGTGAGCCTTAGTAACATTAAAAGTGTGCATCTTTAAGTTAAATTTATCACCAAGTAGACGATAAATTGTAGAAATATATTTTTTTATGTTACTGATAACAAATAGTGTGGTCGGTCTCTTTTAGCGGTTTCCTCTTTTTCCATTTATATATTGTATTATGTGACCTTTCCAGTTGAGAGATAAAGAGAAGTGGGGGGGGTGGGGGATACAGAGAATAAAGAAGTGTCAGAGCCTCACAGAATAGCACAAAAAATAAACAGTTTTAGCTCAAAGGATAAAATATCTGCAGCTTAGAAGAACTAAGTCGATAGGGGAGGGGGGATAAGCCATGTAAATATTCTTCTGTTTACCTGTCTGCATGTCGCAAATTAATCACACACACACACACACACACACACACACACACACACACACACACACACACACGCACACACACACACTGTTTACCTGTCTGTGCAGGCTACATTAATCATGGGAGTGTATGGAATAGCTTCACTGTAAACATTTCTAAGCGCTACCAGTTGGCACCATTTTGTTTTGGTTAGGATACAGAATGAGTGATGGGCCCTTAACACTGCACTGAGGGGCTGCCAGCCATGATGGAGGGTTGCGGGACACTAGGGTGCGTGTGTGTGTGTTGTGTCTGTCTTCAGATATCAGTCATTGACTCCCAACTACTCTTGAGTTCAAAAGTAATGAGCACAGAGTATGTAACGTGTGTTTAGCTGTGTTTGTGCCATGTGAAACTTTCCAGAGGAAATTTCATTGCTTTTTTCATAACTTTAGAGGTCTAAGCAATGGGGTACCAATTTTGATACAGAATTTTAAATCTTTGCAAAAATCATTAGAAATATGTTGTAAATATTCAATATGCTGTCAAGTATAGTGATTTAGTGTTTAACAACGTTAGTGTTTAGTACTGAGACAATGAGGTCTCAGTTGTGATTTTTCTTTCCAATAGTGTTTTTCGCATTAAGTGTGTTAAGAGAAAGTTAACTGAAATAAAATTAAAGCTGAACTATGAAAAGAAGTCACAGAGGGCCAAGGTAGTTAGTTCTGCATTTTTGCTTTATAAGATTCTTACCTGCTGATTATTTTACATTTAAATCATTTGAATTTGGTTCGGCTTAAATATGCTTTCATATGTAGGGGTCTGGATTAACGCTCAACATATCTT
This sequence comes from Scardinius erythrophthalmus, assembly GCF_964197995.2. NCBI lineage: Eukaryota > Metazoa > Chordata > Actinopteri > Cypriniformes > Leuciscidae > Scardinius > Scardinius erythrophthalmus. The sequence goes on along the minus strand of NC_138224.1, from coordinate 18,547,751 downwards.
TGCAAGGGGGGCATCTTAACTCGGCTCATTATCATAGCGTTTCTCCTACCTGCCTCATTAATTTCTCCTTTTTTGGGGGGCAGAATGGTTTAATTTAATATATTCTGCACGTGTAATCATAAGTCGCATGTACTTGCGGCTATGGAGGAGCTGGACGGATCGCAGGCCTTTTGATTTTCACAAATCCAACATCCCTCCGTGGGTTCAGTAGTGCTCATGAAAGAAAGATGCTCTGAAATCGGGAGAAAAGGGGGAGTTGAATAAGACAGGGAAGTGAAAGAAGTGTAAGTATACAAGATCACTCTTTCATACCACTTTTTAAACAGCGACATACTTTTAAGTTTTTGAGAGAATATGCAACTTTTTATTTAAAAACATTTGCTGCATAGCTAAGATACTTTTCAGCCATTTTCCAAAAAAAAAAAAAAAAAATGCTTAAAGGATTTGGCATAAAAAGTGGGGTGTTTTCTTGGAAGACAAGAAGCCATTTGTATTTGTATTTGTAATACCTGACCAAAAATGGGTTGTCTTCTTAAAATTCATCATCTAATTAAAATTGAATAGCTAATAGAAGATATTAGCATTAAATATGGCTGATTATGTGTTGTAGCTTGTGCATACTATAGGACAGTATAACCAGTTAACACTTTAAGCTAGTTGGCTAAGTGGTTAACTTGCTAACTGAAAACAAACAATTGGGTCGTGTTTATTTACCAGCTTTGGTTATACAATGTGAAATTTTACAGTATATCTTATTTAAAAGCCATTAAGAAATTTTCATGAATGTATGTTGCAAGGAAGGAGAGGTTAACTTTTTTTTTTTTTTTTTTTTTTTACTTTATTAAACAAAACTTGATGCTGATATGTTTAAATAAATACATCCTTAAATATAGGCCTGCCAATATAATAACATACTCATGAGGAAAAAAAAAACAACGCAATTTCTGGCACGTTTTTACAAAGAAGAATGTATCAGTATTAATGTCAAATTCTGTAAATGTTAACTTTTTTTTACAATTTTTTTAAGGGATTTTAGGGAGCAGCCCTTGTTTGACAACCCCCTTCTTTAGATGATCTTTCCACTGAGAAAAATCAAGAATTCCTTCACACTTATTAAAATATTATGTTCATCCACATTTATCCACACAACCTCATTGTCATGAGCAATGGCATTTAATTCCGGTAATAACGTTTTCACGCAGGTTCATTATTAGCATGCGTGTCGGGTGAAGTTTCTCGGGTGAAGTTTATGAATTCCCAGGTCAGCACTTACATTAATGAGAGCGTCGTTGAAAGCTTTCCGCGCTGTTTTTTTTTTTTTTGCTAATTCCTCTTAAATTGTGACCTGTAACGTGTCTTCAACCCTCCTGTTTGAAACAGAGGCTTTTAACGCTTAGTGCATATGATAGATGGAGCTTAGAAGGAAGAAAAAAAAGACACTTCCAAAGAATGCAGATGATTAGTTTGACGAGTTGAAGAGTGGGAAAAGAAGTGCTCTGTGCTCTCATTGTGTTTCAATAACTTTAAAAAGAAACTAATCCAGTGTACTCTAATTGCATGCCACCTCCCAGATGGGGACCTCTCCTCTCCAGATTCATTGTGGTACAGAATACTGCCGCAACCTCTAAGGATCCCGCTTGCAGTATTCCTGTAGATCCCATAATGAGTTTTTAAAAGATATAATAGTGCTCTATTAGAGATTCTAAAACCCCTAAAAAAGAGGTTTGTCTTTGCAGGCATCAGATATTAACGTTGACGCTGGATTAAGGTTTCATTTCGCCGTCTTCGTCCATTATTCGGGCCCAGTCGGCAATCTGTCAGATTGACGGGAACTTTTAATTAAACCGCAGTAATTATGGTGGAAATCTCTCATGGAAAAGAAAGACTCCAAATTCATTTCATCTGACTAATTATCGGCCCACATCCTGATGTCGACGCCGCAGAAGTTTCGAAGCGGCCATCTGAGACGCCAACAGCGCGATTGGGCAAGAGAGGTCAGACAATAAGAGGCCCGATGTTCTTTGTGCAACAAAAACTCGTCGGTTCGCTGTCTTCATTAGATCTTTCGGTTCTAGCTAACACAATGAACTCAATCATCTCTTCCTGCGGTGTGGAAATGAATATCGTAAGTTACTTTGAATTTGGCCAAAGAACAATCACACGGAGGAGATAGCGCTGTTGATTTTGCAACCGTGGCTGAGCGAGTCAATGAATCAGAATGTTTGCTGACTCCGCCGAGGAAAGGACGCACGGGACGCTCGGTTTTCCATCTCAACTTCCCCCCTCTCTCTCTCGCTCTCTCTTCCTGGGTTTAGGGGCGAAAAGTAATATAGGAATCGCTTTAGGCGGAAAAGAGCATTGCTATTTAGGCTTAGAGGCTCAATCAGTCTGGCTGGAATGATGGCGATGGTGAGTTACCATTAGGCTGACCTGATTAGGGCCGACTTAGGCACCGCAGTCATATGTGCCATTTCCCTGATAGTGCTGGAATCTGGATTTCCCGCTTGGCTGCGTCCGTACGGCTAAACTCAGCCAAGCGCGGTGTCTCTGAGCGCGCAGAGCGGGAAGGTAATTCTCATTTCAGCCCAGTGCTCCGCACACTCGACAGAATCTCACACCCACGGAAATCCGGTGTGGAGGGAAATATGACGTTTTGCCGATTTCACAGAACTTTGGTGTAATGTTCAGGCCGACATCAATAATATTGTGTTGGGTGTGGTGGGGAAGTTATCTAGAAGAACGTTTAGAGTGTCTACCTTTTAGTATGCTTCAAAGGCATCCACTTTATGCCTGTAAACTGATGTTCATTCTGGGTTTGTGAGGCTGGATGAAGTTAGACAGATTCTTTTTTTTTGTATCAGACCTGTTAGGTGAGTTATTTGGATATTTGAGAAAAAATATTTCACACATTTCTATGAAGTCACAAGGGTGTTCTGGGAGTTTGCTTCCTTGTTAAAGTCGAAAGTCTTGATGTTCTGGTCTCTAGATATGTCTCAAGTACCTACTTTAATGTACATTTAAGGAAGGTATATTTCATGTACTTTACAGGTTTAAATTTCATATACTAAATAATAGTAATAACTGCATTAGAATTATCAAACACCACTAATAAAATGGCTATGGAATTTTAGCACGTGGTTCATTTTTCAGCATTAGCTGAAGTTTAGGCACGTTTTGTGATATACAGTTGCACAATGTGTGTTTGTGAAAATTCCAGTGGTTTCATCTCATTTTCAGACCTGCTTCAGCATGATGGACCAACGCTTCTACTGGCATATTCTCTCTCTCTCTCTCTCTCTCTCTCGCTCTCTCTCTCTCTCTCTCTCTCTCTCACTCTTACTCTCACTCTCTCTCTCTTTCTTTCTTTGTTTCTCTCTCTCTTTCTCGCAGTGTATGGTGTAATGTCAAGTTGGGCACGGAGCCCAGTTCTGCAGCAGCGATGCGTCCCGTACTGACACACAGTAACAGTTCCTTATTCAGCACGTCCAGTCCTCATTTCAGCATTATTTCATCACCTGCGTGTGTGTGTGTGAGCGTTTAACTGCGGATGGTGACTACAGGTTTCTACCGATGAATCAGCACGGACACAATTGGTCTCTCTCTTTCACATTCTATTCTCCCGTTCTGTCCGTCTGTCATCGGGCTTCACCCACCCTCTGAGCTGTCACTCCAGAACAGGATGCCCATTTAGGTTGGACACAATTATACACTTATGTGTGTGTGTAGCCCATGCATGCCGTAAGACATCGAGCAGGGACCTGGGCCAGTCGGAAATGTGATCCGCCCCATTGGCCGCCCCCTCCCGCTCTGGGTCTACCCGTCTGGGAGAGGGGAACAGTGGGAATTCTGTGTGGCTCTGGGCAGCCGAAGCCTCTTCCCAACAATTACCTTCAATTAGGGGAGCACAGTGGCACGCAGGCAGAGAAAGGGACCCCATTAGGGGCCAGGCCGGGCGACTGGAGCCGGGCCAGCCCTACTGTCCCCCTCTGCTCTCTTACACTGCCCCGGGGCTAGGGTTACACCACACACACCCTGTCTCTCCACCCCTACCTGTCTAATCTATCTCACTTCTTCTGTCTTCTTCGTCATCCTCATAGTCTTTTCTTCCTTCTTAGGCCTTTCGCTAGGGAGGAGAGATGAGCTAGGGAGGGGAATAAAAAAAAAAGTTTTGTGAGGACAACAAACCTTATTGGGGGTCATATTCATTTGTATCAATCAATATTATGATACATATTACAGTAGTCAACATTTGAAGTCGATCAAAACCTTTCATCAAAGTTATGCATGAATTTTGAACAATACCCGTTCTTGTCTTAGGACAACTTTGATTGAAGATCCACTTCAAATGTTGACTACTGTAATTGTATTGTAATTAATACCTTATGGACAAAGCAAAACCTGTGCTGAAATGCATCAAAATATTTAGGTCCGACTAATGTGGTTAAGGACTTAGTAAACCACTTTTTCTTAATATTTGGATTCTTTACAAGGATATGAAGAGTGGAAGGTGTGATACAGCCAAGAACAGCACAAGATTTGAGAAATGAGTGATGCGCCCCAGGGGCGCAGATGGCACTAGGGACGGGGGGGACATGACCCCCCCCAGATTCATAGTGACCCAATCCGTCCCCCGCCCTCACTATCCCTACGAAAGGTGACAAAAATCGGTAAAACAGAGGATTAACTAGTGTTTTCGCTATGTACATTAGCCAAAGTAGTGTCCCGGCCCGCCGCTGCTTCAGAATCGGGTCGGGGCAGACGCAGGATGACACACAATAATAATCTACGCCGGTCACCATTACTTTGTACCCACGTTCTCACTACACGCTGTTCTGTTGTCAGTAAACACACGATGCCACCGACGTTTACACTCTCTCTGTGTGTGCTACGACCCCTGAGTGCAGTGGAGCAGATAGGATTATTTTGCCCCATTGGGGGATTCTTATTGGAAATCATGGATAAACAACAATGAACAAAGGTAAACAAAGGCCTACCTGATCACCACTAGCAATGCATGATCAGACTGTTATTTGACTAGTATGCCAATCACCCACCAAAACTTCATGTCTTCAGCAAAGTATGTTTTATTTAAACATTTGCTTATCTCAGCATACAAAGTCTATCATTATGAATTCTACTGTCTCTCCTTCCTCATGCTGTCTTTACAGTGGCTGCCCTCCTGCAGATCCTCACTTGACTGACTAGGGCCTGCCTTACTGCCATCAGAAATTGCCTGCAGGCCAGGAGGACAACATTTTAAATCTTATCATTTCAGTTAACCCTCTATAGAATTTCACAACAATGTGAAATACAACATATTCCTAAGAATGAATGGCTAAAACTACTATTTCAAATGTCTAAGAATAACTCAAAATTTTAAATGTAAGTGTTAATTACAAGTTTGTTGCAATTTATAGATTAGAAATGTCTTTCAAATGATGTATGACATATTAAGAAATGTTTTTTATAGCCCATAATTTAAGAATCTATATCCTCCGTTGCCCCGTACAATAAAAAAACATGATTTCCTGCTATAAGAGGATGTCAAAAGTTTATGTAGGCCTTTATTTGTTGTTTGCATAAACCTTGCACCACACAAATTTACTTATTATAATTATTTTTATAGTGGCTTACACGACAGTGAACATACCTCAGTCAATTTATACAGTACAATTTTTTAAATGATTAGATAAAACATTATTTCCTGACGACGATAAATTGTTTGATTTATCCAACCATTCTTTTTGTGTTCATTCATTATTTGCCTCTGTCCACTCTCCTAAATGCATAGTTATGGTCTCCACACTTTGCTGTGTTTGCTAAGTGCAAAAGCCTTCTTGCCATTATTGTCAGACTAGCTATTCCCCTTAACAAATCTAATCTGCCACATCTGGGAAAGTCAACAGGCATAGGATACTTACATTGTTTGGTTTTTGAAAAAACGAGGTGATTGTTTTTTGTCTCTTCATTGCCTTTATGTGGCATTTATACAGTCGATTTTTTTCAGTTCAGAAAATCACAGACTCAGCTCAGTCATAGATGGTATATGATCACTATGGTTACCGCTCCTACAGGCACAATTGAGGCAGCTACCAGCTCCTCATAGGACCCCGGCGTCACTCAGCCTTTGGGCCCACACACACACACATCGTACATTAATTTGAATACATTCTGCATGTTGGAGGACATATTAAACTCTATTTTATAACATATAACACCGTGTCTTAACCAGACGCAATGCGATAAGATTCCAGCGACAAATAATTTGTCTGTTCACACTAGATGCGACGCGACTGCGAGATTGGTCAAAATCAATCAAAACCCACAGCCAATCAGAACAGCGTGTGGGGGCGGAGTCTCGGGGCAAGTGCACAGCACCAGCAGAGAGTAATCTTGACAGCACTCGCAAGAATATGGAGTACATAATCAAATTCACAAATGTTACACAATTTATATAAGTTACTGAGTTACTAAAACAATCTTTGTCAAAGAATACACTTGTTTGTTTACAGTTTCAACCTTCTTGTTTCCATTTGTTTAATTTCAAGATCTGAGGTGAATTATCCATTGTTGCTTTTACAGCTACAAAGCTGGGAGCACTAAATGATATTCAAAGTCACATTACACGCTTTTAACATTAAATAAAGCACATAAACAGTACCTGAGATTAGCATTGCCACACTTTTGTTTGTTGTTCCAATGCGACGTTGCAGAAAAATAGAAACCGTTTCTAAAATAGAATAGTCGTGTGTCGCCGTCGTGGCTGTAGAACAATCATGAAATGATTCGGATAAAAAAAAAAGAATAAGCTATGAGTTCTCTAATTTTTCCAAACCACCCACCTGGCCCAAGTGTGTTTTACCAGGAAAGAGAATCGATCAAGACTGTCATAAATCTGTAGTATTCTTCGTTCATAAGTGCATGAGGAATTCAGATGGCTCTCACCTGTGCATTTATTCAACTAAGATTTATGAACGATTGCATTGTGTAACACCAACACACTCAATAGATTATGAGGTCAGTGAATATGACAGCCAATAAATCAGAATGACACCTCACTCTCTTAGTTTCCAAATCTCATACTCATACTCTTTCAGCTCACTGACAGTTATTAGTCCTTTTTGCTTTCAACCATGTAATGTTCAACAAACACTTTGAATGTGACATTAAACAAATTTTGGAAGAGAAATGCCATTTAATAGCAGACTTGAATGCTATGTTGTAGCCTATTTAAAAGCAACATAAAAACTGAGTGAAACTACCATAATTCACTCAGTTCTTGAAATAAGTATTTGAACATATAAGTATAACGTAATAAGTATATTGCACTACTAATTCCATTGTAACATGGTTGAAATAATGTAGCACTTTTGCAGTACCAATAAATTTGCTTGCTGTAAACACATATTAATCAGATATGTCAGCCATTTAAATACATACATATACACTAATATATATATATATATATATATATATATATATATATATAAATCAGATATTTCAGCCATTTAAATACATTTGTGTGTGTGTATGTGTATATATATAATAGAATTACCCATTTATATTCACTTTACAGCTTCTGCTTGGGTTGTATGAATATTAATGAGAATCTTCTAAATAGATGAGTCTGTCTACTGCGAAAATAAACATTAAGGACACATTGTTCTGTTATGTACACATGGCTTAAAAAAATCCATCACTGGGGTCAGCTGTCTAGACCTTTGTGGGAATTAGTCAATAACAGTAAAGAAGACAGAAAAATATTTATCTGTTTTACAATGTATTACAATGCAATCTGTTTGGTTTCTATGGTTATCATCAATATCATTTGTTAAAGCTGACAGTTTGTTGTTGTAACGCTGTATTTATGATTTAATTCTGCTTTTATTGCTTCACGGCAGGCCTCACCTCTCACCCTGACAGTCAGTTAATACAGATCACACACATTGGGGAAGAAGATGCTGAACACACACGCATACTTCTGCCTTGGGAAAGCATGGGGATTGTCTAGACAAATCAAATAAATCATTCGTATTGTCATCAATAAGGTCTCTGAGAAAAAATTCTCATGGAAAATTAATTGTGAATCTTATATTTAAGCTGAACGAGAGGGAAAAAACAAACTCTGTGCCCTTATGCATATCTTCCAATTCAAATACATTAATTCCATTACCCAAACTATAAATCTGAGTTATTGCCTGCTAAAAGACACATCTTTAATTGAAAACGTTGGCCGCCTTTCTAGTCAGAATGCCAAATGGCTTGCAGCAATACGTTTTGAGCATCTATAAAGGTGATACCTGTGTTGACTTGATCCTGTTTGTTGCTTTCATCCATAGATGTCTATACAGTCATGCTTAAGTCATTTTATGGTCATGTGTTTCCTTGTTAGCTAACTAAGGCACTATTATTGTTACAAGAATTTAAGAAAAAACCCTAACAAGTACTATGCTTGGGCGTGTTTTTTGTTTGCTTTTGCTGTCATCAGTCAGTGAACAGTGTTTGTTCAGTTCTGAACAGGCATTTTCATCCAAGATGCAGAAATTTGGAAATTTGGAAAATGTGCAATTAATTGTATTGAATGTGCACTTTTAGTGTACTTCACATCTTAAAAGCATGTATATTTTTAAAACGGCCTGCTCATAATATAATATTAAATAAAAGGCCACTTAAGTTACTTAAAGAGAGTACACTTTCATGACTGTTTAACACACTTAAGTACACTTTAAAAAAAAAGCACTGTCTAATAATGTCAAATTAAAAGTTTTATTTCAAAGTGCATGTGGTATCTTCAGGAGTTAAGTAATGAAGCACACGAGACAGGAATAGCGATCTTAATCTTGTTTACTTCAGTCTTTACTTCATCTTTCACTTCAGTTTTAACTTCCTCTTTAAAATAGTAGTCAAAAATACCCACAAACACAACATTTCTACCTTTTTCAAAGAACGTAATAGAACATCAAAGCCGCACCAACAATGCATACACATCCACACATCAGATCCAGAACAGCACATCAGATCTAAGTTACATTAGTATCAACATCACTTAACCAACTAGGCTTCCGAACATCACGTTTACTGTAGGTTTAGTGGTATGAGTGAGATTAGTGAGCAGTGTTCGAGCCGGAGTTGTTGGTGTGAATGGAAATGCAGTTAGATGGGAAGCATGCCATGTCTTTCTATTACTAAGAACGTCTATATCCACCATTTGGTCAGTCATTTGGCCACCTTGAGAGGTTTAGTAAACAATCTGTGTCCCTTGGGAATATGCAAGGGGTTCCGTACCCTAACTTTATCCCCCTCCTGGAAACAAGGAGTGTAGGCACTCTGCTTAGCATCAATGTACTTTTTTATTTTATGTTGCAGGTGCGTAACCCTTTGGCATACAGTCAGTTGGCGGGTTCACAGGAGAGAAATGTGCACATTTGCCTGCCATAGATATTCCATAGAGGAGCTAAAAGTGTGAAATACCAGTTGCAGCAGGTTTCCATGTAGCTGGATGGCCATTTGTGTTTGAGAACATGGTTGAAAGTCTCTACAGCACCATTAGCTGCCGGGAAGTAAAGAAAGGAACGATGATGACGAATATTCCTCCCTTCCAGAAAAGCAACAAAAGCAGCAGATGTAAACTGAACACCGTTATCAGTAACAATACTCAATGGTTTTCCATGGCGGCTGAAGACTGATGACAGAAACGAAACCACATAATCCATTATGACAGTGTGAGTAAAGGAGATCTCAGGCCATTTGCTGTAATAATCAGTTAATGTTAATGCAATCCTTCAGTCTGATGCAGTGTCAAATGGCCCGACTATATCCACAGCCAGCAGCACTGGCTGGAGAGGAGCAGGGTGTGACTTGACAGTTTTGTCATTGAGCTGACACATGTGGCAGGAACGAACAGCAGCATTAACCTGAGCATCCATCTCTGGCCACCAATAGAGATCACTAAATCGTTGTTTGGTTCTCACCTCACCTGATGTCCTCTATGCGCTATAGAGACCAGCACAGATCCAAGAGCAGCAGGTGCAATCGGCCGTGAGCCTGAAAGATGAAGTTGTCCATAACAGACAGTTCCAGTTGCAGTTTACAGTACGGCAACAACTCAACGTCCAGTCCCTTGGGTGAAGGAGGCCAACCATTAGAAATCTGTGTGCAAAGTTTGTTTGATGCAGGGCAAGAAGCACATGCAGCATCACTATCAGCAGCAGACAGAGAATTACAGGCAGAAGATAGAAAAGCAAAAAACTCCTTATCAACATTATCAGGAGCTGGAGCAACAGCATTATCTGCAAGAGAAGCAGGTTAAGGGCAAACGTGACAGATAATTAGCCGGAGCATTTTGAGTCAAGACACTTGTCTTTATTGAGCTGCAAGCCAGCAGCTTCTAGTCTCTGTAAGACTGCTTGAAGTGCTTTGCCATGCATAAACATGTCATGTCCGTGGATGATAATGTGATCCAGGTAATTTTCAACCCCTGGTGATGGTCATCATCTTCTGAAATGCCACGGGTGCTGAAGCCAATCCATAAGGAACACGACATAGTTATAAAGGCCGTGAGGTCATTACTGTCCTCATGCAGTGAGTAGTGAGCATTAGTCTGGTCGATGGTAGTGAACACAGTAGAACCTTTTAGAGCAGAGAGTAGTTCATCCATGTGTGGCAATGGAAAAGAGACCATGATCATGGCTTTATTTGGCTCTCTGAGGTCAATGCACAATGTATGACAGTTTCATCCAGCTTTACACGGTGTATAAAGTTTTTATCACATCCAAACTCAGTTGACTCTGACTGAAAGACGGGCACAGGAAAATTATTAGGAGGCAGGACTTGATTGTTTTCAATTCTCACACAATGAAGTACATTGCAGAGACCTTTTCCGTTTTCCGAGGGAAACGTTCGGTGACAAACATCCAACCACCGGAATTTGGGCTTTCGAATACGTCACAAACCTGGCTGTGGGTTGCGACATCACAAAGTTTCGGAAATGGCATGCATAAGTGCTGTAGGGCAGAATAGATACAAAAGACTCAGTGTCAACCACTAAATCCACCACACAAGTCTGTGAGTCAGAGGTTGATATAGTCACTGTGCTTGCAATGTTTGGAGTACGGGCTAAATATTCTGTGTACAGTACAATCATTTCTGGTAATTAAATTTTCACGGCGCACAGTTTAGCGTAGCGTCCAATCTTTTTACATTTCCTGCATGTTGTAGTTGGGCAGTTCGCAGTGTTCGCTAAGTGTACCTCCTATCCACAGCGAAAGCATGACGACTTCTTGCCCACCTGAGCAGAATTGTTAGGTGCGGTTTCCACGTTGTTCTGCGTTTTACTGTGTGCTGCACCGCTTAAACGAGGGTGGTTAGTTATTAAGTAATGAATCACACGAGACAGGAGTAGCGAACCTTATCCATCTTGTTTACTCAATTCACTTCCGTTTTCACACACTTTACACAATCATATGATGATATAATATTCAGCATAACAAATGTGTAATGAAAACAATATTTAATATTAATATATTATATATTATTATAATATTTAAATACATGACGTTTCAGTAGAAATTATAATAGTGTATTATAAAGTGGATAGTTTAGATTCTTGATTATGATTAGCTCTGCTGTCATGCCTAACCATGTCCCTTGGCTGTTCAAAAGTCATATTTCATATTTCAAAGACAAAAGAATAATGAAATTACTTAAGAAGATGTGCTTAAGTCCTACTTAAGTGGGTCAAAACAAACACTCTAAAGTTAATCTAATTGCATTTAATATAAATTGAAACAATTTTAATTTAATTGCAATTGCAATGCTTACACTATACAATTGATTTGGTAGTAATAGTAGTAGTAATGGTAGTAATAACAGTAAATTATGCATAATTACATGCAACTAACCCTCAACCAAATCCTACCCTAACCCTATAGTATGTACATGTAGTTGCGTAATATTACTCAGTACTTAAATATACAATTACACTGTAACAATTACACATTAAAATAAAGTGTAACCATTGATTTTAATGTGTCCTTGTTATAGTGTACTTATACGTTTAAGTACAGAGTAATAAAAAATCACTACATATACTTACTATAGGGTTGGGATTAGAGTTGGTTTAGGGTTAGTTGCATGCAATTATGCATATTTTATATTTATTACTACAGTAACTACATGTAACGTGTATAAGGGCACTGTAAAATAAATTGTTACCATATATTGTTTTAAATTATATTATTTCTGTAATAAGCACTTCTTTTTCTTTTTCACAAGGGCTTTTCTAGTTTTCTGTGCTTCATTATTGTTTTATACTGAAGTTCTAACTTCACAATGTGTAATGTTCTCGCAGCGTGATTGTATAAGTGTTGAGGGAATAAAATCTCACATTGTTATGGTTGTGTAAACATGGAGACAATGTATCGAGATATGACGGTATTATCAGATTTCTCATTGTGAGGCGCTGTGTTTGACTCTATCTGTGAAGACATGCCACTGATACCCAGAAAATACCCACAACTGCTTCTACGAGATGCAACCTTTGAATTGTATGTGTATTTGTGTCTGTGTGTGTGTGTGTGTGCTTGACTCAGTGAGTGTGTGAGCATGGCCTTTGTGCGTGTTTGCACGCATCAGTGAGACAATGATAACATTTGTGCTGTTTCTAATTAGAAGTTAGTGAAATTGGGATCATTAGTTTTTCAATTAAATGATACAGCATTTCACAAAGCCACTGCTAACCAGTTTGTAATTAATACAGAGTTGTTTCTTCTTTTTAATGCAGGTTTACTTACTGCTGCTTTTAAGGTGGTAAGTATTGAAATGCTTTTGTAGATTATACATGCAGCTTCATTTTGTTTGTGTGTATTTATGCGTTAAGGTCAGATGTCTTCAATAGGGAGTCTGAGGTACAGCAGGGGGTTAAATAATACAGTGTTTAAATTTAATATGAATTTATTTAAAATAATATAAGGTTAACTTAAACTTAACCTAAAAGTAAAAAAAAAAATTGTATATTGCATTTATCTATTCTATTCTATTCTATTCTATTCTATTCTATTCTATTCTATTCTATTCTATTCTATTCTATTCTATTCTATTCCTCTCTTACATTAAATGTATTAAGCACTATTATATTGCTATGTACCAATATATGACTTTATTATTTTAATATAATATATTTAATTTAATATAAATTATTGTTAATACATTTTGCAACAATTTTAAGTTAATACGAATTTAAAAGTCAGGATATTTCATCTATTTAATAGGGCATTTTTCTGTAGTATTAACATGTTAAACATACTGTGTGCAGATTATACTGCAGCAAAAGTAACTTCTAAACAGTGGTTCTCCAACAAGTGGTTCTAAACAGTACCAAATGAGGGTTCTGCTTGTAACAATAGCAGAACCCATTTTGGTGCTAAATAGAACCCTTTTCATAAGATTCCATAAAGAACTATGCTTTGACAGTGCTATATAGGACATTAATGATGTTATAAATAACCTTTTCAAAAAAAAATTTCATTAATTTTAGTATATTAGTATCTTTATATTATTAATATTACTAAAATATTACTAAAAACTTTTAGTGAAAAACTTTTTTGCCTGGTCTTATATCGTGTTGCCTCTATTTGGGTTTTACATAAAAAAACTAAACTAAAAAAACAACAACAACAACAAAAAAAACAGCATGTTGTGTCATTTAGGTACATTTATTTTTTATTGACATGGCAGATTGTAGCAAAAATGACAGTGCTCTAATAACAGTTGTTAGTTGAATACATGAATAAATAACAATTGACAATGAACACGATATATATGTAAGGAAGACCAAGGGGGGGACTGGGTATTTAGGCATACAGTAATAATAAAAAAAAAAAAAACAGGCAATATGGATAAAAAAAATACATGATTGTTAGGTTACATTTTTTTAAATGTATAGACATTTTAAGAAAGAAATAATTTACCTCATGAGAGTATGTTGACAGTATGTGTAGTTGTATAGCTGAGATACACCAGTAATGAGGAGGCTTTGACAGTTACAGATTTGAAAAACACTTAAATTAAATTACCCTAAACTCTAACGCAAAGAACTATTTCTAAATAGAACTGTTACTACGTGTAAAGAACCTTTAAAGAACCTTCTTTTTAAATGTATGTTACTATGACTAATTCTGGATATTTTTCTGCCACCGTACTACAGTGATTTAATGTTTAAAACAACTGTTTACAATTAGAGACCAACTTTTAAATCTTTCGAGACTGACAGCGATTGAATACAGACGCACACACACAAACACAATAATCCATAGCAGTGTGCGTCAGGCTCTTGAGCGAGTGAGTGTGTTTGTGTGCGAGTATGATAAGATCTCAATGATGTCAGGAGATTATGCTCTTAAAACCAGGACTAATTATAAGCTCTCTGCACTAAGCACTGGAAAAGTATTAATTAAACCATCTCGTTTATCAAAACCTTTTTTGGCACAGGGAGCGTAAAGATGGGGAAGTCAGGGAATGTGTTTATGAACTGCAGACTGTTCAGTTCCTCAGGCTACTTTAGCTAGCTAACGTAGCTAGCTGACGAGACAGACCTTTTCACACAAATTATCAGCATTAAAGTAGACAAATGATTTTAGTAAATTTTCTGTTTCTATCTAGAGAAAGCTTAGCTAGCTGTTAGCATTGCATTCATCTTTAAGCCTGGCTAGCGCAGGACCCACTGGATGTATATGTTTAGCAAATGTTAGCCAATCACCTAATCCCATTAGCAGTTATCCTGCGATGTGACATCGATGGCAGCAGACTGGTAATATTTGTACATTTTATGCTTTTAAGAGTCTTCCAAAAAGAGCTGGGCACTGGTAAAACATCTACAATAATGTATCTAATAAAAAATAGCAATCGGATGCTAATATATATTAGCATAATACACTGAACAAAAGTGTTAGTGAATTTCACAAAAATCAGCAAGTGATACATTTTGAAGTAGAAAGACTAAAGTAGTATTTTCTTGTAAAACACTAATAATATCATGAATAAAGTTGATAGGATGACTATGGCTCTTTTTTCGATTATTTCATGGCTAAACACAACAAAAATCTCTGCGTTTTCGGCAGAATAATAACATTCATTTATTAAGTCACATGATTAGTTAACAGCTGACATGTGATCAACCTCTTATGTGATCAAGTATTGATCTAGTTTCCATATTCTCAATATTACAAAACTGAAGAAGAAAAACTACTACAATAATACTTTATACTAACCTCTTGTGAACGGTCCTTAACTCTAAACTTTCTAAACAACATTGAAATTTGAATCATAAAAGTATTTATAAGTTCTTTTGTAATAAGATAGTTTGCTAACTGCTAATGTTTTGTTAGCCTGTTTGCACCATGGCAGTATTTTCCTCCCTGTCTTGATCTTTTTATACTTTTGCTCAAACGTTGCAAATGGTTCTCCTTTCACTCTTTCTTACACAAATTGTTTTCTTAATGGTGGAAAGTTTTACTTTGCTAACATTTTGTAGGCTTTACAATAATTACATCCATTTTTAATCTAGCACTCATGCTTTTCTAAGCTTGAACTGTTTGCTCTCATGTTTTAAGCTAATTTTGAACATGAATCAGAAACGGTACATCAGAGCTACACATCATACGTCCTATATGAGTTCTGTACACAGTGAGTCTCATTAATGAGCCGCTTGAGTTATTCTGCCTTCATTTAAAAATGCATAAATTCATGCTTTTCATATTCCGTGCTGGAATCCCATTACGCTGTGACTGTAATATTTCGGGTATTAAGCTCAGTGACTCTGCGCGGTAATGGCTGAGAAGGGCCTTGCGCGTCAACGCTCCGCGTTACGGACGATATTAATCAGGCTCTCCCCAAAGAAAAGACGAGCCGAGAAGAGAGAGAAGCAAGAAAGAGAAACATCAGAAAACCAATTCAGTGAACAAAGGCCCATGTGTTCCCTGGTGGCCCGGGATCGAAGAGCAAATGAAAGAGGGGAACGAGAGACAGAGAATGAAAGAATAGAGGTTTTATCAAGGTGTTGGGTGGAAAGACTTGGAGGGGTGAGGTGGAGCCATTGTGGCGCTTTGACTGAATGAGGAAACCCCGTCAGTCAGGTCAATTCATTTTGAATCTTTTTTTCTCTTTATCAGGTGTTTTTTTGAATAATTGAGATAGTGGGTAGAGGGCATTGTGTCAAGGGGTGTTCCCACTCACTAGCTCTGTGGTTGACGCCACCACACAGGTAATTTGTCTAGTGTGAACTGAAGCAGGACTAAGAATTGGGTATAAACGGGGCCAACTGGCATTGTTTTATTGAGTCATCATTGGCTCTTAATCCTCATGATCAGTTTGGGGTTTCAGAGAGCACTAACCCTCGCTAGTACATCAAAAACATATTCAGATGTGATTGATGGGCAGTGTTGGGGAAAGTTACCTTTAAAAGTAATGTGTTCGGCTACAATATAGCGTTACTCCCTGAAAAAGCAATTAATTGCGTTACTTAGTTACTTTTTATTAAAAGTAATGCATTAAGTAACTTTTACATTACTTTTTCTCATCTGGGCTGTATATACAGTATATATATATATATATATATATATATATATATATATATATATATATATATATATATATATATATATATATATATATATATATATATATATATATAATATATATACACACACACACACACATATATGACATATATATATGACATTTTGGGGAAATGTAAAGGCCCTTTTACATCATAAGTGAAATGAATAAGCCTCAGTCTGAAGTAAATGCAAATTCACGCCTGTACAGTAGAGGTCAATAAATGGGAAAACAAATTAACTTGCGATACTTATTTGAAAAAGTAACAGATATTTCTTTGTAAATTTAAATGTAATGTTACTTTTAATGTCTCTTTACTTTTAAAAGTAATCTGATTACGTAACTCAAGTTACCCAACATTGACTCAAGTTGATGGGTCATTCTTTATTTGAGGTGGCATATGTTCCTTAGCAATTTGTGTGGTGTAAAAAATTGTGGTTTACTTCAAAATGCATGTTTTACCAAGTTTGAGAAATATTATGTAACAAAATCTGCATGTAACGAGAGTAACATCGCCCAGTGTAACGAAGTAATATATATTTTATTTCATGGTTCTATGAAAACAAGTCATTCTATTTGGACTAGTTTAGGTTTATAAAGGTCATTATAATTGGAGTTTTATTGATTATTATTATATTTTATGTGTCACGTGAGCAGTAACAAGAACCATTTACTCCATTAGTTATGTGACTTTTTGGTAAATATATACCTTTAAGAATAGATTTGAAGGTGGGTTCGCAAAAAAAAATGGTGTAGGATTTACTTTGAAACTATTTTTTATTTAGAAATTGCTAGCAAATTTAAGTAAATGCATTCAATTAAACATTACATTTTAAAGTAGAAAGACGGAAATAGTTTTTTCTTATAAAACGCACTACAATAACCTTTGTTCTATTTACAATTTCGAAAAAGCTTTTTTACAGTGTACTTTTTACTCTTACTTGATTTAACTCAAGCATTTTTAATGACAGAATGTACTTTTACTTTGGTACACTGGTCGATGTTCTTCTCGTTACTTTATTTTAATGCTCCATTCTCAAATGAATCACTCTTTTGAGTCGATTCTTCTCAAAGAGCTGAGCAAGCAATTGGAAATATGGTCTTAATTTGTTATCGAATCAGTTTGAATTATTTGTTCAATTGGAGTTGTGTGAAGTGGTTTCTCACTCATACAACAGTAACAGAAAACTTAAGAACCTGGAGAAAATAAAGAGCACTGAATGAAGTGGACATGAGCGTTTCTGAATATGCACATGTGAAGAGTTTTTGACAAGGGTGACTCTTGTGTCTCTTCTCTAAGGTTATCTCAGGAAGAAATGGAGAGGGAGACCTTGCTATTAATTAAAAATTTTTATCATTGTGCTGAAATGCTCATCTGTCGTGTTGCGTAAATGTCGCAATCATTGGTGATCGAACATGGATTAAACTGAAAAAGCAAGAGTGCATGCCATGCAGACCACAGGAGTGTGTGTTTGTGCATTAATCTGATGGAATGAGGCTGATTGTGATAAGATTGATATACAAACGTTTTTAAAACTTCTAATCAATCTTCCCCTCAAGTTTCCGCCTCAACATCTCACGCTAACATTCTTGACAGGAAAACAAGCACTTGTACGACTAATAATTGTTGTACCTATGGGCTCAAAAACTCTTTGGCTAAACACGCACTGGTTTAATTACAACAGTCACACAATTGTGCGAGCGTGTGACTGACTTTCTAAGTTATATTTATTTTTCACTCTCTCTCTGTAAATTACGATTAAATGTCCTCCACCTCCAGCAATCCCTCTGCTTCGTTTTCAAATGCTTTCTCATTTCCAAATTAAAAAAAATATATATATAACACCATCCACACCTCATATGTTTTAAAAAGCCTCCAATTCATGCTGTCGATAATGCAGAAAGATTCTGCTTAATTAAACTTGTATAGGCAGAGCAAAGTTTAAAGAGAGAGGCGAAATTCACTCATGTCATGCTAGGAAAATGTGCAAATTATCAAATACAAATTAATTAATGTTTCGAGCCCATGTTCGGAGCAATGAATTGCATTTAGAAAATTAAAAAGATAGGAGCTGCTCAGCCTTGCTTCGCTAGTGTGTAATTTATTACTGCTAAGTTCAAAAAGCAAAATAAAACCATGTCACAAACACAGCCCGACTAATGTCGGAATGATTTTTATAATAGCTATACCCTAAAACACTGGCCTCTGCTGAGTTTTTAATTATAATAAAGATGAACACAAGAGATGATATACATTGCTCTTTGACATCTGAGGGTGAGTGACCCTATAAGGATACACTCTCTCCTTTCTTCCCCGTTCTGTCAGCAAATTTACAATTACTGAAATTCTCTTTTCTTAAATTGTATTTCTAATTCTTAAAACCTGGAATAAAACATGTTTCCCAGTTTTAGTTGTTTAGTTTTCTACCATTCGTTTTTCAAAATAGCAACATTTCAACTCTGAAAGTAATGATGATTATGATAAAAAACATGTTTTTTTTCTTTTATTTTAACACAAATGCACTATTCACTTTACTCCTTATTTTATCACTCATTAGCCCTAAACTCAATTCTTCTGACCATAAATCAACATATTTATTAAAACATATATTATAGTTAAGATGAGCAAAAATATACACATGTACCTTCAAAACCACTTGTCAATATGCCAGATATTTATGAAAACAAAGTAAAATCAAATTAAACCAAGATGTTGAAAATTTAGCTGCAGAAAATTTAGCTTTATTTTGTTTTAATAGCATTTTACTTATTTGTGCTTATTTTTTTCAGTCAAATTACATGTAAACTCCATCACCAAAATTGTAAATAGCTTATAAAAAATGTGTGTATATATATATATATATATATATATATATATAAAGTGTGTGTGTGATACAATTATATTCATACATTTTATTTGGATGTGTGTAAATTTATGTGTATGTATTTTTTTTATATTTATATGTATAATATATATGTATATATTTATATATGTAATTTCTATATTTAATTTTTATATATATGAAGTGTGTGTGTGTGTGTGTGTGTGTGTGTGTGTGTGTGTGTGTGTGTGTGTGTGTGTGTGTGTGTGTGTGTGTGTGTGTGTGTGTGTGTGTGTGTGTGTGTGTGTGTGTGTGTGTGTGTGTGTGTATGCGTATCTACAGTCGTGCTCAGAATTAATCATACCCTTGGTAAATATGATCAAAAATGGCTGTAAAATCTGCATCATTTATCCTTTTGATCTTTCATTAAAAAATTGGCAAAAATCTAACCTTTCATTGAAGTAAAAGAATTGAAAGTGGGGGGGAAATCACATTATAAAATAAATGTTTTTCTCCAAAACACATTGGCCACAATTATTCATACCCTTTTATTAAATACCTTTTTGCAATCTCCTTTTGCCAAGATAACTGCTCTGAGTCTATAATGCCTGATGAGTTTGGAGAACACCTGACAAGAGATCAGAGACCATTCCTCCATACAGAATCTCTCCAGATCCTTCAGATTCCCAGATCCATGTTGGTGCTTCTTCTCTTCAGTTCACTCCACTCATCAGGTCAGGGAACTGGGTCATGGCAGAAGCTTCTTTTTGTGCTCCCTAACACATTTTTGTGTTGATTTTGATGTTTGTTTGATGGAAGATCCAACCACGGCCCATTATAAGATTTCTAGCAGAGGCTGTCAGGTTTTGATTTTTTATCTGTTTGTATTTGCTAGAATTCACAATACCATGTATCTGAACAAGATGTCCAGGACCTCCAGCAAATAAATAAGCCCACAACATATAAGATCCAGCAGTATATTTAACCGTAGGAATGGGTTACTCTTTTTTCGTTTTATCTGACCATAGAATCCGGTCCCTTTTGAAGTTCCAGTCGTGTCTGACAACTAAATATGCTGGGGTTTATTTTTGGAGGAGCGAGGAGCATTTTTCTTGAAACCCTCCCAAACAACATGTGGGGATGTAGGGGTTGTTTGATAAAAAATTTTTAGGCTTTCTGACCCCGAGACTCAACTAATCTCTGCAATTCTCCATCTGTGATTATTGAAGAGTCTTTGGCCACTCAAACTTTCATCCTCACCGTCCATTAAGACAATATAGACACACGTCCTCTTCCTGGCAGATTCGTAACATCTTTAGTTGATTATAACTTCTCAATTATTGCCCTGATGGTCAAAATGGGGATTTTCAATTCTTTAGCTATTTTCTTACAGCCACTTTCTATTTTGTGAAGCTCAACAATCTTTTGCTGCACATCAGAACTATATTCTTTGGTTTTACTCATTGTGATGGATGATTAAGGGAATTTGGCCTTTGTGCTTCCTCATATTTAAACTCCTGTGAAACAAGAAGTCATAGATGGACAATTTCATGTTCCTAGCCACCCTGGTGTGCTAAAAAAAGGTAAATAGTGATGGGAATATACTTCAGAGATATTTTATTCATAAAAAGTTATAGGGGTATGAATAATTGTGGCCAACGTGTTTTGGAGAAAAAAATGTATTTCATAATGTGATTTCCCCCCCACTTTCAATTCTTTTACTTCAATGAAAGGTTATATTTTTGCAATTTTTTTTTAATGAAAGATCAAAAAGATAAACGATGCAGATTTATTTTTTACAGCCTGTGTGTGTATATATTTATATATGTATGTATGTATATGTATGTTTGTGTGTGTATGTGTATATATATATATATACACTGTAAAAAATTTGGAGTAGGAATTACTTGAAAAAAGCTTGCTAATTTTTTTCACTCAGAAAATGCTAGTAAATTTACAACGTTTGCCAAGTAAAACCTAAACATATTTATCAGTAGCTTTAATTAGAAATCTTTAAGTTAAATTTACTTGGAATATGTAATTAAGTAAACTTTACTTAACCTAGTTAAGTGAAAGTAACAAAGATAATAAGTAATTTAACTTGGCTAGTAAAAGGCCGATTAACATCAATTTATTTGAAATTTCCTTTGCATTACATTACACTCAAACAATAATATTGAATTATACCAATCATTTATAGTATGTGCTTTACTTAGATTATCTAAGTAATTTATACTACATCATGTCGGATGTTAAGTCTCATGTAAATGCAAATACAGTACCTCAATACTTGGTAGACAATACACAATGACGGTAACATTTGATGGATCATTTTTGTGTTTGAATGTGTCATTTTGAGCAGAAAATTTACTCGAAATGTCACAAAATGGCAAATTACTAATCCTGACAACAAAAGCAATGATAAAACAGTGTAAATACAGCTGGAAAACAGTGAAAAATGAACCTCATTAATTATTCAAGGTCCAGTGCATGATGGGAACCCCAGTATCAGAAAAGTTGAGTAATTTTTACTTAATTTTATTGAGTAGATATGTACGCTTTCATTTCTACTCGCTTGAATTAAGTACTGATATGGAATTTACTTAGTTTTTTTAATTATTGCCTGGACTAACTTTTTCATGTAAATTACATTGGTTTTTTTCAGTAGTATTTACTTAAACAAAAAATCATTTTTTACAGTGTATATATATATATGTATGTGTGTGTGTGTGTGTGTGTGTGTGTGTGTGTGTGTGTGTGTGTGTGTGTGTGTGTGTGTGTGAGATACAATTATATTAATGCAATTTATTAGCTTGTGTGTAAATGTATATGTGTATGTATATTTTTTTAGATATTTATATATGTAATGTATATGTATATATATTTTGTGTGAGAGAGAGAGAGAGAGAGAGAGAGAGAGAGAGAGAGAGAGAGAGAGAGAGAGAGAGAGAGAGAGAGAGAGAGAGAGAGAGAGAGAGAGAGAGAGAGAGAGAGAGAGATTGTCTAGTGAATAGTGTGTGTGCATATTTTATTTTGTCACTACCATAAGCTCTCAGATACATGATATTTTCATGCTATATTGCTAATTTTATCTAGGGCCAGGACAACATTTTTATTGGTGAGCTCCCTTTTATCCAAGCCCAATGAGTAAGCTGTATCATATAGGTTTTTACTGGGCTCTTAATTCTCATCAATGTTCCAGGTTTTTCACCCTTAAAGATGACGTTGTCTTTACCACAATGAAGGGCACTTTCTGAAACACTAAGGGCTTTAATCAAAGGGGACAAAGCCAGCCTAAGGGTCATCACATTTTGACCCTTGACCTGACGGGGACCCCTGCTCCTTGTTTGGTGCCTCAAGGGTCAGTTTGTCTTGAACAAAGCCTATATAAACACCAGGCTGCCAGTCACTTAGCATGCTAATGCATCTCAGTGGTCTGGATGGATTTTAAGATTTCTGAGGACACACCAACCTCATAGTCAACTGCGCCGGCCTCAGAGACTCTGAGAGCTGTCACTAGATCAGCATTGTTGTTGAATCCCATATCAAAATGGACACTGAGAAACCTGATCCTAGATCAGCTTTCATACTGTTGTACTGAGAGTGAATGCAGGCCCACAGTTGGAGAAGCACCTGGATGGGTCAGCGTGGGGTAAAATGAAGCAGCTATGTGTTAGCGATGGGGGCGCGTGCCCTTTGCCAATGACCTGAGACTAGATTTGCATTTCCTCTTACAATGAGCAAGAATATATGTAGAAAAAGCCAGTGTCAGGTATCATTCAGAAAAGCACATATGCATAATGTCTGAAGGCCTGTTTTTGGGTCTGATGCGACTACACAATACAAGTTAAGTCTAAGATATTCACATGCATCTTTTTGCATCAAAACTATGTGCCCAGTGACAATTTACAACAGTTTTCTGTTGAGACCCGAATGAGCTGAATTGGCTTGTGAAAAAAAAAGGATCAAACTTACGAATGAAAAATAAATGTATAATTATCAACCATCAAAGCTCAATATATATTTTGCACAGTATGTTCTCTGTAATCTAAATACCTAAAGCCTAATTATTCTTTCCTTGCCTCTTGTCCTGACATACTCTCTGTCCTTTTTAAAATCTGACATACATTTGCGTTGAACTCTTTTACTTTTATCTCCCCTTTTCATCATTTTCTACTCTTACTCACTTTCTCTTCACCCTCACTTGACAACTTCAACTGAACGGTACATCCGTGACTCACTGCGAGTCCACATCCATTGTTCATTGTGAATGAACGTCCGTCAGAAGAGAAAAGAAAGGACTGTGTGGTAAGGATTGGACGAAGGGGAACGCAAGTTAATTAAGTGTGTGTGAGAAACAGAGGGAGCCGTACACCTCCGTTAAAAAGACGACACTCAGATGAGAGGATAACGCATTAATTACTTCTCTCATTGCTACAATGGCGTCGGAGAGTTGAGAGAAGGTCATGGAGTCTTTGGAGTGGAGCACAGCTTTATTACAAGAAAGAGAGACTAAATGAATGGAGGGGGAATGGAAACTGGGAGACAGATGCAAAGGTGATGGAAAAGAGAAACTATGAAATTAAACCTGTGCCAATTAAAGCACTAGCCAAACAACAACTAAGCAAGTGTGTGCACATTTTTAAACTTAAATTGCACTTTGTGGCCAAAATTTAAATATTTGAGGCTGAAATACTCAAAAGTAAGCTAAATCCAATGCAACGGTCCATACAGAGACTAAATTATGTCTTAATTACTTTCTTTTATTAAAATTGCAAAAAGTAAATGTTTTAGGTGAGAGTTTAGATTATGCGATTTTATGTACAAGCTTATAATTGGTACCACATTTATACATATGTTGAAGAAAACACAATTTTATTGTATTTTATTTGTTGTGTAGAGTAAAACTCACTGCCACATTGCCAGGATGTTGCTATGCAGTTGCCAATGGATTTAGAGTGCTTGTCTATTATTAGGCCAAGGTGTTCAAGGTGCTTTGTGGGTGGTTGCTAGTGTGTTATGCGGTTGGTAAAATGCTCTGAAATAGTTAACCAAAGCTCATTGGAAAAACATTCCAGTAACACTTTCAAATTGAAAAGTCCAGTTAGTATATATAAAAGTATGGTCAGTTGCAGTGACAGTGGTGCTAAAAGGTCAATGCCTGTTTCGTACCACCTACACTAAACCTTACCCTAAACCTAACCAATAGTGTTAACAAAAGGAAACGTGAGATCAAAACACATGCCCTTTAGCTTGTTTCTACAAGTCTTTGAGCTATCGTGACTCGTGTATTATGTGACTTCTACCTAAGCGCTCCACATCGCAAGTGCAATGCTGTACTTGGTAAGCTACCAAGTTTACTTGGCTTCAAGAGCTGGTTTTGTGATGTAAACTACAAAGGCCTGGTTTTAGACTTAGCCAGGATTAGGCCTTACTTAAATTTAGTAACGTGAAGTGACGTGAAGGTCAAGTATGGTATGGTCCTCTGCATTTAACCCATCCAAGTTAGTGCACTGCACACACATTAGGAGCAGCGAGTAGTTCACACACACATAATGCAAACCGTGGACACACACGCCATTTGCTGTGGCGCCCGGGGAGCGATTGGGGGTTAGGTGCCTTGCTCAAGGGCACCTCAGTCATTTCCTGCCAACATTGAGAATCGAACCCGCAACATTCGGGTTACCAGTCTGACTCTAACAATTAGGCCACAACTGCCCCTTAAATTAGGACATTTAAAGTAGGTTTTTTAAAACAAGCCTTAGGACAAAAAAAATACTGATGTGCATCTTGAGACAAAACAGTGGCACTGACATATTTTAAGATATATCAGTGCAAGTTGCTTTCAGTTAAAACGGCTCAAACGTGCCTTTTAGTCTGGGACTTAACTTGACTATTAGTTTACAAATCATACACTATGGGGAAAGTATTTTGAGGCCATTACATTGTATTGTGCAAGGAAATGCATGATTTTGTTTAAGTCAATAATCTGCCCCAATAATTTGTGTAAAAAAAAGTACAAATTGGTGTTTTACTGCCACTCTTGGCCATTTAAGCTGGAACCTGAAGTGAATTGTATGTTTTCGTAGTCTTGCAAACATTTAAGTAGAGCTGTGTTTTTCCAATTACCCAATGTTGGAAATATTTTTCATGCAGTCTAATAGGCTTTTGAGTGGTTGGACATCAATACAGACAGAACAAATGGTGCAAATTACATGTTGCAACTTCCTTTAGTAACAGCTATGAGAGATAGCCATTTAGATTTTGTCTTCTACATGTCATCTTGTATATTTCTTTGATTTGTAGATGCTCCTGTTATAAAATCAAAGCAATCCGCACACCATGAAATGGAGTCTCTACTGTTTTCCCTCCACACTTCTTCCACAAGTCCCGTGAGAGAGAGGCGGGCGGCCGTGAGCCGCGTATAATTACGTAGTGGCGATGAGGCCATCTGATAGGCGGGAGAGGGGGAATACGGCGAGATAATTAACACCGATACCCAACGCAAGACCAACGCAGGCGAAAGGTGGGCTCAGAGATAAAGCGCTCATCAGAGCGCGAAACCGCCCCGCGTGCAGATAGTTCCTGGGTAAATAAACGAGACGGAGCGAAAGGGAAGGAGGAAGAGCCAAGGTTAACACAGTTTGAAATAAGGTTACGCCTCCATCAAAGAGCATTTCGATGACATTAAGAATGGGGAGGTGGGAGGTGAGCTATTTTCCAGAGCTGGTTAACATAATGGCCTTGCAGTCGCCTCAGCGATTTGAACACTGCAGCATGGAGTAGGCCTCTGTTACTAACAATTTCTGACATTCATTCTACTGCAATTATTCAATGATTTTAGGAAAAGCAGAGACGATTCATTTAGGAAATCAACATGGACCCTGTTGACACATTTCTGGTGTTATTGTGTATGCTCTGTGCACTTTTTTCTAAAGAGAAAACAAAAAGTCTTCATAATCAATGTCAGCTTCTGAAACAACTATGACTTTTTGGTAGAGAAAAAGTTTAATTAGTAGTAATTTATTTAACAAAACTGCCAACAGAAACAACTCTATAAGACCCAATGACATTTTACAGGTTGTAAAGTCTCATTTTTAAATATTATTACGTTTTTTTTGGGAGGTTTTACCCATGAGTAGAACCCCCCTAAAAAACGTAATGATATTTAATACTCACCAATTCAGGGTACTAAAAAAACACCACCTTTACCTACAGTAAAATGTCTGCACTTACTTGTATTCAGTGTGTAAGAAAAACGTTATCACTTGATGGTTACACCAGATACATTTTTTGAGTCCTTCATATTAGGGGTGTCATAATACACAAGTATTGGTGATAATCATGATATTTAAAAATGAATAGTGCACATGTGATAATATGACATAAATAATCCAGCACCATTAACTATCTGGTGTGCGTTTACCAAAAGCAGTGTCTGCCAACTATGGCAAGTTCCGTTGAACTCTGTTGGTAAAGACAGATGACCATAGACAGATGAACATATGACCATAGTTGGGTTTGGGAAACACACCTCTGGTTGATGTGCACAACTACCAGAGATGGCCCTTATTATTGCTTAATTATTATTCCTTATAGCGACTTTTCAGCTACTACTACATGTCATCAGATATTACAGATGAGACACACTACCCGCTCTGCTAAAAAAGTTAGCTCACCAGTGTACGACTTATTTGGATTTTACTAAAATGTCCACAAGTGAGGCTCATAGGAGTAAATACATCTTATGGCATTCTAGGAAATACCTTGTACTATATGGACAAACGCATCATCAGCTATCGGTAACAATACAATACAGATAGAGATGTTTTGATTGATCAAACATGAAGAGAATAAACACAGTATTGTGATTGGGATTGAAATCTTCAAGCCATCTCGGGTATTTTCATAAGGATAGTGTATATTTATATTGCAATGCTAATTGACAGACCCGTTATCCCTGTATAGATACTATAAAATACTGTAATATAATTTCTGCTTCATTCTGTGATAAGAAGGCCCATTAGTTCACAGAAGGAAGTTATTTCAAACACTTGACTGGCGCTAGAGTAAAAATACGCTGCTATTCTCATAAATTGTCGTACTTTGACGCTGTGCTAAATGTTAACATTATTGGCCGCATTTACGTTACACGGTTAATGGTTGCTGGCAAAAAAAAAACTGGATTTCTATATTCTCAGATCAGTTTCAGGCCTCGTTCATATACGGAAATGTACAAACGTACATTTGCGTATGCCATGTAAGTGGACAGATAAGATATTTCCCTGTCAATGCTAATTGATTCTAGATGGGAAATAAAGTTTTGCAAACCTCACTTGTTTTCCATTGAATTGTCTGTGTAGTTACAAATGCTTCACATTAAGTAAGTAAAATGGTTGTAGATGGCGCTTCATGGACGTGAGGAAAACATTTACAGCATTTACCGTATTAATTGGGTGGGTATGAGTAAATGTCAGGCAACCATCTAAGAGGCCTTGACGGTGACCTTCTAAGGAAAGGAGCCTTGAAGCAGGCAAGTAGCAAGCATTTATAAGTGTATTTGGATTGGAGATGATGAAGATTACCCGCCATCCCTTTCCCCTTCGGTTCATGTGGGGGCCCGAGATACAAAGCTGAGATACTCTTGGGTTTGGAGATAAAGAAGGCTTCTACGCCACATCCCACACAGACCTGGCACAGGGGAGATGGTTCAGATGCATTGGAACCAAAATGGAGGAAGCAATCTTATCATACTGCCGCAGAGATTAAACATTTCAACGTTACCTCCATTTTGAAGGGAATGTTGGCTCCCTCCTCGCCTGGGCGGACATGGAGATTGGTGCGGCACGGTTATTATTGATTCTGCAGTGCGCTGCGTTACGATAAGGGGGTTAACTACACCTAAGCACTCCGACAACCATTTGCACTTCGATGTTTAGCATTTGTGTATCGCAACTTGATATGGTGTAGATTTGCGATAACAACCAACATCCTTGCTCGTACGGGGATTTTGCTGATTGCTTTACCGATACTTTTGCGGTATACGCAAATTCTGGTTTCTAAAACGTCAATATGTGCTGTCTTCCTTCCGAGGGACGCACTTTGTGTGTCTTTGCACGTACCAACATGTGTCTGGTGATGACTTCGGCCTGTTTTGGTGGGGATGTTTTGGTTTGTGTGTTTGTGTGTAAGTGAAGTCTGGCAGAAGCGTCTTTATCTAAGATGCTCCATTTGATACCCATCAGGCAGGCTGTTCCACCAGCTCACATTCCTCCAGTTTGTCTTCTCGAGTGTGTGTCTGTGCGCGAGTGTGTGTCTGCTTGACCTGTGGCTTGATATCAGATATGTCTCTTTCTCTCTCTCTCTCTCTCTCTCTCTCTCTCTCTCTCTCTCTCTCTCTCTCTCTCTCTCTCTCTCTCTCTCTTGCAACACACTGGAGTTTTCTCTTATCACTTTCTCAGTAGCTTTCCTCTTTTTCTTCTTAAGAGTATAGATCAAACATAAAGCTGTCAACCCAAATACACACTCTCAAATAGCTGACGAACACTCAAAGACAGCTGAAACAACTACTTGTGTATGAGGTAAACGCTTAGTTTTGTTAAAAAAACAACAACAACTAACTATTCTAAATAGTTAAAAAGTCCCTTGTATCTGTTAAAAAGCAGTCTTATATCAGTGAGTGCCATTTTTTTCTAGGCAGCATGAAATATTTGAAAGTAGAGATTATAGAGTAGTCAGAGAATGTGCCTTTTTATTTTATGTGCATGAAAACAAGGCATAGACTTCTAGACTCTTTAGTAGGTGGAACTGTTAAAGATTGTTAAATGTTACATATTTTTCATCATATTTTATACTTAATGTTCACAAAAAACAGCATTGAATTTCTGTATAAAACATTTGCATACATGTTTTATTGTACATAATGTCAATTATATTCAATAAATCACAAGAGTCTGCGTAAGTTCGGAGTAAATGAACACATTCATACAGCTTGTTAACATACTAAATATTTATTATATATTTAATATATATTTACATTTTTAAATTGGGCCTTTATGTAACTCAAACAGAGCATGGGGCAACAATGATTCAGTTGATTCTCAAGGAATACATAACATAAAATCATCTATCTATACTGTACGTTGCATACAATGTACGATGCTTTGGATGAAATCTGCCAAATGCATGTCTAAAGTTGACTTTTGCTTCACCATCAAAACCTAAAAAGTTGTAATTTTACCACACACCTGACTCAAAACTACCTCACGACTTCTAAGCTAGCCAGAGAGTTTCGCTTTGCTTTGCCGTATTTCATTTCTCAGTCAAGACCAATTCGGCGGTGAATGTATTCTTATCCGATAAAACAAATTAATTTATCAAACTGTCCTAAAATAAATGCGGTTGTCATGGCAGTGATGACGAGCTTTGGCGAGCGGTGATGTGGGATTTATTAAAAGCAGGAGTCGGCGTCCCTGCGCTCCCTCGCCTGCATTCATCTTATTGACGCAAGCATTATGACTGAGATGATAATCATAACTCTTCTGGCTTTATTGCGCTTTCCTGCAGTGTGTTGCGGTGTGGGCAGCGGTTTGCCGACCAGGTGTGTCGAACTCAAATAAATAATGTTTTTGTTCCTAGATATGTAAATTAATTTATTTCAGACCGTGTGGTGATTAATCATCACAACCAATGTGTCCTTTCAGAGATGGGTCCATTTAGATTAAAATGATTATTCATATAAAGCAGGAGACTGAGAAAATATGGATTGAACTCATATCTGCTCAAACGCAGAAGGGTTTGGATGAAGTAGATTGAGTTTGACATTGATCCAGTAGTTTTCTTCAAGAAAGATCATAGTTACTAGTCTGTTGACCTTCTTGTTAAACATTAATGTGACGCCGGATATTAATCTCGGAAAGAAATATTGCAACAGTACAGAACATGATATATGTAGACCATACAACTTTTTTTTTTTCAAACTATCTTTAGGAGTCACTATTTTCAAAGTCTTTTGAATAACTTTATGTGTGGATGAGATCCATATCTTCCCTTTTTCTATCCAAATTTCATTCTCAATAACTCACATTCAAACACATAGCATGTCACAATCTGTCACAAAAGTTGTGTATGGCAGCATGTTTTCATTCATGTATATTTTTAAATGCTGGGTTTAAATAAAGATGCAAATAAAATTCTAAAATATGCACACACAAAAAATGCTCTCGCTTGAAGTGGATACATTTTGTTAAGAAGACCAGTGCCATGGGATACAAATAAATTCTTAATGCGGGACAATAAAGTCATGTGAGTTTGTCTCAAGTCACGTGACTGAATAATTTGCTTGAAGTAGAAAAGAAAAACCAATCACTAATATAAGCCATTTGCCCTGATCATTAGCACATAAAGTTTGTCTGAGTGTTTTGTCTGCGCTCTAAATTGCAAGTACTGTATTACATTTTACAAGAGCCTCAGTGGCTACAACTTTCATTTCCATTTGATTTTGCACTAATTTTCCCCAGAAGGCAATATGTTTTCTTGAACATATGGGATGGAAAGCTACTTTATTCACAACATGAATGGAAACATAGCTAATGATGCTAAATTTGGTGCCAGTGACATGTTGTTTTGTATAACAAGATTAGAAAGAAAGTCATTTGGAATGAC
Source organism: Scardinius erythrophthalmus (assembly GCF_964197995.2). Lineage (NCBI taxonomy): Eukaryota > Metazoa > Chordata > Actinopteri > Cypriniformes > Leuciscidae > Scardinius > Scardinius erythrophthalmus. The sequence continues at coordinate 18,516,654 of NC_138224.1, read as the reverse complement.
ATGAATGTGAACAAATGATGACAGAACTTTCATTTTTGGATGAAAAAAGTATTCATTTTAAAGACCATTGTGAGGCTCTAAAAGTATGTTTGGATGAGTTCCTGTATTGTTTGCTATATTTCCGAAAGAAGTCTTACTTTGTTGAAAACTTGAAGCATACAGTATGTGTGTGTCGGACCAAGATCATCTATCTATATGATGGATAAACATTGTGCTTCTGTGTGTGTCTGTATGTGATTTCCCTCCTTTTAACACAACCGGATATCAGGCCCAGATGTGGGAGGGTTTGAAATGTAAAATATCCCAACACACACCTACACTTGCATCGCATTGGTACTAGTGTGTGCAAATGTGTGTCTACGTTTAAGTTGCAAGGATGTCTGCAAATAAATTGAATTTCCCATGTTAATTTATTTGTAAACAGAGAGAACGAACACACACACACACACACACACACACACACACACACACACACACACACACACACACACACACACACACACACACACACACACACACACACACACACACACACACACACACACACACACACACACACACACACACTCTCTCTCTCTCTCTCTCTCTCTCTCTCTCTCTCTCTCTCTCTCTCTCTCTCTCTCTCTCTCTCTCTCGCTCTCTCTGACCCTAGTGGGTTAATTTTCACCTGTACTAAGCATAAATCAACCCACCTGACATTGACACAACTGTTTTATTAAATTAAAATATAATACTATTAATTTAAAACATAATATATTTTAATTTAATTGTAAAGATACTTGCATTAAGTGTCTGAAAACATTACATTCAGTTTGCACTTAAGTATATTCTTCTTTTATTTGTAATTTTTGGGGTAACACTTTATGTCTATGGTCCATTTGATACATTCTACTAACTAAAACTAACTTTGCAACTACATGTCAACTAACTGCCATGAGTTTTAGTAGACTGTCTGCTTTATACTGCTAACATTTTATTTTGTTGGTCCCCCAACAGACATTTTACTGAGTCTGACTAGAAGTAACTTAACAACTACATGTAAACTTATTCTACTAACCCAAACTATACCAGTCTACTAACAATCTACTAACACTCGAATGAGAGTTAGTTGACATGTAGTTGTACATTAATGATAGTTATTTGACATGTAGTTATAACGTTACTTGTAGTTAGTAGAATGTCTAAAGTGGACCATTGAAAAAAAGTGGAACCGTTATTTGAACTTTTTTTTAAATATGCTAAAGTATACTTCTTGTTCACAAGGGTTAGGTCTAATTAGCATTAGCCTTATATAAAAAGAAAAAAATGTGTAAATGTGTGTATGTGCATGTAGTGTGGGAAAGGTGTCATCTAGTCAATGCTAGAATTATGTGTACGTGTGTAGGAGAGCATGTTAAAGGCGGTGAAGAAAACGTGTTGAAGGTTCAAAATCTTCTGATCTTTAGTAATTATAAGAGGCAATGAGTTTAATTCATTAACTCAAAATCATCCTCCTTCGCTTATTTCCATCCCTTTTGTTTCACTATCCTCTGAGACGTCTGCCCATACCTCTTTTCGGTCCTTTTCTCGCTTGTTTTTAACATTAAACTGAAATGAGTACGATCATTATCTGTAGCGTAATTGCAAGCTAATTATGAGAAGGAATCCTCACGTGGCTCAAGCAAAGGCTGCAAGTGAAACACGTGTGTAGATATGTGAAGTTTGTGCGAGTATGTGTGCGTCTTTGTCTAGATAAAAGAGAGAATAAAGGCTAGAAATGAATGTATATATAAAACACTTAATTTCGATGGTCCACTTAAGACATTCTGCTAATTATTAGTAACTTTTCAACTACATGTCAACTAACTGTCATTAGAGTGTTAGTAGACTGTCTGCTTGATATCTGCTAACACTTTATTTTGATGCTCCCCCACAGACATTATACTGACTATAAGTAACTTTGCAACTACATGTCAACTTATTCTACTAACCTGAACCCTACCAGTCTAATAATACTGTAATGAGAGTTGGTTGACATGTAGTTCCAAAGTTACTTATAGTTAGAATGTCTAAAGTGGACCATCAAAATAAAGTGTAACCAAAAAATTGAACAGTTCTATACAAATAGGCTTAATTTTCTTAATTTTTTTGATTTGCAGTCATATTTATGACATATTTTGTATGATCTTAATGTACCCTTAGTGTGTTATATATGCACAGATTGCAGGGTCAGATTTGGGTGAGGTACTTAGCACTCTTAGTTTTGTATGCATGTCCCTTTTTTCCGTAGTGGGTTGGAAACAGGAGATTCAGTCGTTTACTTTCCAGTTCTACTTTCTCTTTCTGTTGCTTCCTCCATTCTCTCTCTCTCTCTGCCGTTCTCACCCCTCTTTGTCCTTTTCACTCTAAATTTCCCCTCGTTGTCTGGAGGCGTGCGTGTTGGGGAGACAGGTCTTTGGTAACGGTTACATAAAAGCCTCGGTATTGGAAGCGCCTTTTCGGCATGTGACAGCAGTTGCAGCACGTTATATATCCAACAGGTGCACAGCAGGTGAGAGTCGCCCGTGGAAACAGTGTAACTAGGGGGCGGGCAGGAAGTTTAGGGATGACCACATCTCCTGGATAGGGGCAGACAGGGCTAAACCACATGTGTTTGAGGACGCATCTTTTTTGTGGGAGGCCCAGACTTGCTTTATGTGCTGGACAGACCAAACCACACCCAGCTCTTCTGCACCGTCTGTGGGCTCAGCGCTGCGTCTGAACCCCCCAGACTCATGTGCGGTGGAACGGTGGTACAACCGACTGCTTGTGCGTATGTGCTTTTATCAAAACCTGCCCTCTTGTAGCAGTTGCAAAAACGCCCACACTCAACTTTTTAACCTGACACCTGCTCTGGGTTTTTTCTTTCTTCCATTCTGTTGTTATTATATTAAACTGATTTCACTAGAAATTGTGTTATTTGTGCAACATATGGAATGGATAGTTCCCGTTATGGATGATGACTGGTCAGGATGGTTTTCCAGCCATACAACACTCTTTAGACGTTTTTACAAAACAAGATAAAATACGTCCATCACTACTTTTTTATTTATTTATTTTTCTGGTTGAATGACAAATAAGAGAGTAAGTGTAAGAAGCCTAAAGCCGCCTTTCCAAACGACAAACGACAGCCGTTGGACCAAAAGTCATTAATTTTATACTTTATCTCTATCAGTATAGGATCTGTGTGGAGTTCCGATCATATGCATATGCAGAAAATTTGGATCCTATTTGAGCTTCGGAAAACTTCTGCGGCTAGACCGTATGTGACCAGCCGACCGGATGTGATGTATTCTAAACAAAATTATGAGCGCGAAGTTAGAATTACCGATATTTTGACACTTTAACGTTATTCTGTAAACACTATTTCTGTAAAAATTGTGGCAGAAATATTTTTTTTATAATTATTAAATCAATATTTATGTTGATTAGTTCTATAAAATCTACTGTTTTTATTTTTTATGTATTGAGGGTCATTTGTTTTGTGTGGATATATTCATACATGCATTACATTCATTACAATTATTCATTTTACCATGGTGAATAAGCCGAGGTAGCGGTTGCCTCACAAACAATTTCAAAGTTCCGTACATGCCATGTAGTGTAACTGAAGTCAAGAGCAATAACATTTTCCCTTAGATCTTGAATAAATGTGAGTGTACAATTCTTAAAGGGTTAGTTCACTTTCGTTCATCTTCCGAACACAAATGAACATATTTTTTCATAAAATCTGAGAGGTTTCTGTCCCTCCATTGACGGTCTACGCAACTACCACTTTGACTACTCAAAAAGTTCATAAAGAGATCATAAAACTAATACATATGAATTGAGTGGGGGTCTGAAGAGACACGATAGCTTTACATGATGAACAGATATAATTTGGGCTTTTATTCGTATTTAAACATTCAATCAACTCATACATCAGTTGTGGTAAACGGAAACGCAAGCATGTTCAGTTGACGTGCAAGAACCAATGAGGTTCATTCTCGTGTGTTATGCAGCACGTTCCAGCATGAGAACCAATGAGGTTTGTTCATGTTACGCAGCACGTTTGAGCTTCTGCAAGAACCAATGAGGTTCATTCTGGTGTGTTACGCAGCACGTTTGAGCTTCTGCAAGAACCAATGAGGTTCATTCTGGTGTGTTACGCAGCACGTTTGAGCTTCTGCAAGAACCAATGAGGTTCATTCTGGTGTGTTACGCAGCACGTTTGAACTTGAGAACCAATAAGGTTCATTTTGGTGTGTTACGCAGCACGTTTGAGCTTCTGCAAGAACCAATGAGGTTCATTCTCGTGTGTTACACATGTTTGAGCTTCTGCAAGAACCAATGAGGTTCATTCTCGTGTGTTACACAGCACGTTTGAACGAATGAGGTTCATTCTTGTTACGCAGCACGTTTGAACCAATGAGGTTAATTCTTGTGTTACGCAGCACGTTTGAGCTTCAGCAAGAACCAATGAGGTTCATTCTTGTGTGTTGCGCAGCACGTTTGAGCTTCAGCAAGAACCAATGAGGTTCACTCGCGTGTTACGCAGCATGTTCGAGCTTCCTCAAGAGGTTTGTTCTCGCACATCAAGCAGGTTCGGTTGAGCTTGTGTTTGTTCGTTGATCAATGTTTAAATGTGAATAAAAGTCTACATTAAATCTGTTCATCATATAAAGCAATCATGTCTCTTCAGAAAATGTGGACTAAACCACTCAATTCATATGAATTAGTTTTACATGATGAGCAAGTAATGACAGAATTTTCATTTTGGGTGAACTAACCCATTAATATTTCATTATTTAATTTAATTTGATTTAAATCATTTTTATGTAGCCTAGATTTTTCAAGGTATTGTTTTTTTTATTATTCAAAGTAATTGGGGCATTTTTTTGCTGTTGTTGTTGGCATGTTGGTTGAACTGTATGTCTTTATTAGCAAACCTGAGCACACAAAATGATTGACAGTCAGAGGGAGATTTCAATTCGCTAAGTTTTCTAATTCAAGGGAAGGGTCGCTCCATGACAATGTTTACAGGTTGTTGTTTTTTTAGGACTATTTCAATGATATCACTCTGTTAATGGGGACAGTTTACGTGTATTGTGCATATTGTTAAAAAAAATGTTTTACAGCACCCATTGCAAACAGTAAATCCTTAATTTTTTATTTTTTATTATCTGACGCATTAAAAATGGATGCATATAGGTGGCTTCCAAGTTTACAGACAAAGACTATATGCCACATTTGGATTTCATAGGGTCTTTAAAACACCCATAGATAAATGTTAGCCATGCGGTTTTCACCTGTTCGGCGTATACTGTTTTGATCACAAATTGGCTTTGGCATTTACTGTACTATGTTTTTCTTACAGCCAATTTTGTGTATCATTTCCTGGTGGCAGACATATGATGTGGTGAAGGACTTCCTGAGGCCACATGCATACGCTTTGTACTTTGAGCAACGTACTTTCCGTGTGTGTGAAAGATCTTGACAATCTAATATGATTTTGAACCATTTTGATTTCGAACCGATCTGATCGTCAAAATGTCACCATCAAAAGAATCGGTGGTGAATTGCGCTGACAGTCCCTGCTGGAAACTTTGAGGCTGCTCTGCCTCCCCAAGCTGTGTTTCTTCGTATTGAAGAAGGCATAATTCTTAGAGAGTGTCTTTTTGATTTTTTGGTTTTTGACATGTGAGAATATATAGATGAGGTTATTGCTCATTTAGGGAGACTGAGAGGTCAAATTAGCAGAAAAGTGAATACTGAGAAATCTTCGAATCGTTCTCATTCTGACTGGCCCATCATTCAAAGAGAGTGAGAATGAGAGTGTTTGACTTTTTTTTTGGTTTCCAGGTTAGAAAAGCTGTTCTCATGGTTCCTATGTCTATAAACTTTTCGTGCCCCTTGCTCCATCTTAGTTCAGTGAGTATTCTCATTTATTGGAAGCTGGGTAAAGCCACGCATAAAACAAATGCTGTGGTTCTCAATCCAGCTGGCAGCGTGATAGGAAGATGATTAGTAGCAGATTGAGTGTGGACGATGATTATGAATAAAATAGAAAGTGCACAAGTTTTGCACTTTTGCATGGTGTCATTTGCGCCTGCATTTTATTAATTTATTTGATTTTAATTTGTTATGTATTTTATGTTTTTTTTAATTTTTTTAATTTTTTATTTTTTTTATTTTTAATAAATTTTATTAAGGGTCTTTCTCAGGAAAGGATTCCATTTGTGCCTGATTTTTATTTTATTTTTTTTTTTTACTTTTTTATTGTGTGTTATAATGTGCTGGGATAAAAAAAAATATTATTGCCACTTTTAAAATTAATTTCTGATTGTTCTGAAATCAACGTGAAACTTGAAAAACAGCAGAAATGGCACAAATTATTAGTATATTTAGTAATAATACAATAATACATAATACGATTATCATTATTATTAGATTTTGTTATAACATTATAATTAAAAACATGCTTAATAGTTTACTGCTAAACTTTTAATCACATGACCCTCTCAGGCGCAAGAACTGATGATCATGGATGATGAATCACAAATGATACCATTTCCTGAGAATTACCCATTAAATTTGCTGCCAAATAAGCTTATAGCTCGAAAGCTATATTCGCCTTCTACACAATATTGTGCAGATATGGTCTTCTTTTTATCTTAAATATATTTATAAGAATATGCTTTAAAAATCAGGAAGTGTAGGATCATGTACATTTCGTATCTTTCATGGCTTCTCATCTTCATGATTAAATATACTTGTTTTAAATATTTCACACTTACTGTTATACACCCAGACACACTCATGGTGGATTTGCTGCTAATAGCAGTGAGATCTTTTAGGGTTTTGTGCTCAATCGCAGGAAGTCATTGTTGACCTAGTTTAGTGACATTGGTAAGATGCTCTGCAGGCACTGTGCATCAATAATTCTCTGCTTGTGTTATCAATTGACTAAATAAAGACTAAATCAAGACTAAATAAATACATTACTTAACATAGAAAAATAACAATGCGTTGCATTACTGAATGAAAGAAAATAATAATAATAATAATTGTAACATATTTAGCTTAAAAAAAAAAAAAACGATTTTACAGTTTGTTATAATTAATTAACAAAAAAAAAGTCATTTTTAACTCAAAGAAGCGCAAAGACCCACACACCAAACACACCTTCACACATACAGTAAAATGCCATGATTTGGACATCTCAGCAGATCTGGGCCAATGCACATGATATCAGATGTAGTGCACTGGTTTTAGTGTTCAAATGACATTACAGAGACAATAGCTGGCCTGATCTAGTTTGAATCTAAAAAAAAAAGAAAAGAAGAGAAGGAGGAGAAAAAGTCCGTCTCCAATGTTACTCTCAAAAACATGCATATGTAACACTATGCCAACAAGGGAATATCAGTAGTTTTCCTGCCGTATTTTTACATTTCTGAATAACAAAAAATAAAATAATAATAATAATATAAACAATATAATATAAATATGTCCGGCATACTTAAAGGAAATGTTCACCCCTGTAATTTCAAACCAATTTGCTATTATTAAGTCCTTTTTTTACTGAACCTGTATGTATGCATAATGTTGATTGCCACGATATATATCCAATAATTTTCACTGTTTCAAAAGTAGGTGAAATAGGTGAAAAATAAATAAATCACATACTAACGTTTTCTGTGTACAGTTATAGAAATAATGACAACAGTTTTATGGCTCAAATAGTACAAACGTTTTAAACATAAGAATTAATGTATGCTATTTTATACAATTTATGATTCACATTTCTGCTTTAAATCCTCAAAATATTGGCCCTGTTGACTAGTGCTGTCAAATCGATTAATTGCGATTAATCACATTTAACATAAAAGTTTGTTTATATAATGTGTGTGTGTGTGTGTGTGTGTGTGTGTGTGTGTGTATCAACATTTTAAGTGGATCAAAATGTTTCATCAAAGTAAATTTTGAACAATATCCGTTCTTGTGTTAGGACAACTTTGATGAACTTTTTTTTATCCATTTCAAATGTTGACTACTATATATATAGTATACTATAAAGTGACTAAATACACACGCACACGCACACACACACACACACACACACACACACACACACACACACACACACACACACACACACACACACACACACACACACACACACACACACACACACACACATATATATACACTACATTTCCTGTATATATACTATCACTATATATATTTACTACACTATATATATTTAATCATGTATTTACTCAAATATATTTTCTCATTACTCATGACTTATTTTACAATGATTTTTTTCCTTTTTTTGTGGTTAGCAACATTATGACATATCCTTACAGATGTGGTCACTTACATAGAAAAGGGTTGCTTGAATATTCTTCAGAAATTCTCCTTTTGTGTTTCACAGAAAAAGAAAATAATCAACATACGGGTTAGGAAAGACACGAGGGTGAGTAAATGACGCTATCCTTTTCAATTTGGTGATATCAAAATGTGTGCTGCCATTTGGTGTGTGAGGTGGTCACCTTACCCCACCCTGACCCTCTCCTCTCCTCTCTGAAGGCCTGTCAGTCAGAGGAGGATCTCAGGTGCGCGCTGGTGTCGCCGTATCCCACAGGTGAGATGAATATCACCGCTTTCTCCAGTCAGGCATTGCGACTGACCCCAGCGCTCAGTGATCCCCCCCCAAAACACACACACATACACACACACACACGGAGTCGCTATCAGGGTACGTGTAAAGATGCTTCACCCCCTCCCCGCCCCACCGGGCTGCTCTCCTCGCTGCTCTTTGTCCCCGTAAATGAGCGAGAGAAACTTGAGAAACTTCTATCCGTCCTCTCTGCTCTTTCTTTTCTCTCCAAGGCAGAATCTGTCCCTCTATCAGGATCTGTTTTCTATTGACCTTTTAATTCACTTTTATTCTCCTGCCCTGTTATTTAAAGCCTTTCAGCTTCAGGATTAGAAGGTTTCAGCAGTTCTTTCTCAGTTTCTAATTTGACATTTAGTCAAGACTGTGTGAAGTTTATATATATAACAAGTATATTTGCTATTCTAAATATCCATATTTAAAAAAAATCTTTATGTTGGGTTCCGAAGTTGTTAATTTAGTGTAAAATGACAATGATGATTTCAAAATTAACCCCCCAAAAACACCCATTTTGCCAGCTGTTATTTTAATTTGAGCAAAAACGCATTGTAGAAAAGTACAAAAATAAATAAATGTACATAGACAATTGCCAGTGAACTGTTACAGTTTGTACATCGATCAGAAAATACTGGAAATTTCTTGCATTGTCATGTTTTATGTCTCTGAGACCACAAAGGGAAGTAATGTAGTGTTTTTCACGGAGGTTTGATGAATGTCATCAAGTGGATATTTAGTGTATAATCAGCTGTATTAAGCATTTTATTGAGTAAAATATTAAGTGTTAAACTATTCATATTCTAATGTTGCAAGAGCATTGATTTCAGAATACATTAAATATATTTTGTGTGCATCATATTTTTACACCCTTTTTCCTTCCTTTCAAGTTCCTTTGCAATAGACATGCGGTGTGAAACTATTTTTTAAAAGTCGAAATAGTTTATAGTATCTCAAATAATATGAGGTCATAAAAGCTGCATGCATAATAATTACACAATAATGATCAGAATGTCATTTCAAATAGTTTTAGATAGAGTTTTGCATGTCACATCATCAAGGACTAAAGTATTTGTATGCCAGATACCCACTTTCATTTTATATGCACACTCTAAGTTTATTTTAGTCAATTTTTATGATTTTTGGATCACCTTTTAAAACTTGAGTTTAAAAAAAAATTTTTTAAAGTATCAAGATACTTGCTACAGTTATCTGACAGGATCTCAGCCACTGTTTATATCTGTCATATGTGGAAGCCCACTCTAACCATACTCTTTATGAAAGTCATGGCAGGCTCGCACACACATCAACTCCGCTGTTTTCACCCCATTTTTCACAGAACATTATTATTATTATTATTATTATTATTATTTTGTTGTTGTTGCAAAAATCTACCACATGTATCCTGTTATTGTTAACTCTGTTCAAACCATTAATTTTTTTTAAATTTCCCATAGGTAAATCTAGCAATCCCCATTTAAAATCCTTCAAACAAGCATGTCATCTATTAAAGCGAACCACAAATTGAGTTAAACTCTTGAAGAAAAAAAAAAGTATAAAGTTCTTCACCTCAAAGACCTTGATGAGACACTTCACTTTGCACAATAAGTCATCAAAATCAGATGGTTTTGAAATGTAGTACATTTCTAAATAAACTTAAACTTCAGCCTTTCTTTTAATGTAGCGATTTGCGTGCAGATTGTTTGATACAGTCTAATGCACACAGACAAACACACACACACTGAAATGTACGCACACACGAGTTGATTTCAATAGATGGAAAATAGTGTGATAATGATCAGACGAGCTTTTGGGGTAGCGATGTGAGATGTGATATGTGGTCAGGCATTTCTCAGGGCTCTTTTGCTCACATGCTGCAAAACAATGACACAAATGTCACAAGTTAACCTGACTCTCACAGCCATCTTATTAAATGCCTGATAATAATGATTTAATGTGCAAATTTAGCTGAGAGAACCTAAAAGAATCTAGCACACTAAATGAAAGGTTGATTATTATTGCTGACTCAGCTGTGTAAGTACAAAAAATTACGACATCATCGTAGGCCGTACCCACACGGAACATTTAGCATAAGACGCAGCAAAAAAAATTTGCGACGTAACCCGTTTAAGGTAACACTCCAATAGAATCCAACGGATGTGGTAAATGTTTGGTTTAATATTCCGAAAACATCCCACGTATGCAAGCGTGTGTGAATGTGTACATGTTTTTGATAGGTGGTTCTGTGTCTAGGCCGACCCTGTTTAATTAATGGGTAAGAATCCCTGTCGTTTTAGCAGTAGCTTGTTAAAAGAGCATTCACCCCTCTGAAAGACAAGTCTGATTAATCCCAACTAATCCGTAGGATGACAATATCACCCCCACCCCGTTTCCCCTCTCTTTCTCTCCAACTCTCTTTCCTTCCATTTGTCATTAGTGACAAATATAATGATTGCTTTTATTATAGCGATTTTAATCCTAGTCCCAACTAAATCCACTCAACATCATTTTACAGTATCTTGTGTGCATATTTAGTCCAGTTTCGCATTGCTATTACACCGTAAAAACATTTTGTTTCATGATTTATCACTTTATATCTTTTGTCAAATCAACTTAGATAATTAATGTGGTTCAGTAACATATTTTGAGTTTCTGTTTATTAAACCAATCTCCTCCATTGTATCAACTCAAAGTGTTTATTTCAATGAACTCAAAATTTTAAGGAAACCAAGTAACTTCCTTTTTTTTTAAAGTTGAACCAACATTATTTTTTACAGTGATTTTTTTCTTAAATAGTAACTTAATATGATAAGTATTAGTAATGAATAAAATGGTTGCTTTTATTATAGTGATTCTAAGTCAACTCATTCTGTTGACTATAATTAATATCGCACCTACATGTCTACTAACTCATTAGAGTGTTAGTAGAGGATTAGTAGACTGTTAGGGTTAGAATAAGTTGACATGTAGTTGCAAGTTCTTATAGTCAACATAATGTTAAAAAAAACATGAAAATAAAGTGTTAAAAATATTTTATCGCATCAAATATTTTGCATTAAAGAGAGAGAGAGAGAGAGAGAGAGAGAGAGAGCATGTACCTGCTGAGTTTTTCATCACTTTGTAACTTAAATGAAAATGCAACATTTGCAACCTAAATTTAAATGAACAAAGATTAATGTAATTCTCACACTTTTTAGTAAAATGCATTCTTTGAAGATTCGCTCGGAAGGGTAGGTTGTTGAAGTGTGCCACAACGGAAAATGTACAACCCGTGTCTTCAAACAGACTTTACGCTGGCAGATTCAACTGATGTGCAGTTTCCTTTTAAACTTTCTTTTACAAAGTATGCTACAAAACGTAAAGCATATATTGTGGTTGTTGTGTCTGAGTTCACAGGAAAAAAATAATGCTTTACTTACCTTACGACAAATCTTTTTTTGGACCTGACAGGTTTGTTATCTACAAATACATTTTGTTTCCTGTGCACCTAAATAGAACGGCTGGCAGTGTGATTTTTTTTTTTTTTTTTATATATTCTTTTTTTTTTTGCTGTTGTTGATTCTGCTTGTTTTCTTTGTGTTTTGATGATAAATTAAGGGAATAAAGATATTTTATGTTAAGCTTCTTTTTTTCATGCTGCATAGTCAATCAGTATATTAATTCTCAGTATGACTCTTGAAGTGATACTTTTGAGGAAAGTTCTAATGAAATGAATTACTGACAAAAGGTATTTCTGAGTATGCATGAGACACGTTTCGTGTTTCACAAAACCTGAAATTTTGTCAGCTTGCCCTTTCCACCTCTCCACCTCACGTAGCATTAAAATATATGTACTTTTTGTGAGGTTGCATTTAACCACACTTTTTTTTCTCAGACTGACTGAACTCTTCAACCTTCAAGTTGTATTATTATTATTATTATTATTATTACTTATTTTTTAAAGACATTAAATTATTAAATAATAAGTTGCTGAACAACCCTAATCACTCGATTATAATGCAACCACAGTAAATTATTCATTAGACCAGGCCTTATCTCACAGTTGTTGAAACTGATACCAGATGCAGTTGTTCTGAAATTCACAGTAGGATACATATCTGTTATGAAATGTACAGTGTACATTAACAACCTACAGTGAGTTCTTAGAGAAGCAAGTGCACTGCGTTTGTTCTCGTATACTGTTAAGTTCCAGGCACAGGTACTTTTTTATATTTCGTTCATTTATTTTTTTCAAGAAGCAGCGGATTGTGTATAACTGACGTGAATATGTTACAATAATATGTACGTTATATTAAAAAGGACCCTGAATAATGGTGGAGCTCATTTCGTAGCTTAACTTTGCACACGGTAGTGTAGATGTCCTGTCTGGCTTGCTTTACCTCCACAGATATTGAAAGCAGACATGCTGTGTGTGTGGGATCTTATCTGTGCTGTAAACATATTTTGGGGGTTTGTGGCAAATAAAGTGATGGGCAAAATTCCAGCTTGTGTGTGTGTGTGTGTGCATGCATGCGTGCGTGTGTGAATGTGTTCATTCGTCTATTCTCTCATTAAACACTTTTTTCCCTCTGGTTGCCTGAATAAGAATTTTGGTAACACAACATTTCGATGGTCCACTTTAGACATTGTACTAACTACAAGTAACTTTTCAACTACATGCCAACTAACAGTCATTAGAATATTAGTAGACTGTCTGCTTAATATCTGCTGACACTTTATTTTGATGCTCCATAACAGATATTATACTGACTATAAGTAACTTTGCAACTACATGTCAACTTATTCTACTAACCTGAACCCTACCAGTCTACTTACTAGGCCTACTCTAATGAGAGTTAGTTGACATGTAGTTGTAAATTAATCAGAATTAGTTGACATGTAGTTGTAAATTAATCAGAGTTAGTTGACATGTAGTTGTAAATTAACAAGAGTTAGTTGACATGTAGTTACAAAGTTATTTGTAGTTAGTAGAATGTCTAAAGTGGACCATCAAATTTAATTGTAACGAGAATTACTTATATATAATTAATATCCCTCACCGTTTATTTATTGCAAAGTAATACAGCACATAAATGGATACAATAAAATGTAAAATAAAACAATTTTGTGGAAGTCATACATTTTTTTCGGACATTTATTATGAAACCTTCTATTTCTTCTCTGTATTTCTTCTATTCCTTTCTTTCTAATCTAGTTGTCTAATTAACCTGGCATTGTATATAACGAACGTTGCTGGGTCTTTGACTTTGAAATTTTATTTAAAAATTAAACTGAATTTAAAATAAAACTAGTAAGTAGAAAAAAAAAAATCAGTAACATCCTGGCAACTTTGACAGTCAAGAAAGTGTCTGTAAAGTATTGCTTTGCTTCTGTGAGAAACAGCTCAGCTTTCGTGACTTTGGTTAGCACCACAAAGCTGCACACATAGCAAAACATCGGGCCGCAGCGAAACACACTCACACACACACTTTCAGAGCTAGTGTCCTTTCTCAACCACATCAAGGGTCCACCACACTAGCTGACCTTAAAGGACAATGTCTGCATCTGTCTAAAGATTTGTCCACCTTGAGATAAACACTCTCTCTTTCCTATTTCTCTCTCTCTGTCTTTCTCTCTCTATCTTCAATATCTGATTATCTTTGTTCTTTTATTAGCAAGGCGAGTGAGAATGGTTCGAGCTACTTGTCGCCATGGGCACTCTGATTGTATCTTTGCTCTGTGGCTTTAATAACGACAAGAGAATTCATGTTATTTTCCGCTCAGATATGGCCCCACATGATGTACTCGTGTCCTCTTCATATGTGGTCTTCCCAAGGCAGCTTGTGACTTTAGAGACAAAGGACATGTGTCATTAAAAATAAAAAATCCCAAGGCATCTAGAGAGATGGACACCTTGAAACATATGGAACCATCAGATAATCATCAGATCTTGTCTAACACAACCAAACCAGTGGGCAATATGGATGTTAGTTAAAAAAAAAAAAAAAAAATCTCTGGAAGAAAACATAATCTTAAATTGATTTTATTTGCTTGTTTAATGGTTTGTTTGTTTATTTATTTAGCTCATTTTTATATAGCTTGGATTTCATTGCTTTATAGATTTTTTTTCTTTACTATTTCAGCTTCAGAAGACGAAATCAGCATGCATTTATTTATTTAGTTTGTTTTATGCAACTTTTATAAGGTCAGCTTGGATTTTATGCAGATTATTTTTAACAGATGCATTGATCTCAACTTTACAAGATGAAATTAGCATGGATAATAAATATTAATTAAATAAAGTGTTCAATGGGAAAAATGCGTATGTACGAGACATGCTTAGCTCTACATCTTCTCTAAGATAAAAAAATCCATTTTTGTCTGTTCTCACAAAATTTAAAGGAATATTTAGGGCATGAACACATATATACATAAATATTTTATACAGATATATTTATGCACACACTCATATACAAACATATACATTCATTAGTGCCATCTAGTGCTCAGTGGCACCCTAATATTCAGTACTATATATAAAGCTAAAAAGAGTTTGATGATGACATTGGAGAGCCCTTTTTAGTTCTACAAGAATAAGTTAGTTCCCGAAAGCAATTTGTGGATGTTACGACAGAAACAGGATAGATTACGGATCGAACACAGCTTGATTCATAAATTTCAGTTTGTGAAAGAGGAACATTGTGTAGGTGTGTTGTTGAAATCGTACCATTCTCACTTTTTTTGGTGAAACATTGTGTTGGTGCATGTGGTTACCTGTGATGCAGTGCTGGCCTTTAGTAAGGATAAAAATGAATCATGTCACTCAATACCAAGAACGGAGTGAAATGAAATATTGAAAAACATTCTTGGAGCTCAGTTAAGGCGACGTGTTTTTCTGCAACGTGGGGGAGGAAAAGTCAAAGTGAAACAGGACAATCATCGAGTCATTCTGATCTACTGCTTCACTTCCTCTGAGTTTGTGTGTGTGTCTTTGTGTGTCTGTCGAATAGGAAATATCAAGGCATGTAACAGCACATGTATTTGAGGTTTAAATCAGTCACTCAAGGTCTTAATCTTCTCAAATGTTTCCAACAACTGATAATTAATATTCAATTAATGGTAGTAAAAACTGATTTTGATTTTACCATTTGTAATATTTAAATAGTAAAGGCAGTTTAAAAAAAAATTGTTTTTAGTTAAAATTTAATTTAAATTACCAAAAGCATAATATTTAGCTATGGCCCACATTTTTTGTTCAACCCTGTCACTGCATTTTTCCCTTTGACCAAAATGAACATTACTTTAAATCAATTTGAAACGTTATGAAAATTCACCCATTTCTAAATACATCTTATTATGGACAATTCTTCCATTAATATGATTGATTTTTACCATTTTGTTTGTAATTGTAAATACAATTTATCATTTAATCGGTTCAAACTCCACCTCTTGCAATTACTGTATCCTCCAGCTCACATTCAGCTGATCTGCCTTCATCCAATCAAGTCCCCACTCCTTATTTGTTCTTTTCCGACAATTCGTTTCACTCGGATGTACGACACAATAAAGAAGAATAGATGTGTTACATTGCGACTTTAAGTTGTGACGTGACACCCTATTATTTGCATGGGCCCTGTCAGCATGGCAGGAAGAAAAGTAAATAATATCAATCTACTGTCTCGGTTTCTATGCAAATTTTAGTGTGGACTGCATTGTTCAAACCATTCAACCCTGCTACCGGAGTTTTTGTAAGAAGAAATTATTAAACATATATTTTTCCTTAATCTATCAGCAGTACCAGTTTTTCAACTACATTTGATCCCAAAATAACTAGCCCTAATTATAAATTTAGACCTAAATTTTGTTAACAGGGTTGAACATTTTCCAAACCTTATAGCGAATAATCGGCAACAAAATATTTTCTCAGGTTGATATAAAATTTAAGAAAAAAACAACAACATATATATCAAGAGTTCTAGGGTGTTGGGTTTTTATACCCAACAGTGATGTAAAGTATTTTAGTAAATGTAGTTAGTAACTGTACTTATTGACTTACTGTAAGTATCTTTTTGGGTACTTTGTAGTTTTACTGAGTATCAATTAGCAACTTTTACTCTCTACTTGTCTATACTTTTGAACAAGTACTCTTTACTCCAATACATTTGTAATGATAAATGCAATTATTCATTGCAACTTTTTCTGCAGTAGTTTATTTCTGCTACAAAATAAGTGATATCGCCATCTACAGGGCGTTTAAGGTACTATATATATCTTATGTGTTTTGCCCTTACCTACCCAAACTTATCAACAAGGATTATGTACATGAATGTGAAAGCATAAGAGAACATGTGAGATCTGCTGAATCAGAGGTGTTTCATATATGAGATGAGGACATGACTGCCGCCGGTGATGAGGCCAAAGTGAGTGTTGTAGAATTTATATGCGAAAATGAGTTTTTCATGCATATGATACGCATGGGTAGGTTTACGGTACTTTACTAGTGGTGTGGGGTACGTATGTATTATACGTTTGGTTAGGATTAGTGGTGTGGGGTGTGTGTGAATTACACACAATAAAGTGCGTATCATATGCACGCGAAAACTGCGTATCATGCACGTAAAAAACTAATTTCAATGAAAACAATGCGTGCTATAGAGATGCATTTTCATGAGATCAGGCTGTAGACAAGGCTGTTATGTCGATTGCAATATTGGGGTGTTCAGTTTTATTTCGATTTTAGAAAATAAACATGTGGTTGCTTTCCTCGCAAATCAACAGTTTCTTGTTTTTCACTGGCATGTCTCTTTAGTGTTGAGGACTAGTACATCCTTGAGCCTACATGCAGTGTGAGTAAAATACCTAAGCACTGTTAAAATCAGACTTTTACTCAAGTCAAATTGGATTTGGTGACTTGTAAGGGAGTCATTTTTGCTTTAAGGTATCTTTTACTTAAGTACACTCTAAAAAATGTTGGGTTGTTCCAATCCATGTTTGGGTCAAATATGGGCAAACCTAACCGTTGGGTTAAAAGTTTAATTAAAAAACGTAAACCAACGGTTTGGTTTGTCCAAACATGGGTTGAAACAACCCAGCATTTTTTAGAGTGATTTTCAGGGACTTTTCATACCCAATTAGTAGAATGTACCATCTCTTTTTTAACTCTCTGATTCTCTTTTTCCCTGTTTCTCTATCTCCGCATTCTTGAAAGGTATAGTCAGAGTCTCTGGTTAGGCCTGGTTCCACTGGTCCCACAGGATTTTACCATGGTGATGGTGGTTATGTCACCACTTAGCGAAATAAGTGACACTGATGGGTTTGAAATGCACTCTGGGTCCCCGTAGACCTCTCAGCCGCCCATCCACTCCCCCTCCGTGGACCCTCAAGAACCCTCGTAGCCCCTCTGTCATTCAACCGTCTGCTCGGGCTAGTGTTAGGTTTCCACATGGCGAGGGGAAGGCCAAGTTCATCGTCAGGAGCACAGCTTGCAGTGTGTGTGTGTGTGTGTGTGTGTGTGTGTGTGTGTGTGTGTGTGTGTGTGTGTGTGTGTGTGTGTGTGTGTGTGTGTGTGCATGCATGTGTGCCACATCCCATTTGCTTTACAGTGGCCATATTACCACCATCAAAATCTCTTAATCACATTTTAACAACTCTGGCAACACAGGCAGGATCACCTTTCATTCTGATCAGAAAACCCAACACCTTTTAAAGCAGATACATTTACCAGCCTGTCTTATAAGTTTGCTACATTTTACCCTAGAAACCCTGGAAATAATGTATTTTAAGGTTGGGAAACAAACAAAAGATTTTAGTTCAAACCCAAACTATGGACTAGAAAGCCATGTGAGGAATTTGGTCCCTAATAATTAAAATTTCAGTCACGCTTTAGATTAGGGTCCAATTCTCACTATTAACTAACTATTAACTATGACTTTTGCCTAAAATAAACTCCTAATTTCTGTTTATTAATAGTTAGTAAAGTAGTTGTGAAGTTTATGTATTGGGTACGATTAAAGGATGTAGAACATGATCATGCAGAATAAGGCATTAACATGTGCTTTATAAGTACTAACAAACAGCCAATATCCACGTGATATATGCATGCTAATAAGCAACTTAATAGTGAGAACTGGACCCTAAACTAAAGTGTTACCAAAATGTCTTGCTCAAGATTAAAAATCCGCCTTTCAGTGAGACGTGTCATTTGACAATTTTCAAGATGGCGACGAGTCCTACCCAGCATGAAAAAAAGTTCGAAAATTTTTTATGTATCAATTATTTTAATAAAACTTACTGTCTGATGCAGTATTATTTGTATACTATTATAGTATTTTATGAATAGTTTTAATTATATTTTATTTTTATATTTTCACATTTCAGTTTCATAGCTTAAGCTTAAGTAAATTTTAGTAAGTTGTAATTAAATATATATATTTTAAATATTTATATTTAGCATTAATATATTTGTATGTCAGTTTTAGTTTTGGTAATTTTACTGCTTCAATTTAAACTTTTGGAAATTTTATTTACTTTTGGAAATTTTGAAAATTTCTAATTTTCATTTTTTAAAATATAAGTTTAAGTTTTTCATCTTTTATTTTATTTTATATTAGCTTTATTTTAAATAACAAAAACCGATAACAATAACAGCTCTTGATGAAATAGCATGTTTTAATATCCAAGATATAATCATTTAATACACATTTTTATTTTGCTTTTACAGTTTTAATATTTGTGCCATAACTGGCATAGGACAACTGGCATAATGGCTTTTTTTGATTTGTTTACATTCATCATGTATAAATGACCCACTTTCGATTTCATCTGGAAAACATCATAAAAACCTCTCGGAACATCTTAGCAACAGCCTGGCAACCACCCACAACACCTTGTGGTGATAACCATAAATAGCATGGGAAAGGACTTCACACATTGTTACTCTAACCAAAGTCATTTATACAAAGTAGCCCCCCCCCCGATGATCTTTGATCTTTGTGGGAAGTGACAGTCGATGGGGTCCTCAAGGAGCTGGAATCCCCATGAGGTTTAGGTGGCCTATGTGTGGCTGTCCCATATTGTCATTTCCCATTAGTGTCATTAGATACACATATTAGTGACAGATCCATTATGAGCGGAGAGACTGACAGAGTGAGAGGGAGACATATGTGTTTAGTCTATTAAAAGAGACGGAGGGCTAGAGGCTGGGATGTGACCTCAATATCGGCTTACACCAACACATTGGACTGTGCGTCACCAGGGGTCTCTCACTGCAACCTTGCAGGACCATAAGGGGTCTCCCCTTAACGTCACCCAAAGCCCACCTGAACAGCTGCCTTGGCCTTTACATCTCACACCAGTGCAGAAGGGACAGGCCCTTGGTATCTGTTTCCTTTGAACAATATTAAAGTTAAAATTACTGCATAGTGGGAAATATGAATGCCCCCTTAAATATCTGTGATTTGAAGGAATCGTTCTGCACATTATTTTCTCACCCTCAGGTTGTTCCAAACCTGATATACTATGGAAAATAGAAGATTCGAAGAAGCTTTAAAGTTCGTTGTGAACACATCTGTAACAATCCATAAGACACTTTGTGACTTTAAGTACATTTTTTGGCTTGTTCGTCACAGAAAGTGGACTAATAAATATTGAAAATATTGAAATGCAGTATAATATAATCGCTGTCTGGCGGAAACCTTGTATCTCCTTATTTCTTTTATACATATATGTAACCCTGGACCACAAAACCAGTCACATGGGTCAATTGTTTTAAATTGAGATTTATACATCACCTGAAAGCTGAATAAATACACTTTCAATTGATGCTATGGTTTGTTAGGATAGGACAATATTTGGCCAAGATACAACTATTTGAAAATCTGGAATCTGAGGGTTGAAAAAAAATCGAAATATTGAGAAAATCGCCTTTAATGTTGTCCATTTATGTTTACGACTGTGCAGCATTCACTCACAAAAATAAATGTTTTATATATTTACGGTTGGAGATTTACTAAATATCTTCATGGAACATGATCTTTACTTTATATCCTAATGATTTTTTGCATAAAATAAATTATTTTGACCCATACAATGTATTGTTGGCTATTGCCACAAATGTACCCGTGCTATTTGTGACTGGTTTTGTGATCCAGGGTCACATATTTTTTAATAAATCATTACTATTTGTCACCCTTTATGCCTGTCTGTAGGTTTTGCAAATATTTAACCAATAAATAGTGTGAAAAAGAGCTAGTGACTAAACCTCAAAACTTATATCCTCAAACTTTTGGTAAAACCTCCCATCTCTATTGTGAATTAAGTGCTGTACACAGTTTGGACCGCTTCTGCTTGTTTGTATTGTTTCTGAATATGAACATTTTCTTTACCTTAGAAACACTTTATATAAAGGCTAATGTTTTATGTATTTGAGGAGCTGAGAAGAGTGTCAGTTGATGATACCATGCTACTTTAGTGTGCATTATTATACTGAATTGCCTTATGCTTGTCCTATGGTAATTATGTGGTACTTATGGTTTATCAACTAATACCATGGACATTACCACCATCATACCATTGTGAATATTATGTGGTAACACATTTACAAATATTATTGTATTTAAATAAATGTTATAAAAAAATCTCTTTGTTTTAAAAGAGTAAGTTGTCCTTCTTTGTCCATGCAGGAAATAAGGGATTTAGGAAGGTGTCACACAGACAAGATGGATATGAAATATATACACTCACTTATCCCCCCCCCCCCACACACACACACACGCACACTCACAAAGTACTGAGTGACAGGATTAGTGGAAACACGCTGTAGACATGAAGCAATATAAGTTCTTTTTTTTTTGTCTTTCAGTCCAGTGCTGAGTGATTTTCATAGATTGCTGGTCTGTGCGTGTGTGCTGTGAGTTCATGTTTAGATTAATGTTAACAAGAGGAGATTGCCCACAGTGGAACCTCAAGGATCATTTAACGGGGCTACAAACGTCAATGTCCATCAGCGACTGCCTCACAAAAACCTGATGTACAGATATATGCTTATTTATATAAGTAAATAGGTTTGATATAACAAGTCAATAGGTTTGATGGAGTAAAGATGTCCAACCAAACGCTTTTCATTACATCTGAGCATCAGCACTCTAAATATTCAATTATAGTTATGACTCATACAATATTTAGACATTAAGTTTCTGAAAAATGACATCATTGTTGAACCCGTTTCATCTCAGACAAAATTTGTAGACTAAAGGCCTGTTCACACGAAGAACGATAACTATAACGATAACTATATTAGCATCCACACTAATGGACGATAAATGTGGATTCTGATTGGCTGTTAATGTTTTTATCGTTCTGGAGAAAATTGTTCTGAAAGTGATTCCAATGATAACGTTAACGTATAGCTAGGGCTGCATGATATTGAAGAAAAATGCGATGTTCGATATGCGATACAATAATGTTTAAATAATGTGTGTAAAATAGATTTAAATTATCTATATTCAAAATTATATAACCTACATATATGTTTCACATTCTTTTTGTGACAAGAAAACATCCCTTCAACTTCTGAAGTGAACATCAGTGTTTTACTGTAGCATAAGAAGTGTTATTTTAACATCAGTGTAAACCACGAGGTTTAGGGTTTCAGGTAGGCCTACATTAGGTTTATTTAACAGAAACTGAATAATCAAATGTAAAAATAAAACACTGATTAGTTTTCACTGTATGAATTAAATATATACTGATTCTTATTAAAGCTACAAAAGTTATTCAGCCAAGGGCAGTGAGTGATTTTCTCAGTGAGTGTCTTTTGTTCATGACCCCAGTTATTGCAAGCCACTGCGATATGAATATCACGATATATACATTTGCGATATTTCGATAATGTCTATATATTGTGCAGCCCTAGTGGACATCCATGTTATTATAGAATTAGAACAATTTGTATAACTTCATTGTTATAGTTATCATTGATGCTGATGCTTAATGCTAATTACAAAAAAATTGCAGACTGAATGAATAAACTTGGTTTCACTTCTACTACATTTTTTGTAGACATATACTATATACATATACATTATTTATTCATATATTGGATAAAAGAATACATTTGCAAAATAAAAAGTCAAGGAAAATAACTAACAGTAACTAACTAAATAAAATATATGGAATTAATGAAATATAGGATTTTTTTTCCAATCTGCATAAATTAAAAGCATTTTAACAAAAACTACCATGATGTAAAATACTTCAAAACCTAAATTATATATCTAATTTATTTATGTATTTATTTATTTTCCATTGCAGTTATGAGGATTGGGGTAATATGCAAGAAAAATAGAGGTGGAAAAAAACTGGATACTGTTCATTTGATTGTATGTGGATATTATTAGTAAAGGGCCCTTTTGAATACAGATTGCCAGTTGTGATTTATCATAATTTTTCCACCTAAAAAACAACACCAAGACTTTGCCTTTCCTTTTTCTCTCTCTCTCTTTTCACTCATAATTGACCGTTCAATTTCAGAATATTTACATTACGCCGAAGTAAAAGGTTGGAAACTCTACCCTCCCAGTAAGACTGGATTCGGCGCACTGGGAAAGACCACACCGCATACGCAGTCACACGTCGGACATGACATGCCCATTTAGCACCTTTCTGTGCAAACAGAGGTCAAAGAATGCATGTGTGTGTTTTGACTGTGCGAGGCGGCTTGTTAGGGCTGTAATGTGGGTGTTGACTAGCGGATTATTCCCTGGACACACCTCTCCTTTTAGTCCGTCACCACTCATTATGACAACAATAAACCTCCGGCGTTCTTAAAGGGCCGCTGACAGCCCTGAGCTAATGACACTGTGGCTTCAACCCTGATGACTTCCACAGCTGGAGGAAACCTCCTTCCTTTCTTTCTCTCTCCGAATGCGTCTTTTTGAAGCGATTGTCCGAGTTTGTTACTGCTCGGCGCTTTGTTTTCGCCGCGTCTGCGTTAGCCATCTACGAGCGGTAAACAGATATAGCTGATTTCCAGATGTCATTCCCATGGCCTTAAGGTCTGTATCTCAATCTGAGACCTTAAACGGGAGCTCTACGGTTACAGGTCAGGGGTCGGAGTTCAGAGGGCGAAGGCAGGTGACGTTGACAATGATACAGGTGCGCCATTGAGCAATGCTCACCTGTGGATCACGCTCCCCTTTCCCTCAATTAACAGAACGCACTGACACACACGGTCATGACCACTGCGTGAACTTCATGTAGTGAGGTGATTCGCTTTGCTGGGTGTGTGTGTGTGTGTCTTGGTTTTGCCTCTAATGTCGTTCAAAGCAGCAGGTGCGAAAACAGGGCTAGCTTTGTGATCCTCTCTCCCTCAGCTGAATGTTATGTCTATATGTATGCGTGTGTGTGTGTGCGTGTGTGTGTGTGTGTGTGTGTGTGTGTGTGTGTGTGTGTGTGTGTGTGTGAGTGTGTGCTTTAGCATGGGGATCTAAAAATACTGACCCCAGAGTGTTTTTACAGCTCCTCAAGTGTTAATAGTTTAAACCAAATCAAACTGTTAAAATATGTAATCAATTCTCTGCATCTCAGTTTTTAAATGTAGCATAATATTTGTAAACATAGATGTGTAAGATGTGTTCAGGTGTTTGTGATGGCATTTTTTCCAGCTATAAACTACTGTTCAAACGTTTGGGGGCTGTAAAATATTTCTTAATCTTACCAAGGCTGCTTTATTTGAAATACAGTAAAATATACTGCATATATATATATATATATATATATATATATATATAAAATACATCCTTGCTGAATAAAAATATTAATTCCTTTCAAAAACAAAACAAAAACAACTTTTGAACAGGATTCTGTATTTTCATGTAAAAAGACCCGGTTATACAATGGAAAAATAATACATCACAAAAGCTAATGATAAACTACTTGATTTCTGTGCTCAAATGTGTCATTCTATTAGGATTTGTGCATTGTCTGCCAACTTTACTATGGCACTAACTGTATATAGTTAAAATAAATGGTGGTAAAAACAATTTTTATAACTACGCCTTGATGGAGAAAACTATAGTTAATTTTAGAAGTGTAAAATATTAATAAGTACTATAATAGTATGTAAATGATAATAATAAAAAAAAGACTTTAAAAAGGGATTTCTTTCAGGTGAGTTTGGTTTCAACTGCCAAATCAGGCGATTATTGGAAATCATTCATAAATTATTGTATGCGATTATTATTTTAATGGCAACTAGATGAGTCCCCTACACATCAAAGCAAATCAAAGTAGACACATTTCAACAGTTATCAGGATAAACACACACACACTCTGGGTTTTCATGTTTAATGGGGACTTTCCCAAGACATAATGACTGTTATACTGTACAAACTGTATAACTACTTATTATGAATTGTAAGCTGATTTATTCCTCGTGGACTAAACTTCCCTACAAGGACAAGGATTTTATTTATTGCCATTTTGTCCCCTAAACTTACCAGTTCCTGACCCGAACCTTTACCCTAAACTTAACCTAATAATATTGTGACTTTGACCCTAAAACCAAGTCTTGGCCCTTAAATGGGTCTCAGAAATTGAGGACCAGACAAAATGTCCTCATTTTACTCTTTCTCCTCACTACACACACACACACACACACACACACACACACACACACACACACACACACACACACACACACACACACACACACACACACACACACACACACACACACACACACACACACACACACACTCTCTCCTTGGAAAGGAAACAATCCCACCTGCACCTGATCTTTGCATCTGTCTCTGAAATGATTCCTCCAGAACCCAGCCTGGACTCGTGGTTCCTCATGGGATGAAGTCTTGTTTTGCATTTAAATTTGTTATTATAACTGGGTTTAATAAAGACCAGAATCCGAAGCTGATACATTGATAGTGCGTCCTTTAAATGACCCCGACCTGCAACAACGCACCCCTTAAACTAACACACACACACACACACACACACACACACACACACACACACACACACACACACACACACACACACACACACACACACACACACTTTTCATTGCAATTAGGCTATATGGGAGTTAGGCTGGTGTCATGATAATGTGTGCGTGAGACTGTCTGTGCATGTTGTCATATGGACAGTCAATTCTCTGCCCTTACGGTCTGAAATCAGATATGTTGATGAAATGTCATTAGTGTTATTACATTCTACATAGTCTTTTAAACATATATCCTTGTAATCTGTATAACTTTCGTGCATTAATTTGACCAACAGACACTCAAAGTATAAATCTGAGATATTAGATTGTGAAATTGAAGTGTCTGGAGTAGACAGACATCTGAATATCTAGCCATTTACCAGAGGAAATTGTATTTCTAAGATGTTACTTTCATCGGAAGTAGACTTAAATGTCTCAAATTATCAAGTTTGTCCGATTTTTCAAAAAATATTTGATATTATTATTAATAATAATGAGAATAAGAAGAATACTAATACATTTTAAATTAAATTAAATTAAATTAAAATTAAAATGAGATTACAGCCTTTTTCTCAGGAGAAAAATCTGAGAAGCAAACTAACATCTGAGAACTTAAACCATTTTTAAAACAAAAACACCACCACTACTACTACTACTACTACTACTACTACTACTACTACTAATTATTATTATTATTATTAAACACTACTACTACCACCACCACGACCACCAACAACAATAACAATAATAATCATTTATAATAACTTTTAATTTCATTAAAACTTATAACATTAAATACATTTTGTGTAACATGAGATTCCGCTGTGTTTTACTCATGAGAAAAATCTGAGAAGCCAGAGACTCCATATAATCTCATTGCAGTCTAAGAGAAACAGTTGAGAGATTAAAGATATCTAATTTCTGTTTTTCTTTGCTATGAGGTGGACCTGCCATCTCGAGATCTGAAGAAACTGTTGAACTGCAATCAGTCGTAATTCCACCTGCTGTAATTCCCAGTGTCATTTCAGAATCCAAATGGTCCTAATAATTTGAATTTGATTGGATAGCATCTTGATTGCCTTTATTGTCAATATATTTCTCGTGTGCATGAACGACTCACTCTCAGTGCACTAACTGTGGGTCTCTCACTCCTAAAAGTACTCCCTCCCTAGCATCAATAGTCAACATAACCTGCCAAAAGAAACAACTCTCAAAGCTTTACTCAGACACACACACACACACACACACACACACACACACACACACACACACACACACACACACACACACACACACACACACACACACACACACACACACACACACACACACACACACACACACACACACACACACACACACACACACACATCCTCTGACCCCTGAACGGCCCATTCTCTGTCCAAAAGAGAGCTTAAGCCCGGGTCACAGTGAGGTTAGCACAATACAGTTGACTGGAGCCTACACACACACACACGCACACACACACACACACACACACACACACACACACACACGCACACACACACACATATACACACGCACACACAGTGTATTAACTCTAAAAACATGTGAGAGTAGTTATGTGTCTGAACAGCACCGTGCTCTGGTAGTCTGTTTGTTGCATTAAGATCTGAACAATGATTCAGCTAGATTAAATGTCAAAGCCACAAAGAGAAGGAAAACAAAAATGTAAAATATACAGAGAGAAATATAAATGTATAAATGCAGAATATAAATAATAACTTTTAATATTTCAAAGGTGCTATGATTGCTAGAATGCTCTGAGTGGTTTATCACATTGCTATGCTGTTACTAGCAATGTTTGGGTGATATATTGTGAATTGTATTGAGTTTCTATTTGTTCTGGGTGGTTGCTAAGGTGTTTCTAGGCAGTTGTTAGGGTGTAATGGTGGTTTTTAGGACATTAAGATTGCCAGGGCTACGATGCAGTTGCTAGCATGTTATTTGATTGCTAACATGTTCTTAATGGTTTAAGCATATTGTAAAATTCAGATTTTCATTATTTTGATCTGATTTTCATTAGATTTTCTGCCTGCCACTTATTGAACATTTGCGATTTATTGAACAACTTAATCACAACGTCACTGGTCAAATTATGGATTCAGTTCAAAGTTCATAAAAATCGTAGTTGGATCTGATCACGATAAACAGTAAACCTAACACCATCAATCAGAATTGTACCAACGCTATACTGAGGTTAAGGTTAGGGTGTAGGTTAGGATTTTGGGTTAGCATTTGTTTCAGGGGTTTATAAGCACTCACAACTGTGATTGACATGACCAGTTAAATCTTTAGACCAGTTAAATCTTTAGGAGTTTGCACTGAACTGGTTTGGGAAAGAGAGAGTTTTTTAGTATATATTTCTTGGTGCTGAGTGTTTATCTAAATGTGTTGCTATGCAGTTGCCAGGGTCAAAGTATTATTAGTATGTTATGTGGTTGCAAATGTGTTCTTATTGGTTTTTAATATATCATTTATATGGTTGTGTCCAAATGCTTTGGAAGCTTACTTGTTGTCTTGAATCCCTATATAACTTAGGCAGCGTTTGTGCATGTAGGTGCCTCTCGAAACTTTTAAATGAGTTTAAAGTAGTTTTTTTTTTTTTTTTTTTTCTGAGATTATTACAAAAACCATGAGATTACAGGGGTGTTTTTCTTAGGAGAAATATCTGAGATGCAGGAGACTTCTCCATTTAAGCTCACTGCAGGCCAGGAGAAACAACTGAGAGATTTCTTTTTCTTCTTTTTTTTCTTTTTTTTTCCTCGACTTTCATGGAATCAAACTTACAGGATAGTGGAATAGCATAAGTGGCGAAGGATACATCTATGTTGCCTTCAAAAATCGATCAGACTCTCAGTAGACAGGATATGACACGATCATAGGATTTGGATGTGCCTCTATCTCTGTTTAGGATGTTGTGGGTGGTTGCTAAATTGCTGTGTTTTTGCTTAGGGTGTTGCCAACCCCTAAAGTCCATACTTCAGTTTTGTATGCACAGTTGGATGCATAACCTTTCAAAGTACAGTATACTCCATTTAATAGCATGCACAAACATACATTATACGGACGACATACGCATATGCACTAGAAAGATTCATCCTTGTCCAGTGTCTGTGCTATTTCTTTCCAAAAGTTCTGAGAGATAAAAATGTATTTGTACACTGCATCTCTTAATCCCCTCACACAAGTGCTTGTCAATGCAGACATCTGTTATTTTTGCTAGGGCTGAACGATTAATCGCACTTTCCATGTAATCGCACTTAAATCGAGATGGCTTATCGCGATTTTAAAATCACAAAGGTTGCGAAATTTTTTTTTTTTTATGCGCAGATTGTCATTGATGTACGGCTCTGTAAACGCTGCTCACTCTGAAAGCACTGTGAGTTTGAGTCACTTATAACGTGCATTTGAAAAAACAACACGCAAATCAAACATCTTTCCAAAACATGAGAAGGATTTATGAACCTCTTGTTCAACAACAGACAACATTTAATAACATGCATTTACTCCAAACTCACTATATCAAAGTATATTTGGGGTTTAAGTCTCTCTGATATACTTGTCTCTAGATATGCTCTTGGTCCTTCATGCCGAGTAAGTCCATGCATTTCCCCCCCCCCCCCCAGTAAAAATTCCAAACCCTAATTTTAAGCAATAGAAATAGTGATGCTAACAAACATTGTCTTAACATGGTCTTTCGCTCTCTCTCTCTCTCTCTCTCTCTGTCGCCCTCCCTGTACGCACTTCCGATCGCTCTGTTTTGCAGCCATTATAAATCTGGCTTTGACTTGCTAAAGCAAACAAAGCTGGAGAGAGAGTGATCCCTCAAAAACATTTTGTCAGTTCTAATTAGGGTTGAAATATGGCTCAACTCTCTCTCTCTCTCTCTCTCTCTCTCTCTTATATCCATTGCCCTCCCTCAACAAAACATTTCTTCTTTCTTCTCTCTTCACCCATCTCTCCATCGTATTTCTCTTCTCTTTGAACCAAACTACAATTGATTAAAGCAGAGGGGGCTTCCAGCACACAAATATCTATGAGCTATGTATCTAAACGACGAGCTAGCGTCAGGCTAACTTACTGTAGCATGTTGGCTTCTTTAAAACAGATAGCGTGTAATTGCGCGTTTGGCCCGCAGTGCTAAAGGCCCCTGCGTCTGCTTTTGTCGGCGGAAGCAAGTTTCCCCCACTACACTGCGATCGCATCCTACAGGCTATGCAAATCAATGCTACCTACACACTTACAGCCAAACTGAAATGCAGTCTTGATGAAATGTTGCACGGTTTGTGTGAGTATGAGAGTGTGTCTTTTGGCATGCATTTTTCACGCTTTGTTTAGTGTTTGTTCAAAAACAAGAGGACCACCTATGTGAAACTGGGCCTGACTTCAAAGACAGAGAAAAATGTTGCAAATTAAATGCCACATACACAAAGATCAGAAAGGTGTTTTAAGTGAGAGAAAGTTTCTTACATGGTTGATCTATGAGTTTTTGAAACCTGAATAACTATTTAGACTGGGCAAGATACATTTCAGGAACTTTCAACGCATACTGTCCACTACCTGAGGTGGTAGTGCCATCGTAATCATCTTTTTTTTTTTTTTACATTATTTCTAATATTTGTCTCCTTTCTTCTTGTCCTTGTTTTTTGGTCACTGTGTCGTGGTTTGAAAGTGCTTTGCTGGCACATTAAAGTTTTAGGTTTATTTTACTTAGAATTTCTATTTTTCCTCGCACTGACTTGCTCAATTATGCAATGTGTTTTCATTATAATCAATAATAAAGTTGTGATACAAGTGTATACATATATATAGTTCTGCTATACATACATTTTAATTTGTTTGTAAAGACACTGAAATATACTATATTAGCGAATAGGCAACTACAGTATATTTTAAAAGCATTTACATCAATACATTTTGAAACATACAAAATCCTTTTGTAGAATATTCAATTGATGGTATTCAAAACTTGATTTTATATAAATGGATGGATGGATGGCACACTTTATAAATGTGTGATGTACTCATTTATTTATTTATATTCTGTAAATTCTGTCAGTAAAAAATAGCAAATAACTTTTTTTTATTGCCATTAAAATGTCTTTCTTTAATAATTCTGAGTTTGTTATTTATAAACAAGAATCCTACTAAAGTTTAATTGGTCAGTTGTGGTGGTGATCTCGGAAAGATTGACAATTTCAGTTTTGACCAGTTTTTAGAAGAAAACGTATAACCATTCAAAAAAAAATTAAGCTGTACATACTTTTTTTTAAAAATTAAAAAAATTATTTTACATCTAAGTAACCCTAACCCTGACCCTCATTTAAAAAAAAAAACAGTGTCTGTCCAAACAAAACTACATAAATTCAGATAACACATTGTGTGAACAATTCAGAACAATACATGTATTAATTAATACTGTTACATCACCAAAAATATTAAATATTAGCAATGTTAATGACAATAGTGGGGACATTGTACCAGTTTGATTTATTGTAAAATGTAAGATATAATGTATAGTCAACAGGTCATTAGTGCAAAAATTAAGCAATTAGTTGTATTACATTGATCAGCTGACTTTGTCTTGATTAGGCCAACAGTTCATTAAACATGGTAATTAAAAAAAATAATAATAATTTGACCACGACAGAAATATCCATAACATGACAGACCAGTCAGCATCAAATATTTCATAGTCGTGTCATTTTCAACCACAGCATGACACATAGTCGAAAACGAGAGTAGGAGCCTAACAATGTGTGGCTGTGTGTGTGTGTGTGTGTTTGAGGGTCTTTTGTTAACAGGCGGTACATGAGTTGAAGGAAAGGAGAGGTCAACTCACATTTCCTAAATGGCTTAAAAAGTAAAAAAAAAAAAAAAAAAAGTCTAAGTACCAAGTAAATGTTGAATAGCGCCCGGGGCAAAGCAAAAGAGAGACGCTAATGACTAGCACACAGTCACACAAACGCACGGTCTGACACCTCCACTCAGCACTTGAAAAGCCCCATAATGCACCATTCACGGCACCATTAGTGTAAATAAAGAGAAACGGTTTCAGTAAATACAGCTTATACGTGTGTCTGTATCACTTTTCCCAGCACAGGCCTCTGTCTAAACAAAACTTCTGTTCCATCTCCATTTTGTCCCTGTGGCGAGAAAGAGGGGTGTGTGTGTGGTGGTGGTTGGGAGAGGGGGGTCATAGTTGTAATCCTGGATATCAATTACAACCTCTCCTCCTCAAAAGAAACTACAGGAAAAAATGGATGAGAAAAAAAGAATGAGATGGAGCCGCATGGCGAAGTTGATTTATGGTGAAAAGAGTAACTGTTTATGGACTCTCTGAAGTCAGGGAAGCTTTTAGGGGTCGGGCCCAATAGGGGGTTGTGTCAATGAAGAAAAATCTCTGTGTTATTTTTTGATCAAAATTCAGAGTGGTATTTACTTCAAGCCTTGTTCCAGGGTTTGAGAAGTAGATGTTTGAACAGTGAGTAGGCGCCGCTTCTCCTCCTACCCACAAAGGAGAGGATGAAGTGGGCAGCAACCCGCCTGTTCGTTCTCGGATCCAACAAACCACAACGTCAGGTCAGCCGCGGTACTTATCCGTTAAGAGAAATCACCACACACACACACACACACACACACACGCTCGCACACACATGCTTGCACCCTTTTGGCCCAGACAGAAAGCTGTTTAAGTAGCCTTTAACCTTTCTAATGCATTAATTAGGGTCGGGGTCACACGTCTTGAGTGCATGGGTGGGTGTGTATGCTTTTATAAACTTTTATTTATCTTAAAATCATTTTCATAGTAGCTACACGTTCAAATTTTGGGGACTACTGGGCACCGATGTGTGTGAGGCGTTTGACCTTATGAGATCCCTTGAATGACCTTAATTTGACCTCTCAGTTACCTCACTGAAACGCTTAAGGATTTTCTTCATTCATCTTTAAGCTCCCGCTAATAACCACTTAATATCCTTGTTATAACTTGGTAATACTCTCTTGATAACCTTTAGATAACCTCTAAGCAACTTTCCAGCCCTCTGCCACTCAAATATCTCAATCACGCAGTAAATTTGAAATTCTCGAGATCCTTTGCGAGATGTTTTTTTTTGTCAATACTCCCTCAGCGTTTCCTGTCCTGTTCTATTGTAGGTCAGATGGGTGACTGACGCTTGTGTATTTAGACTGACAAATGTTTCCAAAAAAAGTTTTATGTGGCGGAGCGACAACAACCAATGCACGTCAATCGCAGAAATAGAAATAGAAACGCAGAAATAGAGCCATCGATGACTTTGCTGTTATACTGCTGTCTGCCTCAGACAGAAACAAAAACAAACAGTCAAGCCAATTAATAGTAGTCGTTCAAGGTTTCTATCTGAGACTTTGCGGTCTTGTCTATGTGATACCATCAAGACTGCATTTGCTACCTCCCTTTTTCCGATTGGCGCCTGGGTCCTGTTATGAGAATGGCTACGGAGTCTCAAGGGGGCCACTCTTCAGTGCTGTCCCCGAGGGACCTGGAAGAAACGCATTAGTAAATTAATGTCCACCCCGGGAACACTTCTCACGTTAGCAGGGTTATCCTGTTGTCCTTAGGGCCCTGGGGAGGAATCGTAAGTGGGGGAGAGGGGTCAGTAATTGATAGGTCCTTTTTCGATTGCCTGCCCAACTGCAAGTCCAGCGGCGGCCAAAGAAAACGGACTTTAAATAGCCATCTAAAGAAAACACCAACTTATTCGCTCTGTCTTCAGCCCCCCCTCCTCGTCTTGTCATGACAACCCCAGGTGGATGGAGTTCTTGCATTGCATGTTTCCATTTTCCGGGGACTGAGGGCGTTATATCAACACAATACAGAATGCAAGTTCAAACAACAGGAAAAGAGTTCTGAGATGGCTGTGCCG
Organism: Scardinius erythrophthalmus; assembly: GCF_964197995.2. NCBI lineage: Eukaryota > Metazoa > Chordata > Actinopteri > Cypriniformes > Leuciscidae > Scardinius > Scardinius erythrophthalmus. The sequence continues at coordinate 18,483,080 of NC_138224.1, read as the reverse complement.
ATCAGGCGAGCACCAATTCACTTTTCCATGCGAGGAAAAGGCTATTTAATTTCAGTAATAATTTTTTTTTTTGTGCTGCGGTTTGATCTGTGCCGATAGGGCAGTGTTATTGTTGGCGGGGCAGAAGAGGTCCATGCATCCGTGTGTGTGTAAAGCGAGGTACATGAGACGGAGGTTGTGTTTTTTGGGAAGTACAACATGTGCTTTGGATTAAACCTGTGTTATAAGTGTTTGACATTAACATGCAGTCATTCACTGGGCAAAAGAGAGGAGAGGGAACTTTTAGAGCTATGCAGCTGTCCTAACACTTTTCAACAGATTTCAGAGAAAAAAAAAAATGATAGGTGGAAAACAAGGTACAGATTGACTCAGAGCATTTTTGCCAAGAAGTAAAATGAGTATTACTTCTTAGAATGTGTGTCGGATTGGCATTACTAACCATTAGCAATAACTCATGACTTTATTTTATTAGCACATTTCTGTGTGGTTTTGTTAACGCGTGGGCCTTGCCCTCATTCACTCTGTGTTTGACATCTTTTCATCTTTCTACCCTCGCAAAATATTCCCATCTTTCTTTCTTTCTTTCTTTCTTTCTCTTTCTTTCTTTCTTTCTTTCTTTCTTTCTTTCTTTCTTTCTTTCTTTCTTTCTTTCTTTCTTTCTTTCTGAATTAATGAATGAAAGAAAATTCTCATAAATCAAAGCCACTAGAAATTAAATAAACTAAGAAAGGTTAAATAGATGAAATTCTTTCTTTCTCACATGAAGGAAAACAATACTTTTTGTATGATGCCATATTTAGAGTTTTTGTGTTTTTAAAAACTGAAATGTATTCGTTTTTATTTTGTATTTTTATGTACAAATGTGTACATTTTCTTTATTCCATTAAAATACCCTTCAATCAAGATCTTTTAAAACCTACACTGTAAAAAAATATAAATTATCAATAAGTTATGACAATGTATGCTTTTACATAGCTTTAACTCATCAAAATAAGTTAAGAAATGTTCAACTTTTTTTTATAAGTTATACAAGATTAAACTAATATTTTCAGTTCAAAGTCAGTTTAATGTAATTTAAGTTTAATTTACTTAAACATCCAATTTGATTGTCCTTAAAAATATTAGGCAGCAACTTTTTTTTACGGTGATACGATCTACCCCTAGTATACATTTTTTTTTAGACTTTACACAAGTTTCATTAAACATTAACAAAACATTATTACATTATATTATTACATTACATTACATTATACCATTATTACTCATGCTAAACTAGTTTCGACCTAGTTTCTGAATTAACAACCTTTGCAATGTCCTGAATTTGTCATGCCACCGTGTAGTTTGACAAAAAGAAATAAAAAAATCGGTCAACAGATAGTTTTATGCTCTAAAGAATCATCACCAATCATCACAAGTTGTTTCTTTTAACCATACATTTTTCTTTCTGACTGAATATAAATTGATAAAGCAATAAATTATGAATATTGTCAATGTGCAATTGCGTGAATGCGTTAAAACATGTTCCGGCAAGGGAAGAGAAAAAGGCGGCTTTCCTCTTTTGCGGTTTATTTGTAATGTTTGTATTACGCAGTATCATTGCAGGCCTTGATTAGAACACGATAACTTTTGGCTTGCGCGCTGCATCAGCACTGATTTTAGATAGTGCAGGAAAGAGGCGGCACGAGCGCCTGTCTGATTGAGGGAACACTTCAAAGCCGGTTTAAGCGGCCTGAGCTGTTTCAGTCAACACCTTTCTGTCATCCTTTTCTCCACTACATCTCTTCCTAACATTATTATCACAGCAGCGTAACTCTGATAAAACACAATGCTGGAATTTCATGCCGCTCCGCACGCCCGGCTGGCCACACACACACACACACACTCAAGTAAACACTCATGAGTGTGGATCTCTCCATCTGTGTATAGGTTGCTCCATATCTGTGATGGCAGAGTTATAGACTCAAGACTTGACTAACACTGGGTGCACTTATCTCTTCAGGGTTTTCCCACAGGGGAATGTGGTTATGCCTAGAGATTTGGCTCCACATGTAAGGAGAGCTTGCCAGCGAGGGGAAAAGGAAAAAGGTGTACATGCGTAATAAGTTGATACCTTTTCCATGTGGACTTTGGTCTTATTACCAAACTCCAAGTTTAGAAACTGAATGAATGTTTGTATTCGTGTTTGTGATTTTAAGTTAGATTTCATTCCTGAGGTTTAGCTTTTGCTTTTTGCCTTAAATTTAACCTGCTTATATGGTAGCAGAGCATTGTTTAATAAATAAGTATCTATACTTTTATACTTATACTAAAATGTGTTTTAATTTAACTTTTAAAAGTGAAATAATCCAAATGTGTCTATAAAAATAGGCATTTATTTAAAAATATATATACAGCAAGTTTAATTTATAAAGAACTAAAGAGATTTTTTATTGATCTTTAATGTATATGATTTATACATTCGCATAGGTTATTACACCCATCAATTATAAATGTAAGTTGAAGCAGTTTGCATTACTATAACAACTTTTAAAAGTCTTTTTTTTTTCTCATAATGATTAATATTATTCAATCAACCTGATTACATGACGTTACTTTTTCACAGTGCGTTCCTGTTCAAAATTTTACTTATATGCATTGGTATGTAATACATTATATTATAAATTACTCCATAATAAATATAAATGAATTACATGTTGTTCATTATTATTACTGAGTAATTCTATGTAATTACATTGTACTATACACTACAGTCAAGTGCAAAAGTGTGAGCTGGAGTCAATATTGTAAGTCATTGTCAGTATGTTTGTGTATGCCAGAGCAGACTCGGGCCGCAGAGATAGATGGAGGAGAGCGATCGCTCTATCTCCACTCTTTCACCAGCGCAACCTCGCTTCATTCACCCATCCCACTGCGCGATAAACCCTCCGACAGATCCCTGCACTTATTTTCCCTCCTTTTTCTTCATCTTCCAACAAGTCTTTAATACATACATATCACAGGCCGCCTCCTGAGGTTTGAAAAATGAAAACACTACTTCATCTCGCCTTCCCCTTTTTTTAATATTCGGTCACAATAAATATTTCCCATTTATATGCAAATGATTATCTACTGACCAAGAATGGATGGAGCTCGTCTTGTTTTCATTGTACTCGGAGAGGTACAAGTGTCTGAGAAGGCGGACGGGGAATAGACGGAAATCAGCCGGAGTGGGAACGCCTCGCCATTTCTAGAGTAAATAATCCTGACTCGCCTTCCATTATTTTTTATGGCAGCGCTGAATGGAAGTGTATTAACTTATAAGTTATAAGTAGTTGGAAGTAAGTTACTTAAAACTGGCGGGGGGAAAGTCAAAGAAAGAAAGCTGACGCGTCGCTTAGTTGAGTTCCCCGCAAATTGCTGACATAATTACACGAATGTAATTTTTATGAGTCACGCAAATCTCGGCATTTTCAGTGAAGCAGATAATTAGACTTGGAATAAAGCGCAACTGAATAATTAATACATCAAAACTAGATGAACTTTTTCTAATTATTTTTATTTAATCTCCATTCTAATTATTGTTCGAGTCGGCTGAGCGAGATTGCTTCTCATTCAGGGGGTGAAATGCACCCTGGCTGGCGTATTCTCACCCAGTGAAATATTAACTAAGCGTGCAGAGAGGGGATCAGAGAAAATACCCCTCCCTTTGCCCACCCTCCCATGATTGAACTGTAATTTAAAATTCGCTGCTGCCAACAAACAATTTACATTTACACCTGCCATATTTTATAGTCTCCCCCACCGGTGTGCTACGAAATGCATGACGATCAATATTTTGCCAGCTTTAAATGAGTTTGTAATTAGCCTAATGTGCTGTTCCTATGCTTTTTAAGAGTGGGATTTGTTTAGATTCAGTCCTCAAGTAAACCTGACCTGTGAGCGTGAGCGTGTGTGTGTGTGTGTGTGTGGAGATGCTGACCGCAGGGGAAAATTTTTTCACACTTATCTTCTATGTCTCTGCTACCAGGAACTGGAGCGTTTGGAAACCAGCTTTTTCATCTGATAACCTTTATTGCTGAAATAAACATAATGAAAGTGTCCATACAAAACTCCCACCCCATGCGCCTTCATGAACGTGAGCATGTTGTGAACCATCGTGTTCATAATCCGTGTGTATAATTTGTATACTTTCTCGCTTGCATGCTCTTTGTTCCAGGTTTATTTCCTGTGTGTCTTCCAGGTTCAGGAATTAGGCCGGGAAATAATGAAGGTAGATAATGGCTGACCTTCTGTTAACTTGGCCGATAATTGCGATGGGAAGGCTCAAATTGTGCCATGCTGGGTTTCTTGCGCTGATGAGATGAACAAATAAAAAGCAGCATTTACAAGCATGAAATGAGCTAATTCTGCGCCTGCACACATTTCCACATCTCTTATTAGACTGCCGGGGTTTACTAGATTAAAATTGCAGCTTAATTAATGTACAAACACAAGATCAGATTTAATTAACATCTGATTTAATTGCTTGCCTACAATTGCTTTTCACACTGTATGCTCCAATAGAAAATGATTGCAAAATGTAATAATTATACAGATATAATGAGAATGCATTCAAATGGTTTTGATGTAAATCCAAGACTGATCACTTTTACCGAGAGAAGAAAAAATATCACATTTCCACAGTTTTATTAATTCATTTAGATTTTTGGGGGAAATAATTTGATTAAATACCCCTGATTATGTGGAATTATAACAACAATAATATGTTTTTCATGCGACATCCAAATTGATTCAAAGAGATTTTTGCATCTTTATCTATGCCTTTTTTAATGTTTTTCCATTTTAAATGAATTTTTAAAAGTATATCTCACCATTTGTATATTTTTATACTTAAAAAGAAGCCTCACATCTGTTGTGTGTCATCAGCTGCTTTTAAAATATGTTTTATACCATTTTTAGAGCTTTACACCATTTGCGGTTTGAGTATTATGTTGTTTGTCAGAAGTCAGATCAATTCTGAGTTTCATCTTGTATTATTTTCAAGAGGGGCAGTATAGAATGTTTGTATCACTATTGTTATCTGGAGTATCTATTTGCTCCAGTGTGCAGTGTTTTGCTTTTACCACTTTATGGAAATACTACCTTCTCAGGCTCCATTTCAAATGTATCTAGTGCCACCATGTGGTTAGTACAGGTTCTGGATAGAGCACATTGATCTTGAACATGAACTTCAGTGCAGCAAATCTGCTGTTGAACAACTGTGCATAGCCTCTAGAGTGTTTGTATGCGTACGTGTGTGTCTTTAGTGCACTGGGACCCAGGTTGGAATGTCGTGCACGATGTGAGGAGACATAACACACGCTGATGGTGATCAGGTTTTCTGTAGAAATCTTCTTTTGAGATTTGTAGTGTTGATGGAAGCTACTGAACACGCACAAAACCTTTTAGATCAGACGGGCCACATCAAAGGATGTCCTCTTTTTGCCTTCCTGTCTCTTATGTGAACAATACATAACAGATTTTTTTTTTTATAGCATTTTCACCTCTTGTATGGTCTTATATGTAAATAGTCACAAGCCAAATGAATAAATGTTATATTTATGTAATATATTAAAAGCATTTTATATAGATATCTACATGCACCAAATAATGGTTTAAAACCAAATACAACACTCTGTGTGTGAGGTAAACATGCACATACACACGCAACAAGTGTGCTGGTTCCGCAAGTAGTGTTATGGTCTGGCTGGCGCCAGCACGGATGATCCAGTCATGCTTGAATGAGGATCACACGTACGGGCTCCCAGAATTCACCCTGTGTGGTGTGTTTATGATTGGCCTGCTTTGCAGGTAGAGGCGGTGGCCTCATACACCCTTATTTGAACCTCTCACCACATGACCTGTGTGTGTTATGCAGAAAAAAACAGCAATGTGCCAAAGCAGACAGACAGGAGTCAGAACAGAATGGACCTGCATGTGTCTCACACACACACACATACACATACACACACTGACACGCACAACGCTTGGGTAAGTTTGTGTGGGAGTGTTCACAAATTCTAAGCGTTCGACTGCAGCATTGAACCCTAATTCACCGGGTTACGCAGAGGGTGTGTGGAGGCGTCGACCTAGAAGTTGAGTCCGGAAATACGCAGATGATATTTTTTATTCAGAGGTTGTGCTTTCATATTAATTGGAACTTCCCATTTCCCAGTTGTTACATTTTTGAGTATCGACTTCTCTTCACTTGTTTCTTTAATGGAGTTTTAGGAAAAGCAAATGAACGAAGACCATTATTGACACACAATAAGCATATCTTGTGAAGCAGATGAGAAATGTTTGAGTTTATTTTGAAGTCGTTTGATTACTTTCGGTAAATCTGAGCACAGTTTGAGATATTATTGAGATTTCTTGTATTTCTCTAGAAGAGACATGTTTTTTTTTTTTTCAGGTGAAATATCTGCAAATGTGAAAAGAAATAAAAGTAACGAATAAGATACCTCTTTAATATCTCTATTGTTTTTCCAGCACAACTATATTAAATGAAGAGCAAATGTCCATGGCTTTTTAGCCCAGTAATCTTTCATCTGTCTCTTCTAGACTTTCAGAAGATATCTCAACAATGTATCAAATTGTGCTCTGATTTGCCAAGATTTCGAATACAATTCAAAGATCTCAGTTTGAACGCAAACATTTCAAATTATCAGAGCTATGCCATCCACCTTAATTTTATTACTCTGTACTCTTAAAAAAAATATACACCTATATACCTTAAAAATACCAATTAAAAGTCAGATATCTCAATTTTCACACGAATATTTCTCATCATATTTTATAACAAGTCCCAATTATTAGGGCTACGCCATCCATCACATTAATTATATAACAATTTATCAGAGTCATTCATATTAGTTGTATTGCTCTATACTTTTACTGGATCTACATCAACAGATGTTTCATATATCTTTTTTTTTTTTTTTCGAAGAATGTTTTGGTGAAAAATATGAGGCAAAGCTGGTTTTGCCCAATTGCGCTTTTCCACTGCGTGGTACGACTCGTCCCGGCTCGCTTTACTTTGGCTCGGTTTGCTTTTCCACTGCAGTTTAGTACCGCTTCAAAGTGGGTGGGATTATAGACTGATATTATTATCAATCTTATGACTATAGCACCTTGTCTACCGTCATTTAAAAAAAGTTGTGTGGTGGCTGGTGCTGACTATCTTAATCTAGCGGGTTCAGTGTCTCGTGTCGCAAATCCAATGACACTGGTAGTGACAATTCTCTCTGACCAATCAGTGATCAGCAGTGTTTACATGTCACATTTTTGAATCGGTACGGCTCGCTCGGAACCCCAACCGAGGTGGTACTAAAAAAAGCACTAGGTACTGTATACAGTGGAAAAAACCCCAAAAGTGAGCCATAGCAAGCCGTACCATGCAGTGGAAAAGCGCCACAGGTGAAACAAGTTAGAGCCATGAAAGAGCATTAAGGCTCCAATTGCTCTTCATTCAATCTCCAGAAGCACCAATTGAAATGTTGCAAAGGTCTCAATTGCAAGGCCTGCGTTTTAAGGTTTCTTAAGTTATATTAGGACTCATTCCACAAGTGAGCAGTAAATGAGAATGCATCAACAGCAGATTGTTGGAAAGGAATCGTCGAAATGGAAACAGACTCAACGGGCCCTGTGAATCCAAAGTCTCAAATCAATACTTGAACTCCCCATTCGTCCCTCTCCTGAGAGAGTTGTCCTCCCTGCGTCTCTCTCTTCCTCCATCTTTCATCCCTCTATCATCAACCCACCTCACACACCCCCAACCGACCTTGTGGGGTCACCTGTCTTTGTCCGCCGAGCTACGAGAGAGCTTTGTGCAAGTGTGTGTGTGTGTATGTGAGCTTGTGAGTGAGCGAGTAAGTGTGTGTCTGGGCTTCTTATCTCTCTGGGCTGCTGCCGTTTTAAATTATTCATCCCTACTGCTCCTGCACACACACACACACACACACTCACACACATGCACATCTCCATCACATGCCTGCCCGCATCCGCCCGCCCGAGAGGCGGTCTCCGTGGCAACCTTATCAAAGATCGCAGATTTCAGCTCGAGAAATGAAATAAAAGGGGAAATTGGCTGCATTAGCATAAGAGGAGGAAGCCTGGAGTTGAATACACACCCCTGAAGCCGCCCCCTCCGCTTCTCCTTCATCTTCCTCGCTCTTCCTCCTCCTCCTACCCACAGTTCTTATCTCGCCCGTCTGATCATTCTCTCGCTCTCTTTCTATATATATATATATATCTTTTTTTTTTAATTCCGTACCCCCCCCCCCCTCGCTTTTTGTTCCTCCCTGGCTCAGGGGGGAAGAGAGAATGAAACGAAAAAGGAAATAGATTTGGTCTGGATGACCTTTGACCCTTTCAGAGCGGGTAAACAATGCGTAGTAACCTGGGAGACGGGGCATGGGGGTGTCAGGGGCGACTGCTTGACAGGCGACTTGATTTCCTGTGGAACAGGGGGCTCGTTTCCTGCATTTTGTGAGGGTTTATTTTGGCAGACTTTGTCTGGTCCATAGAGACCCTCCCCTTTCAGTTTGACTTTGACCTACAGCTGTATGGAATGAAGGTTTTCCTTGTAATTCCATAACCTGTTTCATTCTTAAACAAACGCGAAACACTCCAAAACACTACAGCTTCTAGAACCTCTAATCTTCTCATAGTGATTGGGATTGAATAGAGACAAATCTTTTTAAATCTACTGGAGGTCAACATTGAATCAAATTTACAAATGTATTGTCTTATTACACATACGTGGAAAATTAGTTTGTCTCCATAATATTTCATCACCGCCTCTGAAACGACTTTCCTTGTTGTATGACATCACCTAGGCCATGAAGGCCATTTGGATAATGTTATCCAATTTCCGAATAGCTTGTAAGGTAATTTTTTAAGCGATTGTTGCAGGCAGGGCCGTTTTAAGACAGTGTTGTGCCCCCCCCCCCCCCCCAAACAAACATAATGTAGGTATAAGAGCAGTGAGCACTATATTCAAATGTCTCAATTCAAAATGTACATCAATTCATTGACAGCGTCAATTCACGTTTGCCCAAAAAAACTTCATTAATGTGCTCTTCCTCACCCGAGTCTTCCTCGCTCCTGTCTCCCCCAAGAGGAATATCCACATTCGCCTGGCGGTCATCGCCGACGCCTTAACGGTGCGTGTCCACTACAGCGGCAAAACGCAAAACTCCGCTCAGTGTCACTGGCAATGCTGTAACGTCTCCGCTTTGGTTGCGAGTGTGTTTAAACGAAGTTTTTTTTTTTAACACATGGACAGTATAATCATCAGCGATGCACGCGATTACATTTAGAAATAGACAAGATTTGTTTCCAAATGCACCAAGCCAATAAAATCATAATGAACACATCCAAAATAAAATCTTTAACACATATATAACAACTACAAAACCACTCAATTGACATCTGTCCATTTTGAAATTAGATTCATTTTCTGAGCCGTTAAAAAAAAAAAACACATTTGCGCGTACTTGTTGTGGACCAACTTAACTCAGATTGAGGGAGGGGGGGGGGGTGATAGTGGTCATGTAATCTTTATTTATAATTTATTATTATTATTAAATTAGTGTTCATAAACGAGTTATGTATGGTCTTTCAAGAATTTCAAGTTAATAATATAACAATTTATCAAAAATATTTTTAAAGCTTGTGTCATGTCGTGTCCCCCTAGTGGTTGTGAATGGTTGGTGCCCCAGGGCACCGGCCCAAGTGCTCTTATGGATAATCTGGCTCTGGTTGCAGGTCATGCAAGGTCTTTCTAAAACCTTGCCAATAGTTAATATAATGCTGGTTATAGTTAATATAATCGTAAGTATAAGAAAAATAAATTCATATCCTATAGGAAGTTATTCTCTGATTGCATATTCAGTTTCACTCTGAAATGCGTCAGATTGACGCCATTTCATGTTAAATGTGCAAAAATCTAAATTTATTGGCCCATACAACCCATGGAAAATAAGCATGTGTATTTTCTAGTACTGCTATTGTCTTTAAAGAGTGTGAATGTTTGGCCTTCAGACCTGAAGCAGACCGCAGCATCATGATTTGGAGGCCACTTTACGGAGAGATGCGTAATCACACCCACCCATTCTCACTTTCATATCCCACACAGTCCCGGTTATTACTTCTGTTTGTTCATTTAACTTTTTCCAAAACCACAAGGCGGAAAATCGTATAAATCTATCTAATTATTGTCTCAATTTCCACAGAGATCATCTGTCAACATGAACTTCACAGTGCTTTGCTTGATAAAAGATACTTTTGAACAGAAAAGCTGGGATCTTTTTTTGTCTGCTGAATGGTTTTGAAAGACGTCATAGTGATGTTATTTAGAAACATATCAGTTCCAGGCCCTTTGTTGCTGGTCATAATAAAGCTCTTGCAAATGGAATTGTTCTCACAGCGCCTTGGTTTTTTGTATTTGCACGATTGTGAAAGCATTAGCGTACGTTTTAGCTTTTATTCAGCCATTTGTTTGTTTGTGTTTAGCATTTTTGAAACATCCATTCTTGCATTGCAATGGAGATTTTGCCACAGGGCCCGAGTTGTTTCGACGTCAACATTTGTAGCCTTTGACGCCGCTAATCTGGTTAACACCAATTAAAGGGAAGTGCAAAGAAAATCACGCAGGGGTGTTGGTCTCGTTGGTGGTCCAGAAAAGACAGTTTTGTTTTGCGACAGAGTGGTTGGAGGCCATTTTGTGTGTTTGTTAACCCCCCCCCCCCCCCCCCATTTCTTCAGCCTACGTCTGATTTCTCATAGACATAAAAGACTGTAATGCCTCTGGGCTTTAGTCCCGCCCACTCACAGTCTACGGCGTTAGCATCCAGCGCAAAATGCTGCTTAGCGTCGAAGCTTCCGTAAATAGCCTGTAGAGATGGGGCAGAAAGTGTATGTTTGCCTGTATCTGTGTGTGTAAGGGATACAGTAAAGCCAATTGCACCAAGACCACACATTCAGCGAGCGATTCCTTCTTTGGCTCGCTTAAACATTGGACACACATGCACACACACATTACATTGATGGTGGTAGCTGTAATGATGAGTGACAGCGAGAGACGGCGGACAAATGTTGATCCCCCACAATCCTCTGCAGTGCCTAACTTCCCCTCGTGCTGTTGTAGCAATGTGAGCAGTGCTGGGCCCCTGATAACCGGTATGGGGCTGACGCCTCAGAGTGCGAATATACGCGGTTCCGGTCAGTACTGAGCGTGTGCGGCGACTCTGATACTTCACTGCATCATGGGTATTTGGCAATGAACAAATTACAAGTTTGTGTGTGTTTATACGAAGCATAGTTCTGCAGTCCACACTGCAGATGTGTCTGTAATTTATATGTAGGATTTAGCAGCACAGAGAGGCTTGGGAAACTTTTATGTTGTTTCTGCAGTGAATATATATTGACAACTGTATGCATATATATATACACACACACACACACACACACACACACACACACACACACATATATATATATATATATATATATAATATATGCATACAGTTGTTAATATTTATTTATTTATTTATTTATTGACACCCAATTTTTTTTGCTCTCAGTTAATCACTAAATTTATTAGGCTAATACGGTTTTGCTGACTTTTTTTTTACTTCTACCCTCATTCTATTCATTATTTTGTGGCTGAAACTGTTAGCTTATGATATGAATCTTAATTTCTTTTCTGCAACTGTTTTTGTTGTGCTCTGCGGTAATTTGATTACGTTGGCTAATATTATCTTGCAAGCTGGCAAACTGCAAACAAAGTATCAATCTAGCATGAGAACTACCTTGATTTCTTCCCTTCACAGCGCTACCATACAAAATCTGTATAAGTATTATCAATATAATTAGGTTTAGAGTTTCCAAGAAATATGTATAATACATGACAATTCTGAGTTCATGAACTATTTAAATTTGTACAATTAAATATTAGTTATTAAATAAGTAATATATTAACATTTTATAGTCAATTCAAGGCAATAAAGTCGTCCTAGATTTTAAGAGACATCTAACAACATGGATTCAGCATAATGCAAAATGAAAAGTTTTTGGGTACAGATGCCATGTCCAAAAAAAAAAAAAAAAAAAAAAAACACAGTCAGCACTGATTATTTCCATGAAAATGTCAGATAACACAAGGGTTACCAAGATAAAGTGTGTGTGTGTGTGTGTGTGTGACCTCAACCATAGGCTGTGACTGGTGCCCTCATTTCACCTGCGTATATGATTTTAGAAATATTTTCCAAAAGTAATGTTAATTTCCTTATCTGTAAATCTTTTAATGAGGAAAAAGTAGACCTTTAATCTTACTCATAGCTATATGATTCATTGCCACACAACAGCTTCGCACATTTTTAAATGTTTCCTCTAAACAGTTCAAACAGTTCATAACCCTTTTTTTAAAATCACGTGATGTAGACAAAATTACAACAACAATTTGGTGAAATTTGTGTACAAACACTATTACACATTAGGGAAATTTAGTAAAATATAATTTATATTGCCAATGGCAAAAGGTCATAATCTTACAAAATACAGTATATATACACAAATCATAAATATGTATTTTCAAAACAACAGATTAAACAAAATAAACAGCTTATCCATGTTTATGACACGTCATGTGTAATAAAGAATATACTATATATTTTATGAACAGTATGAAATTCCAATGTTTGTGTGAATTTACTAGATTCTCGAAAACTTGAATCCTGGGGAACAAAAGAAATGATTAAGCCCAGGGTGAAGGGGAGCGGATGAACTCATAAATCTTTGCTATCTCTCTGTTTTTGTGTTTTTATCAGCAGACCCTTGTGTTTTGTTGTATGTTATTGAGGCTGGACGAGACTAGGGAAGATATGTCCCGATCCGAGACCAGAGAGCAAGAGGGGGAGGAAGCTGAGGAAGCTGAGAAAGATGTAGGATGGAAAATATGAGGAGTGGGTTTGATGATACTACATCATAAAAAATACAACATCTGCAAAAAAATGGACATAAAAGGCCTTAAGTATTAACGATGTCTGAAGGGGAGTGACCCTGTGAGATCATAAAGCAGACAGTGATGTCATATAGAGACTGTGTGTTTTGAGAGGGAGGATTATTGTGTATTAGTGGTACACTCATCTGTAATCCCTAAGGACAGTCAGAGATTATCGCAAAAAATACACAGCTTGAATTATGAATATAGTATACTGTATGAATCCATGTGCATATGTTTGCTTTTGGGTATCTCTGCAGTGGCTGATGTGGATTTTGTACACAACTGGTATCTGTGAATAAACAGAGGTGACCAATGACCAAAATGTTACAAATACAGTAAAGACTTTTAAATTCTTACAAAATATTTTTTAAATAAATGCTGTTCTTTTGAACATTCTATTCATGAAATAATTATTAATCAGCACAACCATTTATAAATGTCATGATAATAATATGAAATGTTTCTTGAGCACCAAATAATCATACAGTATTAGAATGATTTCTGAAGGACCGTGTGAAAACTAGAGTAAAGGCTGCTAAAATAAAATCAGCTTTCCCATCACAGATATAAATGCCATTTTAAAATCTTATAATAACATTTAAAAAATAACATGGTTACTTTAAATTGTAATAATGTTTTACTATATTACAGTTTTACAGTATTTTTGATCAAATAAATGCAGACTTGGTGAGCATGATGCTACTTTAAAAAAATATTAAAGTATCTTACCAACCCCACATTTTTATATACGTACTATAACAAATATATTAGTATTATTATATAGATTATTCTCTGTTGTTCTTTGGAGTTTTGGCAAAACGAGAAAACCATAATAATTAAAGAAAAATTACAAACACCTGTGAAAGTTTTTTTTTTCGCCACAGAATAAAACAATTGAAATGATAATTGACTTTTTATTTCACAGTTCTGACTTTTTTTCTCGCAATTGCAATTTCTTGCAATTTTTCTTTTCTCAGAATTGTGAGATATAAACTCGCAATTGCAAGTTATAATTCGTCCAATTCTGAGGGGAAAAAATACTTTTTTCTGACTATTGATACTTTGCAGTCACGTGACTACCACGGATACCTGGCGGGCAACAAACGGGTATTTTCAACGTAGAGTCCTGTAGTTCCAGGTCTTTCTAGTAGATATCAAGTCTGTTAGCGAGCTAGCTGCATAACTATGGACTAGGATTAACTCCAAGGTAGCTAAATTGTGTAAGCAGACCATTTTTTTTTAAGATAATCGAGCAGTAATAATTCCTCCGTAAATAATCTAGCTCTACTGTTGGGTCATCCCTGGTTCTCACTGAAAATCATAGATATCGCAAACCTCAAAACAACCTATCACACACTTCTGTTATTGTTAGCAAAAGACGACAGCTGTTACTGTGCGTTCACACCGCCACCGGCGAGAGCGTCAAAGTGCCCGGAAATCATTCATTTTCAATGAATTTTGCCGCTCTCGTCTGCGGCGGTGTGAACGTACAGTTAGCCTAGCTTAGACTCATAACACAAACAGCTGACTCGCCGAACCAGCTGGTGATGAATACTGGTGGTGTTGATTGACAAAACTACAGTAACTTAAAGACACGATTAATTACATGATCATACACCCATTGTATTCAAACAAATGTTGAAATTACCTTTGATGGTAATATGCACAGACGTGTGTATACTGTGAAGGTTGCTTATCTCATCTGCGGTTAGTGCATCCAATTGCACAACAACTATCTGGCATGTCGTTTACACCTCAAAACACCAACTTTTGTATAGTAAAACTGGCGACCCTTGATTAGTTTACTGGGTTTCGTTGCTGGAGAATGAGGCTCTTGAACGCCAAACAGTACTTGTGACGTCACGTGCAAAGTATCAATATAACTCGCAATTGTGAGTTTATATCACACAATTCTGAAAAAAAAAAAAGAAAAAAAAAAGTCTGAATTACTAGATGTAAACTTGCAAATGTGAGAAAAAAAGTGAGAATTGCGAGATAAAAAGTTTTAATTACCTATTTTTTATTCTGTGGCAGAAACAAGCTTTCATACCCGTAACCACACATGAGCTGAATTCCATATTAATTCAGCCATTACGGTGTTGGTTGGCAACTGACACCGCAACAGCTAATCTACATCACCTAACAACACCCCTTAATGATGACGTTATTCCTCATCTTGACTTGTTCTGAGAATGTGAGAATGTGTTCTGCTCTTTGTTTTTTCACTTTTTTTTTTGTTTCTTCATTACTATGAATTACTATGAACACAATATCATTGTTGTATGGGATATGTTGCCACACAGCCCAGCCCTGTGAACACTTATGATATGTGAGTCTTTCTATCGTGAAGTTGTTGGTTTGTGATTATATTCTTAATGATATTTGTGTCGTAGGAGTGTATGAGAGTTTGTGGCCATCGGCGGTCCCTGTTTTTATGAGTTATACAATTACATATCCGTGTGTTGGGAAAGTCCTATGAAGTTGAGTATGAGTGGGTGTATATCTGGGACTGGCCGTGCTGGTATGCTTCTCTTTGTTGGTAAATCACACACACACATGGTCGGGTGGGGAGGCAGATTGTGGTTCCAGTGGGGTTTTCTTAAACAGGTTTTTCGTCCGCTCTGCTTTTAAAACTCCTCTCTCAAATTCACCCCATTCTCCACCCTTTCCTCTCTTTTCGCCCCCTCTCTACCAACTACTCTCCTCTCCTCTTATACCCGACTGCTACCCTGATGCAGTCTCATAATGCTTCCCTACCATCGTTTGCCTTCCATCTTTAAATCTAACCTGTTTACTTCACTCCTTAATGGTGTTTTTGTTAGCTTAACTAAACACTTCTTAAAGGGGCACAGTCTTCTTTCGCAATAAAAAAGTTTTATGTAAAAGGAAATGGAATGTAGGCTACTTTTAAAAAATGTTTAAAATGATGTGCATGCACAAGATATTAAGACTCCAGTCATATCAGTAGCCTTATAAAAGTTATTTTACTTTACATAAAGGGGGTCACCTCATAGAGGCAGACATGTTTAGATCACATGACCAGTTGAATTCTGTTTCATTTTATTTATGTAACCACCCTGTTACTGAACACCTTTGTTAATAAAATCAATGAATGAATTAGCTCCTCTGAATCCAGACCTTAAACTCATTGAAAGTCTTTGGGATGTGCTGGAGGAGACAAATTGACGTACCTCTTGATTTTTTTTCCACAAAATGATTCTCCAACCATTCTTTCACAATTTGAGCCTGATGAATCTTGGCTTTGTCATCCTGGAATACTACTGGAATTACTGTTTACAGTATTTTTATTACAGTGCTTAGGTGAGCATAAGATACTACTTTAAAAAACATTACAAAAATGCATATCGTCCACAAACTTTTGAACGGTAAGTATATTGCTTGGAAAGCTGTTGCGTTGAACCCCTGAGTTGTTTTCCTCTGTATATTTATTTTTTGACCTATCTTCTAAATCCATGCAAGTCTTCTTAGTTCATGTTGACATTTATGGAACAGATCTTGAAGTTTAACTTCTCCACAAACACAGATGTACTGACAGACACATACACACACAGACACATAGCCAGCAGCAGCAGTGCTGTATCTAAACATGATGCAAAAGGGTCATGTTTAATCAGTGTGGCAAGAAGTGATAAGGCTTTTTTATGTTTTATTAGAGCTCCTCAGATTGGGACAAGAGATAGATTACTTGGGTTTAATTCTTTGTCTTTTTTTCCCTTCTCTATATCCTGTTTGCTTCTGATCCTTCAGTTATTTCCTCTTAGATCTGTTTTTTTTTTTTTCTTATTTTTTCTTATTGTTGAGTCAAGTTTTAAAAGAAGCCAATTAATCGTGGCCAAGACAAGGACACAGTAACAGTCAGCAGGAGCACAGAGTGTGTTTGTGTCCGACCCGTCATCATCCACAGCATGTTACAGTTTATCTGAATTGCTAAAACACATTTCTCGAAACCATCACCCACTTTCTCAAAACCTTAAACATGAAACCAAATCTTCAAACTACATTCAGAAGCTGTTCTGCACTGTAAAATAATTCCATGGAAAAGTTGCCTCAAAACCATTTTACCTGTACTCAAAATCAAATCTTACACAAAGCCAGTCAATATATAAGCACTACAGATCATGGTAACACTTTATTTTACAGTGTCCTTATTACAAATGTTACATGTACGTATCATAGTAATAACAGTAAATTATGCATAATTACATGCAACTAACCCTCAACCAAACCCTAATACTACTCTAACCCTATAGTAAGTACATGTAGTTAATTAATATTACTCAGTACTTAAATATATAATTACACTGTAACAATGACACTTTTAAATGGTGTAACTCAGATCATTTATAAGACACTACATAATCAAATGGAGAACACAGCATGCAGAGTATGTAGTTTCAGAAAAAAAGTCTATTGTAACTCAGTAAACAAATTTTGCAATTACATAAATAGTAATCGCAACAGTAGTAAGGTGAATACATTTTATACTGAATGCACTGCACCTATAAGTATTGCATTGCATATTATTGAATGTCTGTATGTTTAGCACTTGCATACTGTAAAAATACAGTAGTCCAACTGTAAATGCCAAAGGTTAAAAAACTGAAAATGAAAAGCATGTTACAGTATACTCAAAAGAGTTGTGCAACTGCAAAATCAAAGTCAGTGAGAGATTCATTCTGCCTCAGCATCACAGACAAAGTCGTCTCTGGACAGGCAAAGTGAACAAACCCTCTGGTGTGCCGAATCCAGCCTTGACAACATTGTTCACACATTGCTCTTTCTTGACCTTGTCCTCTTCCTCCTCGTCCACCACCTCTTACACATACTCTTCCTCCTCTCCTTTTCAGATTGTTACCATATGGTTGGTATCAGCATTCTGATCATTCATCACCTGTACACTCTGAACTGGCTTGTTTTATGCAGTTTGTTTGATCACAACATTATTAAACGTGGGTGTTTTCCATATGTGGGTGATACTGGAAGAAGCTAATGTCAGTACGTATTATTTTCCAATACATAATAATATTAATAATAATAATAATAATAATCCTATTTTTAACTCAAACTCTTAGAAAATCAGTGGGGTTCTGTTTGGGTTCTTGACTCAATTTTAAAGAACCCTTTATAACAAAAAGATTCTATGTAAGGAGAAATGTTTTAAATGATTGCATATACTTTCATGTTTTACATGTAATTTTTTTTCTACTTATAAAGTATGTTTACACGCTGTTTAATCTACAATTTAATTCAAATTAAAAATGAATAAAAAAAGAAACCCTTTGAAACTAAATCCATAAAATGACATGGGAACCCATAAAAGGTTCTAAATATGAAACACTCTTCTTCTAAGAGTGCACTCAATCAACATTTCATGTCCTGTAAGTAGTTGTCAGACACAGTAATAATAATACTTTTTTTTTTCTAAATTATTTATTATTTTTGACAATAATGATTAAGATGTGTAGACTCACACGACATGACATGTTTAGTCATAAAATGTAACCTTTTTTGAAAGTAATATACAATTATTTGAAACCAACATAAATACAAAAAAAAAGTACATTTCTAAGAACATGCACAAAATTTAAATTTGACTTTTTAAAGATATTTAGCTTTTCCTTTTTTGTCTCAGTTATGGTTGATACTGAGTTTTTATTTAACAGTATTACTTACATACCAGATTATTTATTCATATTTTGATTAAGTTTTGTTTTCAGTGTTTATTTTAATGTTAGCTTCAGTTTTAGCCACTTATTTAGCAACTTACTTCAACTTATTTCTAATTCTGTTTTTTTTTTTTTATAAAGTTTCTAAAGCTTTTTTAAGTTTGAGGTTTTCATTCTAATATTTATATAGATTTATATATTTATGTTTTTTTTATTTATATATTTATTTCAATTACAGAAAATCATTTTGAATAGTTTGTTTTTGTTAACAATAACAGAACTGACACTTAAACTGTCAAATATTTAAAGTGTCATGAGGAATAATGAGGAATGTTTTTGTGAACGATACATAGGTATTGTTGTGTGTGTGTGTGTGTGTGTGTGTGTGTGTGTGTGTGTGTGTGTGCATAAGGTTCTACTTCATCACAGCATGGCGGTCTGGCAGACTAAACCGAACGTGATCAACATCAAAGTGGCACAACACATGCACACTTATCACATCACAAACAATACCGGCATTGTGGATCCCATGTACCACTCATAATCCAATAAACACCTTTTATCCGCTCCATCTTTATCTATCTTTCTCACTCTTTCCTTCATTTTCACAGATGGGGCACTCTTGGGATGCATGCAAGCACGATCTGTCTCTCTTCCGCCCTATCTTTGCTCCGTAGGGTCTTTTGACAGGTATGTTCTCTTCACACTGTCACTCTGATTCTCCTCTGGCGTTCACTACGCTGTTAATTGCTTATGGAAAACAAAAAAGGGCCATCGGAAGATGGGATAAAACACCCTACGCCCCCGATCCCCCACGGATTCCATCTGCATGCCTGCATTAAGCATTTTAATACATTTAAAGGGGCCTGAAACATCTCTGTGTTGTCAGAATGGCATGGCTTGGCCTCATCTGCCCATTCTCTCTCTCCCGTGTCAGAGTGGCATTATTTAGAGCTTATCTTCTTGACGCACCGCCTGCCGTATTTGTCACGCCGTGCCGTAGCGTGTCCCCCCCCCCCTCGAGTCTCTGTAGAAAATTCCACTGATGACTTTGGCCGATAGAGGAGAGCTCAGGCCTCCGACAGAGGCTGAAAGCTTGTTATCATCATCGTCGCATTGATTGGGACGCAAAGAAATGTCTTCTGAAGGCTTAGTGTACGTGCGTTGTTCTGAGAGATTCGCGTTGACGGTGTTGTGTCGTTCTAGCCGTTTGTATTGGTGTCAGTCTTGAACTTTCTGTTTTTAATGTTTCGATTCATTCTGGCTGTACTCCTAGACTCAGATTATCGCAAGTCCCGAACAAAGGATTAATACCGAGGCTAATTTCTAATCCACTTTTCAATTGAATCTGGATCTAGCGAGCAAATATCTCTTACTGTGATGATGCAAGTTTAAAGAATAAGCAGGCAATCATTCTCGTTTTATTAGCGATGTTTTTAAGGCAAGCATCACTTATTCTATTGCTTGTACCAAAAAAAGAAATAAAGGGATATTAGAAAATACAAACAAATTAAAATTCTGACATCATTTACTCTCTTTCATGTTGTTCCAAACCTGTATGAATGTTTGTTTTTTTTTTTGTCCACTGATTTTCAGGATTATATGTATTATAGATAAATGGGTTATATTGCCATACTCATTCAGCAATTGTGAAAAAAAAAAGAAAGAAAAAAAAATCAAAGCATTGCGTTACCTATCAACAAGTTAGCATATATTGAATCATCTTAAAGCTAGCCAAGTTTCCACTGCTAAAAATATTTAAGTTCAAAATTACACAAGTTTAAGTTGACTTAGTATTGTATGAATTAGCTTACTCAAATAGTTCAGGTTAAAGTTCCACTGTAGTCAATAATTTATCCCTTAAAGCTCATCTTTGATCACCAAAATGACATATTTAAAAGTTTTTTCCTTGACAAAAATGTCTTCATGCCTTTAAATCGCTTGAATGTAACTCTACACCCTTGCCTCATTTAATATATGCAGTTCTATGAATATGCAAATTAGCCCCACCTCCACTCACTCACACCAGCTCAGAGATCCACTCGTTGACCTGATTGGTTACAAAAGCCGCGTTTCCACCGCAGGAACTTTCCCCAGGAACTAGGAACTTTGGGCTGGTACTCGATGTGTTTAAACCGCAGGAACCAGGGTCTAAATTAAGTTCCGGGTAATATTTCCCCCTCCGATAGACCCTGCTCATGAGGTAGTACTTTTTCAAAGTTCAGGAACTTTCAGGGGTGGGACTTGTGCGCTGCACAAGCTGATTGGTTGTGTTCACGCCGCATTTTGGTTGAATCTATTGCGGTTCGTGTCGTGGCTTCATGCAGTAAGAGTTGTCTGTCTACAAATATGGAATTTAATAAAAAAAACTGGTGGACTGGCGACGAGTTTCAGGCTTTATTAAGCATATTTGTGGAAGAGGAAACTTTCTGCGCGTTCGTCCCAGCCATCTCACGATCAATGTCCGCAATAGCTGATAAATACAAATTTTATATCTAACGTTAGCATTACGAGCTTACTGAACACGCTTTATCAGTGCTCGTCTCTTTTCTGCCACAGCTTTTATTATTAAGTCATTATGTTTACACATTGTCATCTATTGCAAGGCACTCCAAACCATGTTACAAATTTGCTATAACAGGATTGAAATAGCACTTTGAGGTTAGTAACAAACAACTATTTACAAGACTGTCACTATTTATGATTGATAGACGGGGTTCAGGCTTTTTTTAAGCGTATTTGCGAAGGAGGAATTTTTTGCGCGTTCGTCCCAGGCATCTCACAATAACTGATAACATACGTTGTCTAATTTTATACGCATACAAACTTTCTGAACACGCTTTAGTATCAGTGCTCGTCTATTTTGGTTTATTAATTACCTTGTTAGTAAACCAATACATAACTGCAGCACAGTTTGAATCTCCTCCATACTTATTATAAATGTGGCGCTCAAAACTGATTACTGTCCGTCGCAGACTGGGAGGAGCAGTTGCGCGCAGTTTACCTTCCCGGTACTTTAGACCGCGGTGTAAACGCAGAAAGCAACCGGTCTGGGGCAAAAAAAGTTCCTGGGAAAAAAGTTCCTGGGACAAATTGTTCCGGGTAATTTCGGTGGAAACGCGGCTAAAGTAGTTTGTGGCGTCAGAAACATCAGCGATTTGAAATCGTGTTTTTGAGACTGTCTTTGGTCTCTCTAGTTTTAAGGATAAAATACTCAGCAATTAGCCTGGCTAACGTCAGACCTCGTCTCATTGAGATGTGGTCAGGGAACCACATGTTCATTTTCTCGTATTTGAGGCGTGGTTTACGAATGCCCAGAGCCGTTTATTGGGCGCTACGAATGTCTATCAAATGCGCCTGTATGTAGCTCATAGCCAATCGTTTCAATTATACCAGATGACGTATGTAGAGCGACAGAAATTGGACGAGGAAGAAGACGAAATAAACTTGCGCTATAAACTACTTAGAACACTATCTAAGGCTGCATCGAAAGGTAACTTCGCGTCTGATGCCATGTTGGATTCATAGATATAAACAAACTGCTTCGGTGTGTCGCATAGACGTCGTCATCGTCTTGCTACTCCCTCCCCGTTCTGTGATTGGTTCCCTTTTTGAGGGGAAAATCTGGTCCATGGTGTCCAGGCTGCCTAGCAACGTGAATAAAATCGCGCAAGGCAGTGTGGGGAAGCCCAGGCTACTCAGCAATGGTGTTGACTTATGAATTTGTCTTAAAGCATATTAAAAACACCACATAGACATATAAACAACATTAAAAGCTTGATTTTCACCAGTAATTAAAATATATGAGTACAAAATAACAATCTGCAAGTTCTACTTTAACTTTGAATTTCTTAACTTAAAAATGTTGATGTAACTGATTACCTCTAATTTTTTCAGTTTTGCAAACTTATTCAGGTTTACAGTGTATGGAGGGGAAAAAACCCAACAAAACACTTTTCAAAATAGCTTCTTAGTCCACATACTGTAAGACCGGTTTGTACGTTCCAAATATATGGACATAAATGATCTCTCAAATGTCAAAAACATTTGTATGATACTTTTTTATACAACAGGGAATTGGTCTAAAAGGCTAAAAAGGGCCACAAAAACTGTCTGTAATGTGTTGTAATAGATGCAATATGTACTAAAAAACATATGAAAAACACATGAATATATCAAACTGATACTGTTGTCGACCATGTAAAAATTCAGCCTCCTGATCTGTTCTTTTAATTTGAGATGAATGCAACTTACTGCAAATATCCTGCTTAACTGTAAATCCTCATGAATCACCTCCATTCTGATATCACAATGAGCAGTCCGGACCAGACCAATCAAGTTACTTGTTTCCAACACTCCAATTTATTCTGCGGTATTTACGGAACACACCCACTCTGTGGCAAATGCATGAAGAAGTGATATAATAACGTTATTTTCAAGCAATAATGGCAACGGACATGGCCATCATTAAATTGTAATTACTATCACAAACAAACTCTATCGGCTGAAAGCGGAGCATGAGAGGCCCGCGGAAATGGCCGTGAACAGAAAAAAAAAAAAAAAAACTCATCAGATAGCACGGCGGCGGCGTAATTCTCCTTCCCCTATTGAATAATGTCATTATCAGCGACTAATGATGATGTGAGGAGAAGCAGTTATGGAATAAACCGATTATGACAGAGAAAAATGATTGAGGAGCCAGGAAGCTCCATTTATATCGTTTCCATTTCTGCCTTTCCTTGTGTGATGGAATAGTCCCATCTCTGCTGTCTTTCTTTAGCGTGTACACTCCTGCCATCTCGTCTCTCTGTCTCTCTCTCTCTCTCTCTCTCTCTCTCTCTCTCTCTCTCTCTCTCTCTCTCTCTCTCTCTCTCTCTCTCTCTCTCTCTCTCTCTCTCTCTCTCTCTCTCTCTCTCTCTCTCTCTCTCTGTTCCTTTCTTTCCTCTTCTCCTTGCTATTAATCGCTGTCACATCCAGTGTTGGAGAAGCTACTTTCAAACTTGTAGCTTGTCAAACTACTTAGGCGAATCAGAATTTAGTTCTACATCGAAGCTAGCCTTTTGATAAGGAGTTAGCTATACATCAAGATACAAATAAAAAGCTATTAACTAAAGGGCAGCTTGACTGTGGTTGAGTTTAGATTCATTTAAAATAATAATTTAAAAAATGCTATCCCTTTTTTTGTACATTTTTACTAAATTTAACAACAATATAATTTTCAACAATGTAAATTTCTAATTTACTATTTTCTAAAAACAATTTAACATTGAGTTAATTGATGCAGTTTAACAGTTTTCTCCTAACAAAACAAAACAAAAACAGCAAAAAACAAAACCTAATTTGTTATAACTAGGGTGATATAATTTGAACAAATTTACTCTAAATACCACTTATGAAACGACAACGCACCATCATTTCTGTTAGTAGAAGAAGAAAACAAACAGCAGCTTTAAACAAAATATTATAGTAAATTACATTTTTTTTAATTATTGTTAAATTGTTTAAATTATTTTCTAATAATAATTAATAATAATAATAATAATAATAATAATAGTTGTAGTATATTATAGGTTTGGAATTGTTGTAATAAATATTAGGTCACACTTTAGATTAGGGTCCAATTCTCACTATTAACTAACTAACAACTATGACTTTTGCCTCAATAAACTCCTAATTATTGCATATTAATAGTTAATAAGATAGTTGCTAAGTTTAGGTATTGTGTAGGATTAAGGGATGTAGAATATGATCAGGCAGAATAAAGCATTAATATGTGCTTTATAAGTACTAATAAACAGCCAATATCCTAGTGATATGCATGCTAATAAGCAACTTAATAGTGAGAATTGGACCCTAAACTACAGTATTACCAAATATTATATTGCCATTTTGTAAAATGCTAGAAAAAAAAAATCTAAGTATTTTAGGGAGTCAACTGAATCATTTTCTAAACCAATTCATCTAAATTAAACTTTCTACCACGATTCCCTAAATTCAGAATCCAATCAGATTTCCGAGTACTTCCGTGTATGAGGGAGAGTGGACATTTTTCACCAGTGTTTAATGACCTCAGTTTGCTTGTTTGTAAAGCTCTGTGTGCAATAAAATGTGACAAAAACAATAATTTAACATTTTATGCCACTAGACTGCTACTTGTACTAGAAGAGTTACTTGTTACTGGAAAGCTACACTGTTTTAAAAACAGCAACTGAAGAATCTGGTTAAGCTACAGTAGCGGCGCCTCCACTTGCAGTTAGTAACTTTCTTACACAGGTCACATCTTTCCTCTTATTTTATAAATGTTCGAAAGCATCATAATGCATTTGATTCTGGTCTCAAATCAGTTGATCGTGAGTGTAGGATCACGAGTACATTTGTGCTCTATAAATGTGTGTAGGTACTGGTTGTGGAAGGGAAGGGCCCGTGGCCCTTATCAGTCTATAACATCTGGCTGTGTGTCAGGTGATGAGATGGGTAGAGAGAGAGAGACAGAGAGAGTGAGACAGGACGCTTTAATGCGATGTGGGGGGATAGAGCGAGAGAGGGGTGGTGTGCAAACAAACAGTGGCTGATATGGTCTATGCTTGTCACAATCATTCAGGACGCTCATATATCTTCCCCTCCGCTCCCCGCTTCAGCGGCCCTTGCCTCTCTCTCCCTCCCTTTTTAATCTTGTTCCCCCTCTCTCTTCCTCCATCTCCCCTTCTCTCGCTCTCTGTCTCCCTTTCTCCCCATCTCTGCTTCCTTCCTGTTGTCTTCTGTTGGATTGGCTTCTTTCAGGCCGTATTCCGTATTTTGGCGTGCATCTCATTTTGTGCACTGGGACCAAAATTGAGGTTTTGTGGCCTTTATTAACTTTAAAAGAAGGGCTTTTTTGTCAACAATGCATTAACTAACATAAACTTACAAGGAGAATATATTTTTACAGCATTTATTAACATTTGTGCATTAACTAATGTTAACAGATACAACTTTTGACCTTAAAATGTTTTTGTAAATTTTGACATTAACATAAACTAAGATTAGTATATTCTGTAGAAGTATTAGTTCATGTTAAATGATCTAGTTAACAAATTAAACCTTATTGTGAAGTGTTACCTTTATGTCTGATGTCAGCTTGCCTTATAGTCTACATGGTACTGTATTTCTAATAGACAAAATTAACAGATGCACACACATAACAAATAGCAATATAAGTTTATATATGTATTAATTGCTGTAGTGTTCAATTAATCGCAGTGTTCGGTAACGCTTTATTTTAAGGTGATATAGTTACACGTTACTACATGTACTTAATATAGTAATAACAGTAAATCATGCATAATTACAAGTAACTAACCCTATGTCACGTTACGTGTAGGACAAAGCTCATGGAGACGAGGAATACTTTGAAATAACATTTAATAACAAAACGCTCAGGGGAAACACCAAACACTCACGCTTACATTGACAATAACGGACAAAGACTGAAGGAGAACACAATGTTTAAATACACAGGGACTAACAAGACAACTAATGAGGTGATTGACAATGCACAGGTGATAGACATGACTAATTAGAACAATCATAGAACCCTAGGTCACAGGACTGAACCAAAAACACCATTAAGGGGGGAAAAACAGATCATACATATAACACCCTAAACCAAACCCAAACCCTAACCGTATAACTCTATGTAGTTACTTAGTATTTCTCAGTACTTATTAGAGCACGTAACTACGTAACCTTAAAATGAAGTGTAACCCAGGTTTGTACTTGCAGTACATAAATGATGTGAATGCTACTTACTGTAGTAGATACCGTAACTATATTGAACCTAACATTGCAATATTTATATAAATTAGAGTGGTTATTTGAAAAGATTTACAGTAAATACCACCTATAAAAAGAAAACCATATTTTCTGATTATGCTAAATCATTATTTTGAATTCTTGTTATTTTGTAAATGGGAGTCAAATGATTCAGTGACTAATTGTCTGAATCAGTTAATCTAAATGAACAATCCTAACCTGATTCACTAAACTACATTAGACTTCAAAGTGCTTCATATGAATGGAAAGTTTATAATTAGCAGTTTATAGAAGCTTTCTATCCTAATGTACTGGTTGTTTTGTGCTATAATTGACATCTTACATTGTCTAATTATCTCCACTGATGTCATGATATTTTTTATTTGAATGGCCAGAAAAATGCTTTTTATCTGCAGAATGGTGTAGTTACAGTATGTACCAGCTAATGCTTACCAACCAAAACTTGACCCATTAGCTGACACCAAGTAGCAATTGCAGGTAGATGATGGTTTTGTGGAGACTATTCAGAAGTCCCTGCACCACTTTCATGTTTCAATAGGAGATACATCGAGAAAACAAAAAACAAAACACCCACCAGTGTCCTGCTAGCTGTGAGCACCCCATGAAACAAGCGTGGAAAATGAGTTTTCATCTTTTCATATCTAAAAAAATGAGTTTCCCTCTACAAACTTATCTGGTTGCGGACCCTATTGGTGACTTTTTGCACTTTGAAAAAGGAGGAATATTGAAGATCACATGGATGTGTTCAAGGCATTTTACTCCTGAATGCCTTTAAATGATTCAATTTAAGTCAACATGAATTAATTGGTTATAAATAAATAAATAAATGTTTACATTACTTACGGTAACACTTTATTTCGATATTTGTCTGCTTAATATCTGCTAACACTTTATTTTGATGGTTCCCAAACATATATTCTACAGACTATAAGTAACTTTGCAACTACCTGTACATGTCAACTTATTCTACTAACCTGAACCCTTACCCTAACTAAACAGTCTACTAATACTCTAATGGGAGTTGGTTGACCTGTAGTGGCAAAATAATAATTTTCTCATTAAACATCCTATTTCACCTAGAAATACACAAATACAGTAAACTGTAAAATGGAATGAGAACATGAAGAATTTCACAATGACTTGTCCAAACTGTGGCTATTAAAGAAACTCATATCCTTGTTGTATCATTTCAGAATTGTATCAATCAGAAATTCCATTAACATTATCATCAAAAGATCATGATAAACTGGATAAAGTCATTACATCAATAGAGAGCATCATGACATCAGCACATTAGATCGTTGTGACAACGAGACTTTGTAGGACAATGTGAGATTGCGCCACGAACTAGTAAATACATACGGAGAAAGCGCTCGCAATCAAAAATCTCGAACAATCAGAAAACAAGCAGTCAGTTTACATTTCTCACAAAGGGAAACCCTGATAGAATAAATCTTGAATAGACAGAAAAAAAGCCCAGAAAGCGGTAGTGGTAAGTAAATCAATATGGCATATTCTTGTGTTTGACCCAGTCTGCGTTGAGGGCTTTCTGGGCCTGAAGCTTAAATATCCGCTAATGGAAGCTTGTGTAGATCTAATCACGCCTGTAATTGAAGTTAACTTTGAAGCTCTCAGTCTTGAGGAATATTTAAAGACAGGAGAGAGGGACTGAAACTCAATATGGCGCACCGGAGACCCGGCTATTCATCACGCATCAATAATAAATGAACACTCCGCGCATAATTCTGCTCACGTTGTTTCTTTTTGTTTTTAATATTTCCATCTTCTGCATGCTAATGCTTCATGTTCTTGTGGTAGATATGCCATTCAGTCCAATTCAATTTCAGGTCTGCTGCACCATTGATAAGGCAGATAGTTTCAAAGAAATTTGACAAGGATCAGAACCTTAACAATATTTATGTAGATGTGAACATGTACAGTAGATATATCAGTTTGGACTTGGAGAGTGTTGACAATCTTAAAAATGTAGAGGGCCTACCTGGACATTATGCTCTCATATTTAGTATACAGTATGTGATCCATGGACTGCAAGGCTGTACTAGGGGTCTGCAAAAAATAAATAAATGAATATATCGTTAAATGATATATAATAAATATATATATTTTAGCGTTGCTATGTGATTTCTAGAGTGCTATTGGTGGCCCTAGTAAAAAGTGTCTCTATGACATTCTGCTTCCTAGATACTACGATTCAATTGAATGCAACGATTTACATAAGAATTGATTTTATTAACAATTGAGCAACATTTAAAGTGGATCAAAAAAAGTTCATCAAAGTTTTCCTTAGACAAGAAGGGGTATTGTTCAAAATTCATGTATAACTTTAATAAAGTTTTGATCCACTTTAAATGTTGACTACTGTAAATCCATTCTGCTTCTGATTCATAACTGAAGCCCTATATCCGTAACAATTATGGTATTTTGACACCATTTTTGAAGGCAGGTATATCAATAGCTAAATTCTAAGTTTAACATTATATAGCTAACTATAGAAGCTAATTTTTACCACAGCAAAAACAAAAACAACAAAAAATATTTGGTAAATCCTAATAATTATATTTAAGTTATCATTATGACACACACAAATGCAAAATTGTGAGATGAAGTCGTAATTATGAGATGAAAAGTGAAAATAATTATGCCATAATAAGTTTAAATAATGACATAAAAAAATCAAAATCAATGTCAATATCAATATCATAACACTAATTCAAAAAGCAAGAATCAATTACATGTAAAAAATCTCATAAAATATGTTTCAAAAGTTGAAATTATGACAAAAAATGACTATATTTATAACATCAAAGTTGAAACTGGCAAAAATGCTACATTTTGAGATAAAAAGTCAATTATGACAAAAATCAACATATGGCTTTTTATCTCATAGTTATGACTTCTCATAATTTCACCTTTATCTCATAGTTATGATTTGATTTAGTTTCTCACAAGCTTTACAATGTCATCATTTTGACTTTTTATGTTATAATTATAATTTATCAAAGCATATATTTTGTTTTATGGCGATCTTCCATAGCTATCAGACTTCAAAAAGAACCATACTTTTACTTTGTTTTATTTAAAGCATTTGAGGTTAGTGTAGTCTTTATTGTTGCCCAAATCCACACAATATTGCTAAAGTATTGCACACTGATAACACACTAATGACATATTTGCTCTTTAGCACTGTTTAGTGTTATGCTATGTTAGCTAGGTTAGCACTGTTTATGGTATCAACGGAAAGTGATTGATGGCGCAGGCCGTTCCAGAGCGCGGCGTGAGTTGTAGAGGCTCCTGATACGGACGCCTCAGATGCTCTGAGATCTCCTGTATGTCAGATCCCGATAACGCTTTACTGAGAATGCTACACTCAGGACTGCAGCCGCCCGCTGGCCATCTGCAGCCAATCCACCATTTTATTACCAACAACAACACACCGCTTTCTCTACGGCATGCTGCGAATGCCCTTCCAAACGTTAGTAGGGTTCCATCACGGATTTAGCTGTAATGATTCGGGAGCGGGTTAGAAACACTGGCTTGTGGTCAGTCGGTGAACTCAGTGGTCAGCAGTGGTAATAATGAATGTTTTCGCGATAAACCCAGAGGAAAAATGGACCATTCCACCCATCCCTGGCAGCTGTCTCCTGTTTCAGCGCATCGATGAATTACCCCTCTCCACAACTCTCTCTTTACTTATCAGCTTTCCCCCCCACCCCCAACCCTTCTTTTATCAGTCCGTTTTATCTCCTCTATCTGTGCCATTTCTCCCTCTCGTCCCCGCGCCGCTTGCCGCTGTGATGTCATGGGACTGTCTGTCGCCCAGCCTTTCCTCCCCTCCATCGCTCTGACTTTCTCCCTTTAGATTAGATTGACGCCGGCGATCCACTACCGCATCCATCGGAGAACAAGTAAACACACAAACACACACACTCACTCAGCGGCCAAAAATGCTCTGACGCCTGCAATGTCACGCCTCATTTAGCCATCAGGCCTCGATCAGAGATGCGCACATTCCAATCAGTCAAAGCACGAGCGACGCAGACATCTGATCAATTTGTTACAATGCAGGCCGATTCCACACATACCACAAACACTTTCACTCAACGTGTATTTTTGACTGACCCCGAGGTTCCAATTGGCCTCTCGAATTATTTCCTCACATCTTTATTGCCGCAGCTTAAGCATTCTCGGCTGCGTTGATCTACGCCGTTGCTTTAAAACCCACCCTTCGTGTATTTGCTGCTCATCGCCATTCTTACTTTAAATAGGAACACGTTGGAGCCTCTCTTCTGGGCTTTTAAGAATAAATGAATGCATTTGTCTGGATTTTTGTAAAGTACTTTTAAAAGAGGATTCTGTGCTACAGATTATCTTGACTAAAAAAAAAAAAAAAAAAAATCCTTGGCCGAGAGAACATCTCAGATATACAGCGCACAGTCAGCTCCACCGCTGCTGGATTTGTTCTTTCTGTCTTTGTATGAGATCTAGCCTTTTTTGGTACATTTTCTAGCTCCAAGGCTTAGAGAATGAATCCATATAGACAAAAAAGTTGCATAGTTGGTTTGTAATTACTATGATATTAAAGAATCAGATTGGTAACATTTTAGGAGGGGAATGTATGTGGTGTTGCCCATACAAAAAAACGATTGTGGGTGGTTGCCAGGGTGTTGCTACGCTGTTCCTAATTTTATTTTAGGGCATTGCAAGGTTTTTTGGGTGGTTGCTAAATTGCCCCTGTGATTTAAGGCCACAGCCAAGTCTCTGTGATATTTTGAAACTTCATGGACTAACAATAGGTTTGAGTCTTTATGGGAGAACAGCACATACTCTATGTATTTGTTTGAGCCTGTTTAATGCCTTTTCTTTACACTGTGCTACTTCAAATACACTTTAAAGGATAAGGCTTTCCAATAACATTGATCACGTTCAGTGTTGTAACACTGACTAATTATTATTATTTTTTTATTTTTTGTGTGTGGAATACTTGCGAAACTTCTTGGAAAACCAAGCTGTTTTTGACTGAAAACTGACACACACACAGCATTTGATCACTGGATATCATGTGACTTTTATGAAGTGTTTACTCAGCATTGCCACATTGCATATCTAATCAGCTCCTGACGAACATTATTATTATTTGAATAATCACTTACTGAGTCATTTAACCATCTTTGGAAGGCAGATTAAAATGTACATATTTATGTCATTTCATATTTACATGCAATGCAGGGATTCCCCAACTTGTTGTCAGCTGAACCTTTGACCTGATATATTTACTTTAAGTACCCCTGAGATGACCAATTTAGGTCAATAATAATAATAATAATAATAATACATAATGATAAAATTAAGTTCTTGCTCATACACAAACAAAATATTTGATTTAATCTTTTTTTAGTTTTGATTGTTTTTATTTTTAAATTATTTATATTAATCTAAAATGTTTATGATTTATGCTTTTAACTGAATAGCTTTTGATTAAACTCTCGAACCCCCTGCAGTTCCATCAGCAACCCCAGTTTGGGAAACCCTGATATTTAATGCACTTTATGTTGTTTATAACAAAGAATGGATTATGTTTTCTTTCTCTTTGTATTTTTATATCAATATGGTACATAATTATCCTATTCAAATCAATGTGATAAGCGAGTTAGGTCAAAAGTAATCTAAAAATAATCAAAAATTAGTGCGATGATGTTACTTTAAATGTGTAATGTAATGGATTATGTTACTAACTACAATTTTTCATGTAGCCTAACTTGGAATCAGTAAACAACTACAATTTGTAAGTAATCTACCCAGCACTGTGTGTACACATAGGCCTCTCAACGGTTCTTGCTTCAGGATCCAGATTTACTCAAGTGGCAAATCAAGAACTCTCATCTGTACTGGCGCGTTGTCTGCAAAGCGGCTCTCTGTGAACAAACACTCGAAACACACACACAGAATGCCTCTTCAGACTGTGCGCCAGTGCCGCATTGAGTACTTTTTCGGACTTGAGCGGACAAAAACACACAAAGTTGTGTCAAAATTCCTGTTTCGTCGAGTATCCTCGTAAGCAGTCTTAAAAGAGTTAAAAAGTGTTAAATTACCGTAAAGAGATGTGAGAAAATAGGATGTGTATCTTCGTCATGTGTGTCAGAGGTCTTAAAGTGACAGCATGTTTGTCATTAAGGATAATCAAAGAAAAAAAAGGTGAAAATCGCTCACTGCTCTTGACTGAATAACTTTTGTAGCTTTAAAAAGGATCAATGATGCAACAATGTCAATATATGCAAAAAAAAAAAACTTTTTTGAGCTCTGATATTTTAAAGGCACAGTAAATGTGACTTTTATTACAATGGGTTTATTATGAAGATTGTTTTAAGTTCACTTAAATGAAAAGGTGTTACATTTTTTTATTATTTTAGCCTATTAAATGTTAAAATTGATCATTTTCGATTTTACTGTAATGTTGAATGGCTATGTTTAATGGCTAAAATTGAGGGTGAAGAAATCCATGTAATAGAGACTGATATCAGCAATACTGGCCTTAATTTATAGTAAAAAAAAAAAAATGTCATTAAACAAAATATGTAAAATATTCTATCTTTTTGTTTCCACATTATTTTGGGGATTCAATGTGAACGTATTACAATATAAAAACATATTAAAAACTTTAATGTTGGTGCGATCAATCGTGATTAACTACAGATTTTTTATTTTATTTGCTTTTTTGATTGATTGCAGCACTAGTTTTTTTATTGTATTTTACTATATATTTATATACTATATATATATTTTACTATGTTTCTATATTTTACTGTAAATCAAGGCAAAATACAGGCTAAGAAAAATATTTTTTGTAGTGTTTATTGTAGTGTGGGTCATATTTCTGTTTTCAAATGTGACCCAATCAGAGCAGACCTGTGACCCATAGGCAGCAGCCCAAAAGATGAGAACTACCTTCATTTACGTTTCCCTATTTAACACTGATCATCCAAAATTCACTTTCCCCCTTCTGTCTGAGATGATCTAATTGATGTAATGAATTGGATTATCTAATCTCAGGGATCGGGGCGGATCCCCCACCCAGCTTTTATCTGTACACGGCTTCCTGAGCTGCTTGCTTACCACCTGCAATGCATCATGGGCCACGGAGACAGCTTTTACTTATTTGACACAAATCGTAATGGGTGATGGGTCCCTCCTCAACCCACATACTTCAATTTGCAATTCCCAGTGGAAATGTACCGATACGTTTTTCTTTTCTCCATTCTATTTATTATGGTCAGGGTTTACACTCCATGTGTCATGCACTTTGATGCTGATGTTTAATGAAAATAATAATAATAATAATAATAATTTACAGAGTTTCAATATTCTTAATGAAATAAATAAATAAATAAATAAATAAAAACTTGTCTTGAAAGTAATAGCTCCTGCTAGACAGATGTATTTGTGGCCATAAAAATGTACCTTGTTGTGGACTTTTTTTAAAAACATGGTCTCCTTATTATATCCTCAGAAGGTATTCTGTGATGAACAGTTTGTTGGGTTGAACAACACTGCCATCGAGTGGAGCTTAGATCAAATACATTTCGACATTTTCCAAGGCTCTTTAGAGGAAGAGAGCTGATAATAATAATAATCATCATACTACTACTACTACTACTACTACTACTACTACTACTAATAATAATAATAATAATACGAATGTAAAAGTTTTAGATTCTTTAACTGTTTTTCAAGTATTTACTAATTATTTATGTAGCCTATTCATTTGAGAAAAGCATTAACTAACACGTATTTGAATAATTTAAATATGTTATAGTTCTTTTGTCTTATTTATGTGCTAATTTCATTCACAAGTGAGCATTATTGTGCCTAGACTGCTCATTCTGAATTACAAGTCAGAATCAAGGTCAGAACAGGACGGTAACTTTCATCAGTTTTAAATATACAATAAAAATATTATGGATAATTTATTTTGGTATACTTCTTGTGTCTTAAGAATGAATGACTTTAATATAGGCTACCAGGTAGATAAATTACCATAAGCTTTCCAAATGAATCAGGAGGTCTTGCCAGTCATGTGATCCGTAATTAACGGAAATATTAACATCATGGAAGTGGTTCTTCACAAGTATTCATAAGTAGGCTACTAATGCCCTTTTTTGCGAGGAAATTGAGTTGCTCAATCGACCCTTCGAATAGTTTTCTACTCCTGCAAGATATCCCACCGGGAATTCGTCCAATTTTGGCTTTTGTGGTGATCATACGGGCCCTGAATTCATTGGTGACAGCCAGCGTCCGCGCGGGAAATTTGAAATGCAGTGATGAGGTAGGACTATTTTCTTTATAGCTAAGTTTAACTGCGAGCTGGTAATTTTTCATCTGGAGACGTGTGTTGTGAACTCTGCGTTGATTGTTGTACAGTTCTGATATTGTTAAGTTGTATGATAGCGATATTATATTTTATAAGGTGCGTGTAGTGAGACTGACACTACTGTCTCCACAGACCTAATTAAATCGGACTGAGTTTTTGACTGTTAAATTAAAAGAATATAGGGTCATCTTGATTTGTTTATGTAGTTTTAAAAGTTTTTATGTTTGTTTTTATGTTACATGTTTGCAAATGAAGTTACATCATGAGCAATCATGGTTCGTCTACTCACTGAATCCCCACACATACACAATGAGATTTCATGTGATGCTGCATCAAAACCACTAGATGTCAGTACAAGACTAATATTGTATAGCCTAAGCAAGTAAAATATTACAGATATTAGAACATACTGTTGCATTTCTTTTCAGTGTCTTATATTCACTATGTAATGTCATCTAAGTGTAGAGTCAATGTAATCTTTACTTTGAACGCTGAATAAATGCACTCAAAATGTATGTGTCTCAAATAACAGCAGCTGTGTCTTTGAGCACAGATTAGAATATCCAAAAATGCAATGATATTCATTAGTGAAAAGAGTTGCTGAAGGCAGAGAAAAGAGAAGCGTGATTATCTCTCTAAGTGGAAACATAAACAATCTCACAGTGCCTAAAAAAAGCCCACAGGAGCGAAGTCAGATTCTACTCCATTTTTTCAGTAGTATCCGAGATTGATCAGCCTGGATTTTTTATTTTTTTATTTTTACAAACAATATAATACATTACATTATAAATGCACATCCGGGCAAAAGCACTGTAATGGATTAAAGGAGACATATCATGCTTTTAAATTGTTCCTTTTTACATATAAATCATACATTTGTAGTCTATATAAAGCGGAACTGCAATGCTTGGGTCTGAATTTCTCATTATTATAGCTCCACAGGCCCCTTTTCTACCCCTTTTCTGAGGTGCGTCTCAATCAACCCGTTTTGGTGCGGTCTCTTTAAATACAACTGAGACACTTCATACCCCGCCCCTCTACAGGTTGCAGAGGTTCAACTCCACCCCGTTCAGCCATTTTTGTAGTTTGATAGCAGAGATACGATTATCTAGCGGCACAGAAACTTTTTGTTCACACGTTATTAACAAAATGTCAACAACGGAAGACTTGTCCATCCAGCCTTACATGTTCGAGCCAGAGTCGGAGCCGGAGCGAGATGAAAATGAAGACGACGAATCTGCACAACAACATCTTCATATGGATGTATCGTAATAGTGTGTACTGTATTTACACATGAAACTTTGGTCTTCCGACCTTTTACCACCGTGTCGATTTATTTTGATTAATATGTGCGAGGGAGAGAGAGCAAGACAGCGTCTAGTTTGGAGACGGTGATGTCTTGTTTACACGTTCGCCTGGCTCCGAAGAGAGAGAGAGAGAGCGCGCGCGCGCGACCAGGTCTCTCTCTCTGCTCGTTCTTTCAGTTAAACATGCGTCCTGACACAAGCGCGGCAGTTCATCTACATTAGACGGTGTAATGAAGTGTGTGGGTTACTACATCCAACAACCGAACATTTTAACTTACCCTCTCGTAACTTCTGCATTCTTTAGCTTGGACTACAAAATTGCAGTGAGAAATAATAATGGCGGATTGCTCGAAGTGTTGGGCCGGACGTCAATGTCCTTATTTGGCAGTTCCGCTGCAAATACTGTGACGTATTAGTTCACAAAACGTCATAGATAACAGAAAAATCGGAACAGGTTGAAAAATATGACCAAAACAGAATATAAAGATATCAACGAAGCACCTGAAGAGAATAATTTCATATTTTCTGTACTTCTAAACACTCCAAATATACAACAAAAATGCATTTAAGGGCTAAAAAAGTGGATTTAGCATGATATGTCCCCTTTAATGAACATTTTGCTGAACTGTCACCAGTCTTATTGTTGAATGAGAATTAATGATTTGATTATTACTGTAAATAATTGCAAAAAATAGCACAATTAATGGCAAGATTAGGCATTTAGGCATACGTTAGGCAAATAAGGACATGCATGTGTGAATATGCTGATTATAATCAGCTATAACTAGTACTGTAAGTTTAGCTATTCATTTGTTTTCTGCAGTCGTGTGTATTAAATTCCATTAGAATGTTATTTAGGACAATTGTCAACATTTTCTCATTTCACCAAATATTCTTTCTTTATTATGACATTAAAAATTATTTAAAAAAAAATTATATATATTGTACTCAAATATACCAAGCCTGTGTAGTGCCCTTTATATAATTATTATTATTTTTTTCCAAAAATGACAAAGGGCACATTAAAAGTGTTCCACATGTCTAAACCCATATTCTAGTAGCCTATTCCCAGTGTATGGAATAGACCAAGGCTATGAAGGCGACACTTATCAGTGAATAACAACTTTGGTCTAGCACACAAATACAATGAACTACTTTTAAAGTGCTTTGTCATTTTTTTAAGTTTTCCTTTTAAATAATTAAAAACATCCATTTAGATTTTGGTTTCCGATGCACCTGTTTACTTTCCCTGGAAAGCTGCTGCTTTGTAAACAAAGGTCTGCATAAAGTGCTTGGCCTAATTGTTTCTGGCATCAAACATCGGCAACCAGACTAATATGATTGTCATTCACCTTTGCAGCTGCTTTTCTGTAGACCAATATTGCTGCAGCTTTGCTTCTAAAAAGCACAGCCGACATCTAATGATTTAATGACTTGTTGAGTTAGCATTTCCTATCATTGAAAATAGTTATGCTGCCTTGACAAGTTAGCTAAATTATCATAAATACGAGTTTCCTTGTTGGAAATTGGACACAAACACCCTATTAAGAAACTTGGAGATAATTTTCATGCCTGAGTTTCAGAGTTGGGCGGGCCATAAACTTTAAACATGACGGAGGGAAGAACAATTGCTGCTGTAACTGGTATTCTTCATTCGTTTTTTTTTTTTTACAACAGCTACATCACCTTGTCTTGACGTTAAAGTAGAGCATTTACATGAATAACCATTTGAAACGTATTGTATGTTTCATACACAACAAAATCATGTATTTGCCTGAAACTCTAGATCTAGATAGCGGTAAATGTTTGCAAAAGTGCTGGCATTTTATAGGGTTGTTGACGAATCTGACATTCTTGCTTTAATACGATTTCCACAAGAAATAGGCAAGACCAAAGGCCCTTGCACACTGAGTCCAAAATTCGCATCTGAAATTTTCGCACGTTAAAAAATAAATACAACCTAACGTTATGTCAATCACACTTGTACACTGCCTCCGAAACTTTCGTCCGTCATAAAAAAATCGGATCAGGTTCTATTTTCTGCGTTTTTCGCATCTGTAGCAAGCATTTTGAATGGTGTTTTGACAATTCAGAGCCACCGAATCATGAATACGAAACAACGCATGCGCAAATTTCGGACTCAGTGTGCAAGGACCTTAAATCTGGAGTCCTCCATGATTCCTATATGCTTTCCAATAACAAAGCACTTGAATGCAACAAGCTCGAAAAAACTACTTCAGAAGTGGGACGTACTGTAGGAAATTTCCGATTGCACGTGAAGGTAGCGTTAGTACCAGTAGCAATAGACCACAAGTCTGTTCTGTTAGGATTGGGGACAGAAGGGGGGAGAAATGGTAGATGTAAATAATAACTAATCAACTAATCATGCATAGTTATGTTAAAATAAATAGACAAACTTTTACAATAGAGGAGAAAATGTCAAAGGCTTTGTTTCGAATCAAATCTCATAGTATTTTGGCCAAAATTAAGCGGCCAATTGGAAGAAGCATGCCAAAATTGTTGTGACATGCCCTCATGCTCAAACTTTGAACAAAACTAGATTTATTTATGAGACAAGAATACGCAATGTGACTAAGCATGGTCTGTGCCAAACACAAAGTGTTTTTTGCAGTCACTTAGTGGCTGCCTAGAGCATAAATCTATTGACATTCGAGAAACCAAACATTTTATACTATAAGTGCAGTTTAACCTATGCTTGTTCAGGTTGTGAAATGGTGGCTTAAACCCTTAAACTCTCAGTCTGTTCCAAACATCATAAATGATTCATTTGAAGGGTCAACACTCATGGCAGCTATACTGTTGTCATTCCAAATAAAAGTGCTGAACAAAATAACTGCTTGAAAAACCCTTTGAAAATAATGTTTTTATATCAGTTTGAGTTTATAATAATATAAATAATGAGCCTGTTTGTTTACATTCATACACAACCATTGAATGACTTCATGGCTTGAAAAGACATTTAAAGTACAGTTTAATGTAAGAATTACATTGTCATTGAGGAGAGAATACTGTAGGCATAGTGAGTTTGAATTTGACCAAATTATCAAATGTTCAAATTGTACTTTTCAGTCCACTTGATGATAAGTGTTACAAAGTTCAGACTTGAGTCAATGCTGCACGATAGCCTCACATAATTCAGCAGTGAACCACTAAAGGTTCTGGTTCAGGGCCTCCTGTGGCGTTAGATCATAAACAACATTAATCCTCTGTTAAGCAAATTAATCCTTGTCATGGATTAAACAAGTATTTTGAAAGAAAAGTACAAAGACCTACTTTGCAATTTGGGAATCAACAATTGAAGCAGGTGCCTTACACGCAAATGAGTGGTTTACTCAAAGGCAAAGGAGCCATGTTGACAAATTTGTTTTATTTGCATGAGATACATTTTATAAACCCCATCTGCTTTTATAAATACTTTGCAAATGGTCTTAATTTTGTTCCTTAGTGAAACAGGATATTCAATGAGAGGGGGAAACAAATAAGATGGGACTTTTATATATAATTGCTCAGTAAGATAAAGGTCGTGCATTAATAAAGTTAACATAAAGCCAACATTTCACCCACAAGTAGTGGTGGGAGAAAAAAAAAATCGATTCATATTTATTTTTTTCTTCAACGATTCTGACAACCATATCATGAGGGCACTCAGGGCAGTGAAGATTCACAGCTCTATTTATTTGTATTGTACAAAACTTTGTGACAACCATGTTGTTGTGTGTGTGTGTGTGTGTGTGTGTGTGTTTATTTTTTTTTTTGAAAATGTAATGAATTGTAATGAATTGAACTATTGAACAGCAGAACAAAAATGTAGATCAGGGTCTCGGATCATGACTTGGAATCAGATTGAATCATGAGGTGCCTAAAGATCCCCCTTCATAAGCCTTAGGAATGACACTTTCTGCATAGTAGTTTGACTTACTGTACAATAACATTTTATTACATTAATACAACTGACAAGACTCGGGCAAAAACTTATTACAGAAGAGTGTTGGAAAAAAGTGATAATTTGAATGTCAACACTGTCATTATAGGGTTGCACATGGGCTGTGAACTGTGGATTGAGTACCAAGACTCTAAGCATTGCCTAATGATGATGATCTATTTCAGTATCTCTCATGCCTGCGTGCGACACCACTACTTGGGACCAAAACACTGTCACCATCTCAACTAACCTTTTCAATGGCAAAGTGACAAGAAGTTATTTGTGTTCAATGACAGTTTGCCAAAAGGTCAGATACTTGACGATATCTAGAGTGAATGCACCTTAAAAGCAAGCGGTACTAATCCAGTGCAACAGCTACACTACAAGATATTAAAGCCCTCCCCTTGAAAAATTGCCTCCCCATAATATGAAGATATGTCATTGTAGTCTGATGTTTACAGCTTGTATCTCTTCCTCACAGCTTCGATTGAAGGCTGAAGCTGGGCTTAACAATATTAATTCAGCCAAGAGAATAGCCCACATCTCAACAATTACACATACATGTAGTTTTATGCTTTAAAACATAAGACAAATCAGATGCTACCTGTCTGAATATGGTGCTGGTCGAACCATTCTAATGTCCAGCATCCACACTCCTTGTTCTGCTGTAGAAGAACAAGCTTTCAAACTAAACTAAACTAAACTAAAATGTCTGATACATGAGTAAATATAATAAGTGAAAATGTGGCTAGGAATCCTTCTTAATCCATTTCAGTTGTCAGTTTTATCATTTAAACATAGTACTCGTATGTGGTGCCATGCTTCCTTTGCATTGTGACATTCCAACCACTAGATGTCAGTATATCATTAGAAATGTCCCAACAATGTAATTATATGGTCTCTTTTCATTAGCAAGTATCTGATGGTTTGAACTCACATTACATTTAAAATTCAAATCAGTCTGAATTCATTGAACCTCTTACCAGCTCTGTTGAACTGGTGAATCATGTAGATTTAATAAGGGCTCATTTCCTTATACCCAATTCCGTTTTTTAATGAGCAAAAAGGTAAAAGTGTCCTAATGAGGACATTTTCATCCAAAAGGAAAAAATCAGGATTTGACCATGGCGACCGGTGGTTGTCTAAAAATCCACTCCTAAAGTGATATTGATTTTGTCTTTATTGATTCACTACCCCATTCTCCTGCGGCCACGCTAAAATCTCTCCAGCTCAGTGCAACAATTCAACAGCCTGTGGCTGATTGTTCAACACCTTGGCAAGAGTTGAGGTCAGGGAAGACTGTTGAGGACATGGGAGGTGGAAACAAGGAAAGTCTGAGAAGCATTAACGAGCACATGCTCTTCAAAGCTATCTGCTCCTTTGAGACCTTCTTTAGGCCTGCTCCCTATGGCATGTAAGTGTGTGTACAGATACGCACACACAAAGAATGTCTTTAATAAGTGAGCCATTGATCCAACTCCCACCACCAGGCAATTAAGAGTCCAAACTCTCTAATAAGCTCCAATTGGCTGGCCAGCAATTACTGTGGCAATGGCTGGAAGAGTGAGCATGAGGCGGCTAGACTGATTGGTTTCACTGGCCCTAATGCGATTGCGGTTCATACCTTGCCGACCGCTCCACGGGTGAGCCGCGTTTGAGCAGTAATGGGCGCCCGGCTACAGATATATCTCTCTGAGGCCTGATTGTACCCTGCTGTCAATAAAGCGGTCACACTTTAATGGGGACGAAGGGTGTGTGTGTGTGTGTGTGTGAGAATGTGTGTGTACCTAAGGGTCAAGATAGTGTCATGGAATGCTCCCATTACACCAGGGGAATATGGATTTTCAGTAATGACACAAAGGTACGGTTTGGTGGTTTATGATGACAGTAAAGAAGCATTTAAGGCCATGCCGGAGCTGGGATACTCGAGGTAAGAACATTCTTCTCTTCGACAACCAAAATATTAATTCGGACATGCTGTGTCCATAACACATCAAACCTTACTGACTTCCTGGCCTTGTGAGGTTACGGAACCAGCCATAAAATCAAACTCTTTAAAGACAACTTTCTTTATACACATCCCTGGGTTATTGTGAACAACTGATCAGTCCATGTTTCATACATCACGTTACATAAGTTGTCAACTCTCTTTCATGTTGACTTCAAAGTCTCATAGAGCCTTATACTATTCTGCATCTTTCCCAGAATAACTCTTGTTCTTTATTGTGCCTTAAACGCACATTAACAATACAGATTTTCATCTGTGGCTCTACTGTACCATCTTGCTGTTGTGAGATCATAATGTTCTTGTAATGGAGGCATACTGAGACAGTCTGTACTGTGAAAGTTCCCAGACGCCTAGCAACAGCTACCAGCGCTCCCTTAGTCAGCTGCTTATACTAATATCGACATAGCAACACATAGAGCCTTGTGAACAATCTTGTTAAAGCAGCAGTTGACATCACTTTCAGCAAAGTTGATTTTGTAACATGAGTAAAGGATAACTGATCTTTGTCACTTGCATCATACTAAAAAAACAAGAAGTCAGGTTTTAGCTGGTTAGTTTCTGCAGTTAGTTCTTGCTGGTAGATTTGCATGGCTCTTACAAACATGAAATGGCTTTATTTTTCTCTGGCGTACTGCTCATGTACCAACAGGACAGTTGCCAATGAAGGGCTTGCGATTGTACACGTTCTAGGGGTGCCTTCAGGCACCAGGATGTGTGAATGTAATTTTCTTGTGGCTCCAGAGTGATTAGTCACATGACAAATGTTTCATGAACAGAGTGATGATTAGCAAAGATGGCAGCAACTGGATCATGTACTTCTGGAGATGCATGTGGCTTGAGCAACTGCTATTTAGGTGTATGGGAATGCTAATGAATTTGGTGGTCATCGATAAGTATAATTGTAAGGCCTAGCCAGTCCGATTCAAATTCAGACGTATACTTGCTACAAATGGTTCTGGATCTTCTATGATCCATTGGATCTTTAACCATTTACCTTAGTAAACCTAAAAATGATTCATTATGTGCCTGATGAAGATTTGATGGTCGAAACATTGTGCTATTAATAAATTCATTTGGAGCAGCTAATCTTAGTGTGTGGACTTCACACTTCTTTTTTGTTTTGTTTGTTACCTTGTTGTCCTGCACCTGAGCCCAATCTGGGTGTTTGGGATGTGCACACCAGTTTTGTAATTTTGATTCTTCTGTTATATAATGTTACTTGCCTCCAGAGACAAGTTGCTCTCATGTTCCCCTTCGAAAACGAGATGTCACATCTCAAGGGGTTTTCCTCCTAACAATAAATTTGGTCGTAAATTTGGTCATGTTCAGAGTCAGTGTGCAGATGTTCTTGTATCACCTCTCCAGGCGTGTCTTCAAGCAAATCTGTATTTTTTTTTACCATATCCAATGTCAATGTTTATAATTCTTAGACCATTTACATGTAGTGAATGTAGAGGGCAGCAATATGTCTTAACCAAGAGAAGCACTGTTAACCTGGGAAAGTCATGAAGCCTTTCCATTTGTACATTATTGATTTACTTAAGGGAGCCACTAATTCCTGTTCTACAAGTCTACAAAATGGCCCACGCTGAGGCTTAAATCACCAAATTACAAAGGGACAAAAAGACTTCACCCTCAGCTAAGCTAATCCTAGAGCCGTGTTAATGTTTTCATTGTAATGTTGAAGGTTACCAGCAGGTTAGAAGCAATTTTGTCTCAAAATAAGGCCTGTATGGCTTGGAAAATCTAAAAACATCAAGAACAATTTTGCTATACTCAGCTCACGTCCTTGCAATTTTCTATAAATCCTTCACGGCTATTCATAATGTTATGTTCTTTATAGATCTTGGAAGTGTTTGAGATCATACATTTCTGTGATTCCAGTACTTCAGGTCATGTGGTTAAGAGTACTTCTTAGTAAACTTCTATTAACCTGCTGCGACTTACTGACAGACTGAGCAATCTCTATTCCACCATTCTGCACAAAACTTGCGTACATATACAAACATTCCATGTGTTCCATCTATTACCTCCAGTAACCTTTAGCCTATAACTTGAGTCCCTATATCATTTTACCTTTAGCTTTCATTTATCACCACAAAACCAGAGCTGGTGGGCTTTGACACTGTCACCATAGGCACCATGAACTTATCACAGGTACAATATGGTTCTGTCCCTTTTCCGCATCACACAGACTGTTGGTTCTAGTCTGCTGCACATGTTTGCAAAATGGTGCATCAACACTACAAAGCAGGCTCTTGTGAGCACCATTCTGTATGACAGTGGTTCCCAATTCCAGTCCTCGTGACCCACTGCTCTGCACATTTTGTATGTCTCCCTTATTTAACACACCTGAACCAGATCATCAGCTCATTAGGAGAGACTCCATGAACTAAACTGAGTGTGTCAGATAAGAGAGACATACAAAATGTGCAGAGCAGTGGGTCACGAGGACTGGAATTGGGAACCACTGCTGTATGATATGATGACAAATGAGGCACCCTGTGGTTTAGTGGACTTCATGGATGCCTAGGCTCCTGGTTCATGTTGTGTGAGGCGAA
Organism: Scardinius erythrophthalmus; assembly: GCF_964197995.2. NCBI lineage: Eukaryota > Metazoa > Chordata > Actinopteri > Cypriniformes > Leuciscidae > Scardinius > Scardinius erythrophthalmus. Next base: position 18,438,352 of record NC_138224.1, on the reverse strand, counting down.
ACCTTCTAGTTACCTGCCCTGGGCCTAAAAGACCCTATTAAATCAAATTTGGAGTGTATTTTCCTCCATGTCCTTAGCTTGTTAACAAACTTTCAGCTGATGAAATGTACTGTACAGTCTTTCTCTTCCAAGAAAATAGATGAAGAAATATGCTTTTTAGAATGAGAATGATCCCTTTCCCAGTTACTTCTGCTATGATTATGCGATGTAGAAAATCATGGTATTAACATAAACTAAAGGTTATTGGCTATTTTTATTTTATTTATTTTTTTTTATGGGATGATCTCATTGATTTGTCCCAATTTCCTAATTCAACCGAACATTTACACAACTACTAGCCTACATCACACAAGCCCTGCTCATGAAGTTATAGCTTTTTCCCCCCTCTTTTTGCTCTCATGTATTCTTTTTCAGTCATGTCCATGCTCATCTGTTGTTTATTCTATTGCAGTTCTAGTTGTGGCAACAAGCATCAGCATTTCTAGGTGCTCTACTGTTATGGCTGTATGTAGATGTTAATGGAAAGGACAGATTACATGGGCAAAGCACTGCTTCTTGGTGTCCCACTGAAAGGTCAACATTCATGTCCACATTAGAGTTCTCATTGCTTCTCAGTACGGACCACACACGAGAGAGAGAAATCACTAGTGGATATGTTCTCTCCTACTAGTCTACTTTTAGCTCTTAGTCTCTTTAAAAAATAAGTATCTAGTCCTTCTGTGGGGAAATCTTTCAGGCAGTGACCTCATAATGTTGGATGATCCCCCTTCTGCCATGAGAGAGAGAGAGAGAGAGAGAGAGAGAGAGAGAGAGAGAGAGAGAGAGAGAGAGAGAGAGAGAGAGAGAGAGAGAGAGAGAGAGAGAGAGAGAGAGAGAGAGAGAGAGAGAGAGAGAGAGAGAGAGAGAGAGAGAGAGAGAGAGAGAGAGAGAGAGAGAGAGAGAGAGAGTGTGAGTGAGTCACAAGATGGATGCTTAGCAGAGGATAACAGTCAGTCAAGAAAATACTAAAATTTGCAGTATCTGAAGTAAGCAATTTCGAATCTGACATTTTATTAATTGTGACTAATGAACACTTAATTATGCAGCCAGGTTGTTTTCAGCCAATCACCAGAGCACAAAAGCAGATATTAATGTCATGACAACACTGACTGGCTGTTAACCATGCCAGCTTGCAAGCCTTAAAGGGATAGATAAAGGGAAAAATCTGTCATCATTTACTTGCCCTCAAGTTGGTCTATAACTGTAGGTATGTGGGTAACCAAACTCAGAATATCTTATTTTGTGTTCAACAGAACAAAGGAACTCATACAGATTTAGAACAACTTTAGGGCGAGTAAATGATGACAGGAATTTTATTTTTGGGTGAACTATCTCTTTAACCCCCCTACTCATGACACCTTAGTAATCATATAGCAACACTCTAGCAACCGACCGATGCAGATTCATGGTGCTGAGTTTTGTATGGCAAGAACCATTTTTTTCATAAAATGTATATCTCTAGGAGCAGTTTAAAACCACAATTAGCAATAATACTACAAAGGAGAGGAAGAAACAAAAAGGGATCTTTTGAAGAAGTGAAATGATGCTATCTGATTTTCAGTATCCCTTTCCTGTTTTGTCCCACATCTTCAAAGCACTAGTAGTAACACTTTTTTATTTTTTTATTTGTTTGCGCTGTCTATAAGTGTGTGTGTCATCATCACAGGATCAATAGTGCAGTGTGATATGTTTGTTGGATGTTCTGCCCTTTCACCCCTCTCTGACAGTTCTGGGACATGCTGATATTATTTATAGCTCTCTTATTTTTTAATAGGGGATGTGTTTCTGTTTGGCTGCTTCACCAAGAGATGTGTTTTGAGTATAGATTGCAAATGATCACAGCACAAAGGGTTTAATCACACTGTAACTATGATTGGTGTTCCATGTGTCATTGTTGCAAAAGTGAAAATAAGGATATAAAGGATATCGATTTTGTTTTAATATCCTATATACTCTTGGACTGTCAACACAATTCAAGTTTCAAATTCAAAAAGAATGCAGTCACAAATTGAGATACTACAAATCTATTTGTGATTCCATCCATCCATCCATCCATCCATCCATCCATCCATCCATCCATCCATCCATCCATCCATCCATCCATCCATCCATCCATCCATCCATCCATCCATCCATCCATCCATCCATCCATCCATCCATCCATCCATCCATCCATCCATCCATCCATCCATCCATCCATCCATCCATCGGCTTTTTAACCCTTGTATGGTGTTCGGGTCTGTAGGACCCGTTTTAATTTTTTATCAAAAGAAAAATGATACGATTAATTATTTTTTCAACATCTGACTCATTGGCCTTGGCTCATTTTCTGAGAAGAACATATATCAGAACACATTATCAATGACCACACACTGTACACCCCCCCTACACATTTACATTGCACAAAGGATGTTCAGGTCCACTGGACCCGGGGCTAATAGAAGTGTGGAAATTTTAGATCCTGTGTACCTTTACTCTGTCCTCCTCCTGTCAGGGCTTGCTGTTATTTAATGTGTGTTTTCTTGTATATGGTTTATGAGGACACAAATGTGTATAATGACATGGGTATTACAACATAAACATGGTTTATGAGGACAACCAAACGGCTTAAAAAAACATACTAAATTGTGTTTTTTGAAATTCAAAAAAGGCCAAAAGTTTTCTGTGATTGGTAGGTTAAGGGGTAGGGTTAGTTTAGGGGGATAGATTATACAGGTTGTACATTATAGTAAAACCATTACGCCTATGGAGAGTCCCTGTAAACCACATATCCAAGTGAGTGTGTGTGTATGTGTGCGTGTGTGTGTGTGTGTGTGTGTATGCGTGTGTGTGTTCGTGAGTGTGTGCGTGCATGTGAGAGAGAGAGATTGTGTTTAAGTGTGAGAGAGTGTGAGTGCAAAAGTGAGTTTTGTTTCTACCCCTGCTGTTCCCGCACAAGTTTGCAATTCTTAAATGTGATCTAACAAAGGTAAAGGGAAGATATTAACCATATACAGTATTCTGTTTATATTGCTTGTAATTGGGATGAAGTAAACATCTGTTGAGTATTTTAAAGGTCCCATGACATGCTACTTTTTGTAGGCTTTAATATAGGCCTTAGTGGTCCCTAGTACTGTATCTGAAATCTCTTTCCAAAAATTCAGCCTCGGTGCAGAATTATAGCCACTACAAGCCAGTCCCAGAATGAGCTTCCTTCAGACGGGCCGTTTCGGTGTCTGTAGCTTTAAATACTAATGAGGAGGAGAAAGGCGGCGCAAGGTGGAGGGTGGGTGTGGCCTTGACCATCTTGCGCAACGGTACCATGCATGTTTACGTTGGATATATTGCGATGGCATGAAGACACGCAGTCGTTCAAACATTTCAGTTTGACCCAGAATCTGATCCAGATTGACGGATGAAGAAGTTGCAACTCAGCGGCTCCAGCAGGACATTTCCGAATGGTTAGCTTAAAATATTATGTCTGGATACGGTACTTTATTCGGATGGTTTACAGGTCTTATCATGTAGCTAACGCTAACCTACTGTTGCCTTTTCATGAGAGATCTGTAACGTCTGTATTTATCTTATTAAAATTACATCAAGCTCTGTGATCTTGAAATGCGGATATCGCACCCGCCATATAACCAACAGGAAAACGGTTATCCAAATAACAAAGAAGTGTACAACACTCGCGTTAGAGTGTGTATATATACACACATATTTGATGCTGTCTACCTTTACATTAGCGCAAGTAACTGCATAGCTGCATAGCTATTGTTACAGCCACATTCTACGTGTAACAAGCTAGGTAACCATAAACAGTAAAGCAACACACTTATATATCATTAGTTGACTTAGCCTACTTGTCCGAGGTGTGTAGCTGAGCCAAAGAGAGTTGGTACTGATCCAGACTCTAGTTTCAGACGTTCAGCAAGCCCAGCTCTGTATTAACCCAAGTTAAGGAAACAGTCGTCGGTGAAATGTTTGCCGCAGACATGCCAAACTTTGGGAAGTTGAGTTGGCGCATTTCCAGAGAAAATTAAATTAATCCACTGGTTCTTCTGGTGCTTGGATGAAAGAACTAAAAAAGGCTTCGGTGTTCATTTGTACATCCAATTATTGAGCAATTATTATGCTTCGCTCGCTCAAAAGCCATGATATCTCTCGCGCGCGTTCCTACTTCCTAGCTCATTTTCTCATGGGCGGAAAACATTCTCTGGGCGGGCAAAGCGATGGGCAAAGCAGAGAAAGGGGAGGTAACATTTCTCCTTATAACGTCATAAGGAGGAGATTCAAGATCAGCCCGGTTGAGCTTCCTCAAAGATTTTCTCAAAGGCAGAGAAAGATAGCAGAAGCTCGATTTAAACCGATTAAAATTTCTAGAAACTTGGGGAACATATACAGGCTATAGGGGAAATCATATTAATGTTAAAAATTTCATGTCATGGGACCTTTAACATAAATTGTTTGATTATGTTGAATTAAAAACCCCAAAATGCAGCTGGTCCACCAGACCCACAAACACTGGCTGAATAACAAAAATATGAACACCAGTGTTCGTGGGTCTGGTGGTCATTGTAAAATGAATCAAAACTCCGAAGAGCAACCTTTGCTTATAAACAAACTAACTAACAAATAAATACATAAAATCTAGCGAAACATGTTGCTAACTGAGACATTGTTGTCTGTTCTGTATTCTTTTTTATATATATAAAAAATTATATTGACACACCTCGTTTTAAAACCCCAGAAATGCTCAAAGACAACAATGTTAAACATGTCAGTGCAGGAAGCAGTGGCCCAAAAATAGCCAGTGGGGCATATCCCAGCAGGCAGTGCTGCGAACAAAACAGGTCAGCGCTGAAAGAGGTATGCCACCGCTGGCCCGCTCTCTCTGCTCATCCAATCCTCCACTCCAAACACATATGAACTTAATTATCAAATGAATAATTAATGTTTGATTGCACAATTCCCCCCGGCTGTCAACAGAGGATCGTTTATCATAAGATTATAATTTATTACTAATTGGTTTGGCATGAGGGTTTTTCATTAATATAATTTGCTTATTAAATGTGAAAATTTTGTTAGCTGGAAACTTTTTCGATGATGGCATTTTGATCATGTCGCCCACAATGGCTTAAAACAGTTAAGTGTGCATTGAATCAAATATGAAGAGCTAAAAATATGTGTTAACTTCATAACAATAAAGAGGTCTTTTATTTAAGTGGGTTAGTCAAAGCTGATTAATAGGTGCATGTCCCTGTGATCCTGGGTTACAATCAATCAATTCACTGCATTCTGAGATGTGTATAAAGGTGAGCTTATTTTTAGAAATGAAGACACCTTTGGATAGATCATAGTGGGAGGGATTAGGATGGCCCACTAGTTGTCCAACAGCTGTTTTTTTGTTGTTGTGTTTTTCATAGTATTTTTGCTTTAACATTTTGAAAGTGGTAGATGACAGGATGCTACAGTAACTCTTAGGCAGAATGTTTTAGCATGTTGAATTTATTTTTTATCTTCAAAAATGCAAAGTCATAAATCTTGAATTGCAAAAACATCTCTAAAGCACCAGCAGAGCCTTTTTTTAACAAATCCACTGCTGAAAATTTCAAAACAATTACTGTCAAATTATAAATTGTCTTGTTTAATGCATAATCCATATAGGTGTCCATGTTTTTGTGAGGACTGTGGTAGCTTTGGGCAACAAAAGGTAATAGTTATTGAGCCTATTTGGGTGAACCCCATTAAACCTGCAAAAGCATGTCTGACTCATATTTCATACTAAAATAAAATAACAACAGAAAAAAACAAAACAAATTTTATTATTATTATTACTATTATTATTATTAGTAGTAGTAGTAGTATGATTTATTTTTGCATTACATTATTCACACCTTGGGGGGGGGGGGGGCACAAATAATAATGTCATTTGTTAAATAAATAAATCTTACTGCACATAATGATATTATTGAAATTGTAAATATAAAAAAAGAAAAAGAAAAAAAAACATTGCAAAGAAATTGTCTATGTTTGCATGTACAAAGTATTATTTTGCATGCAGTATTTGTTGCCTTTAATTTATCCTGGTTATACTTAAAAGTAAAAAAAAAAAAAAATGGTTTAAACAATTTTTGCACATAAAATGCAAATAATGTTACAAAAATGTTCTTAATTTTCAGTCTAGAAAAGAGAATTACCTTCGTCCATTCATTCATTCATTCATTCATTCATTCATTCATTCATTCATTCATTCATTCACCTGTCAGTAACCAGGCTACACTTGTTGCCCATATCAGTCAGAAATGTCTTTTTTTCTTTTGTCAGCAACTGACTTTGACAACACTTTTTCCTTGCATTTTGAAGATGAAAACGTAATTGTATCCAGTCTGAATAATTTTGGAAATAACTGATTTAGTTTACTCCATGACTTGTTTTTACCTGGCCTTCTTAACACTGTCCTGTGAATTCTGAAATAATAAAAACAACACCTGATCCATGTTCTCGCACCTGTTGATTTTAACAGTCATACTTGTTGACAGCTGTTGCAAAGCTTTAATGAAATTACTTTGACCCTCTTTAGCCTTAATAGCAATAGAAATAAGAAACAAAACCCTCGACCACCCAAGCGTCCATTAAACCAAGCTCTGAGCTATGCAGCACAATGTGTCGGCCTGTCAGTCACGGGAGAGCAGGGTCAGTGTTTAGTGTCCAGCCACTGTGCTCCATGTGGCCTGGCTATCCTGAATTAATCCTAGGGTGAGATACTGGCCTAGACATGCCCTACTGGGGTGGGAGGGGAGGGATGTGTTTGTAGGATGTCAGCTGACCAGATGGAAGTAGACAGACACAGAGTGCTAAAGGCTTGGGAGAGTCCAGTCGCATAACATGCTTCTCAGAGTTGGATTGTCACTGTTGTTTAACACATGCATGCACACGGACACACACACAGGCCACTGGGCTTTTGAAAGGGCTCAGTGACTTTATAACAGTACAGATGAATGCACTTTGGGTAAGGTGGGGGGTAATGTTGTTTTCACATATTCATTATATTAATGTCAAACAGGTTTCCTAAACAGTACATTATTTTATAGATTATGAAAAAAAAGAAATTCTATTTATCAGCAAATAACTCAGCAATACTTAAGAGTTTTTCAAAGTGGATACATTCACTGTAAAGTTCAGACTCTAAGCTTTCAAATGACATCAACTTTGTGTTAATCAAGGCAAGATTTTTAAAAAATATGGTGAAGAATATTTTCGCAGCTAGGTGGCGCCTGCTGGCGGTACACTCGGTTTTAGAGGGATTACTCAGCACTCGTTTGGAGTTAATAAATGCAATTGGATGCATTACAAAGCTGAGATCCTAAGCTTTAAAATGATATATAATTTGTGTTGTTCCATTCAGTGGTTGCTTAGTAATACATTATTTTTCTTTCCGAATGGGAATAAATCAAATAAATAAATAAAAAAGCTATAGGCCGCCTATAGGCGGTTATAGGACATGACACAAATTAATACATTTTGAAGCCACTAGATGGCGCTCTTCTCACTTGAAAAAATTTTTTTTTAGGCCTGCACTCTATTTTGATGTGAAATGTTGCATTTATTGAAAAATAAAATAAAATAAATAAAATAAATATATATATATTAATTCTAATGGAAAAAAAAAATAGCTCATAAAATTATATAATTAATGCAAAGTATCATAAAAAATTCCAAAAATTCTAAATAATAATCAGAAAACATTATAGAACAAAAAATATATTTGATTGGTTATCCTGGGAAAAATTAAAGTAAAATTTTAAGGCTTCGCCCGTTTTCGGGCGGGAGGAAGCTAAGTGTGACTATTTTACGAAGAAGCCCAGAGGGTTAAATGAAATACCCATAGTGAAATTAGTATAATATTTGTATAATGTAATGTATGTTAAAGCCATATAAAGTATGTGAACAATATGTCTCATTTATGCAGGTTGATAAATGACATATGTTTTTCAAATGTTTTCATATCATGGTTTTCAACATGAAAACATACTGTATGCTTATATCATATTTATATATATATATATATATATATATATATATATATATATATATATATATATATATATATATATATATATAGGTTCATACCACATATAAAATATCTATAGTAAAATTTGTATATCCATTTTAAAAATATTTAAGTGATGAATTTCTATATGGTTCTGTATGTCTTTTTCATTTATAATAAGTGTATTTAAACAGCTTATATGCAATGTATGCTTATAGAATTCTCATTTATTCTCATTTTGAACAGCTTGAATTCCACATATCATAACTTTCACAATTTTCACAACAAGAGATTTTAGATTGTGTTTTTCATTTTGTTTTCAATTGGATCTGTAATTGCAAAAGGCGAATACTCCAAATGTGTGATGAAACGGCGCTATCCTAACCATGCTTTCACCAGCCACAGCGTGAAACCAGATCAGCACTGACTGTTCTATCAAATGATAAACAGTGCACGTCGCTTGATCTATTCTGATATGACATATATGTACGTATGTTTTCTAACTATATGAGTATATATTTGATATATGGATATATGATGTATGTCATAAATATAGTATGTCAAAATATGTATTATATTGTACATACATAATCATATATTGGCAAATATATCCCATATAAATATATATGGAATTGTTCAAATTTCAAAAGTTCCCATATATGTTTTTTCTTTAAATGAGCATATTCTATATTGATATTTCATACATGTACATATATCACATTTCCGTATGGGCACACACACATCACATCCACACATCACACAGTTTCTCGACAAAAGCATGATCACAGACACACCAGCAGTGACTGGCGAGACACCGAGCCAAAGTTCAGCGATGGCAATGACACTGCAAGTGACCCATAGTGTTATCAGCTCAAGCCATCCTCCCCCTGACAAAGAGATAGAGAGACCGAAGAGTGAAAACAGAGTGAGAGACAGACATTATATATGGAACCATGAGAATCATACACAATTAAAGGGATACTTCAGGATTTTGAATTAAGCTTTGTATTAGTAGAAAACCTGTAGTATTTTCGAATCCCCCTGAGAGGAGAGATTTATGTATTTTTTGTCTGGAAAAAATCCTCAGATGACACAAAAATCGTCATTTTGCGTCATCGGAGGATTTTCTGGCCAGAGGCTAAAGACTACAGCCAGTAGTAGGGGCTGTTCCGCATGTGTTCAGCCCGCCCATAGAGAGTGGGATCTCACTCACATAATGTACACACAGTCAGCCGTCTTTCTTTGGAAGCTAAGCTTGCAGGCTCTTGTTCTGTGAAGAAAGCTGAGTAGTAGGGGTTAGGGCTGTTGGAACGAATTCCGAAATTCGAATATAATTCGAATATTTAAAAAATCAATACTATTCGAATGCTGAAGTTCCTATTCGAATATTGCTTTATTTATATTTAAAAAAAAATTATGCAATCTTTCTCGCTTACACGCATGTGAAAATGAAATGCTTTTGTTTCGTCTGATGAACAATAACGTTTTTGAATCGTAACACAATTGTGCACGTTATCCACGCTGTATAATAACAATACAAAAATCGCGGAGAGCAATGTCTCCACGGAAACGGAGATCACCACTCCTGACAATTTGATTCCCAGTCCACACTACAACGTGAAAACGGAGTTTTCAAATGTATCCACTTTGGAGTGCGTTTACAAAAAAGCTTTGTTTTCATTAATAAAAACGCCGTCTCAGTGTGGACGGAAGGCTAAAACTGAGAGAAAAATATACATTTTCAAACGAAAACGTTTACCAGCTGTCCGCCAAAAGGCGATAACAGACAAACTGACACGGTTTATCTGTGAAGATATGAGACCGATCAACATCACGCATTTGCATTGGCGATCCATAAGACTGTGTAATGTCGTAAATATCAATAATAGGATGATTTGAGCATTTAATATTCGAATATTATTCGAATATTAAATAAAATAAGGAATGGAATTCGAATAGTATAATAGAGGAAGATTGACAGCCCTAGTAGGGGTTACCATCCTCCTTTTCCCGGACTTGTCTGGCGGGCGAGATTGTTCAAAATGTCCGGGATTCAGCTTTTGCTTTCTGCGGTCACCATTCATTGTTTACATGCACACCTCTTGTTTCAATCTAACTGAATTCATTCCGATTGGTGAATCTGGATGTAGTGTTTACATGAACGCTAAACAAGTGATCGGTTGATGTGCGTTTTAACATTGCTAAGAAAATTCCCGCACCTCCGTGAGAGATACGAGATCGGTGCGTCTCAGTAATGATGCCACCGGCCTCGCGGCGTTCTCCCGCGGCCGTCAGCCTCGTCCTGCTCGCCACAGTAAACATGATGAATGGCGACTGTAGAACGCAAAAGCCGAATCCCGGACATTTTGGGCGATCTCGAAATCCCAGGCAGACTCGTCATGGAGACTCACTGGTAGCCTAACCTTGTTGTTTTCAACTGCGCTCTCTAACCGGTAGGTGTGGCCTCCTAGGGCAGCGAAGCAAGTGCATTCTGGGAGTTGTTGTCTTTCATCCACATAAGCCAAAAATACATTTTCTGGCTTTTCTCAGTCTAGAAAGCTCCAAATTAAAACATTTCTTCACATTTCTTCTACATAAATGACCTATTTTAAATACACATTCATCTTTCCAGAGGTGAAGTATCCCTTTAAGCTTTTTAAACAGTTTTAAGGTATTTTTTTGTTTTTGTTTATGCTAGTGCCGCAAAAATTACATTTTGGTTTTCTGTTTGATTACAGATATGCCTCGGCAAGGTATATGTAAAAAGTTTTAGGTTGCAGGTTTTATTATGCATATCATGATTCAATAATTCAAAATTAATTGAGTTTGAATAGGCAATATTAACAGGCAGTTTGTTATTAGGTGAATCATATCTCTGGGATAATTTCTGTGTGCATGTGGAGTTACATTTATTGAATCGGAGAACTTAAGAGTGATGAAAACTAAGATATGAATTTGATTACGTTGCTTCAAAAAACATATCGGTTTTAATAATGGTGAAAAGCAAGGAAATTAAAAACGGACTGAGAGACAGCACATTATTAGTCATTTAATTTGTTAATTGAATCCATTTTTGGACAACAATCGCTTGAAAAAGTCAGTCAACTTATTCACTGTAATATAATTATGCTGTTAGTTTGATTAGTTTCGGCCTGGTCTTCTCTTTTGCATCTCCCTCTTTCCTGTCTTTTGTTGTGTGTGTGTGTGTGTGTGTGCATGTGTGTGTGCGTGTGTGTGTGTGTGTGCATGTGTGTGTGCGTGTAACCGCTGACATGAAAGAAAACTAAATGCAGTGTTTTTTTTTTATTCATTGGCCATGAGCCATGAGCATCTAGGTTTAGCTACTGTAAAACAAGATTAGTGGAATTTACTACTTTGATGTAAAGAAAAGAATTGCTTTCACGAGTTTGAGCATACAAGCAACCAGAGGAAAAAAAAAAAAATTCTGATTTGGGTATATAAAAGTATAGTGAGTAAGATGAGTCATAAATATTTTAGAATATGTTCACAAAAGAGAAACTCTACATTTTAAATGCATATTTGTTAAACAGTTTTTGCTCAAATTATCAGAATATGCTAGAATATTGATTAGCCTCAAAAGTAACAGATGTGATTACAAGCCACACATCTCTAATTTGGATTTCATGGCATCTTTAAACTGAATAGCTGGGTTTCTTCTCAGTGCACTGCTGTTATCTTCAACAACATGACACGATTTAACAGTGTTCTGCCTTTGTCAAACACACACTCGTGTGAGGGTCAAATCGATAACTGTAGGCCTTAATCTATCATTGACATATGTTCACTGTTGCATGTGTAGATCAAGTCACCTCCTGTGGCCAGATTGACCATTGAAGGGTAGTGGAATAGCTGTTAAATGGTTTGTAAATCTGTTGTCTGTAGGGCAGGCCAGTGTCCTCTGCGGGGCACGTTTCTCCCTCGTCAATTACAGGGGCAGTCACCGCGAGACAGGGGAATAGATGCTGCCCATCACTCAGTGTCTAAAAGACTCGCTTATAGAGAGAGATGTGCAGGAATGGAAAACAAGAGTCACCAAAGAATGAAAAACACAGGGTGACGAGGCCCAACACAGAATCTGTGCCCCCAAGAACAAGATTTGTAGATTTTCCATAAAATCAATAAAGAAAAATGTGAAAAAAAACACACTTACATGTCTGTTCCAGAATGTAAAAAATTGAGTATTTTCTGATTCTTCAAAAAAAAAAGGCTGTCTCAGAGGAATGGAAGCAACCTCCGCAACTGCATTGTTCATGGTTTTTCTTTTTTCATAAGGCTATGCCCTTCTTGTTTTACACTTCATGCATGTGGAGCACTTATTTAATTCTGTCCCTGACCCATTCGACATAAAGGCCGCGACCCGAACTGCACCTGCGTTAAATCTACTACATCAGGTAGACAAAAATGTTCTCATGTAACAAGCAATCAAACCAACATTAGGCATTCTGAGTTTATGCATTTAAGAAACAAATGCCCTGTTTACACCTGGTATTAAGATGCATTTTGGTTGATCGGATCACAAGTGGATGCCGTTAAATACAGGTGTGAACGGGGTCTAAAACGTTTTGAGCTTGTCCACTTTCGACCACTTCCAGAGTAGTCGAAAACACATTCGACCGGATTGCTTTCATAGTGTGGGCGTTCATGTGGTCAAATGTGTTCGAACAGCCATAAAAGCCTGTCTACGCCAACTAACTTAATATGTAGACAATTATGGGAAGCACGCTAGCCAGATGCTGAAAACCCAAGTTTGATTTGAAGATGAAAAACGTACCAAGCACAATGTTCTCTCGCCATTCCTGATTTCTAAGCGCACTCACAGCATTTGCCGTGGTTTACTGGTATCAGAGCAGAAACAAAAGCTGCTGCTCTCGTATGTTTTTCGTCGTCTCTGGGCGTGTTCATAATATGTAAATGCTCAAGCTTATTTTGTCAATTATATTGAAAGATCTGAAAAAAACCAATACATTTACCCGCCCATAGACCCTCCCCTCGAAGACATCAGAACAGAAGTGGTTTAAAGTGGAGAAAAGAGATTAATTAAAACACCAGGTGTAAACAGGTAAGTGTTTGTCTCATCTACTTGTGATCCGATTGACCAAAATGTATCTTAATACCAGGTGTAAGCAGGGCCATAGACCCGAAGCCCAACATGGTAATACATAGTTTTATTAACAAAGTTCGGAAGGAGCATGTTCAGATAATTAACCTAATTAACATGGGAGAAGCTCATTCAGGTAATCAACTCAATTAGCTTTAGGAGGTGTATATATACAGCAGACTTACCTCTGTTCTATGACAGTTTTCCAACATCCCTCCACCACCCCATCTCCTCACTTCTAATTATTCCTCTCCCTAACCTAGGATGGGGAGAACTTTGGGTTCGGGCCAAATTCCAAGCTCGGAGCTCTCTCCATGGACATCACACCAAATACACAAAACCTTTACTCTATTTAATTATATGTAAGTGTGAACTTGTGAATTAACATACCGGTAAAAAATGATCTACATCATGTAAACTATTTGCCCATTTAGGCTATTTTGAACAAATGTGCATAAATCACACCATAGGCTGTACAGACGCTTGAAGGTCTCCAAAAATTAAAAGAACAATAGCCAAATATGAGCCTTTACTGTCATATCGGGGATATTTTAGCGGATTCACTCTGCATTTAAATGCAGTTGTCTCTCCTGAAACTCTACAGTGTTGGCTATTCGTGGTCATCTTAGCAGCATGAAAAATAAAACTTTTATTCAAATTGTGAATAGATTATATACAGAAAGCAAGTTGAGTAAAGAGTGCTCGTTTTATAACGACAGAAGCTGTCAGTCACTTCAGTTGCAGTGCGATTGGCTACAATTCTCAACGCTGTAAACCACGTTGTAATTAGAAACCTTTGTTGCAAGCAGTGCTGATGCTGGATACAAGTGAGAAATAAAAGCTGTCTTAGAAAGCCTCTCGTCCAATCAGATTCGAGGATCGGAACTAAGAGCTTTGCAAGTAACATTAACCCAACACGATTATTGTCAGGTTAATGTTCTGTCATCTGGACCCTTATTTTGACATTCTGTTTTCTTTAGTTCCTGTTTCCCTGCTCTGTTTATTTTTGGTTTCATTGGTTACTGATTTTGTCCTCGTTTGTTGCTATAATTTGTTAGTTAACTACATGGATCATTAGTTTCACATATGTCCAGTATACTTTCCTTTGTTCTACCCCTGTGTTTGTTGTTCTTTGTCAGTTCTTATGCATTGTGTGGTTTGCGTTATTCTCCTATTCAGGAGAAGGAGTGTTCATTCAGATTATAAATAAAGCCTGTTTTGTTTTTTTAATCTCCTTCGTGTTCGTGTCTGCTGACCACATCGTAACACTTATTTATATAGCAATAAATAAATAAAAAATAGCAGCCCTATGCACACCAACTGTTCTGCTCTCTGTCAGAGACCATAAATGCACTGAGTAGCAATTAGAAAGTGCTGGACTGCAATAAACATGATCTCTGTATCTATATCTTTCTTTCTCTGTCTCTTCCCCTATACTTCACTAATTAAAGTCCATTAAGAATGACATTAGTGACCAGGAGCTTCCTCATGCACAGTGAGGTAAAAATAACCCAATTAAGCTCAGAGTCAGTCAGACATGATCAAATACAGGAAGTTTGATTTTGGTATCTAAAGTCTCTCTCAGGTAGCTACCATTCTGTAGATTTTTTTTGTGTGTGTTTTCTGCTGATGCCCCTGAATTAGAGTATGCAAAATGAATTGGAGAGGGCTAAAATATACCCCTGAGGTACACCATGCTTATCTGGGTCATTCCTACAACAAACGTTTTAATGTTCTCACAATACTGTATATCTCATAATGTTCTCTTAATATTTTGGTTAAAACATTGAACTCTCAATTTTTACAAATGGTAATCATATTAATTTATTTTATTGCAAAGTCACTTTTAAGTGAATTTTATGTTTCAACTTTATTTCTGATGCACTATAAGAGAAATTTTGGTTTTGTATTACCATATTTGGTCCAACTTTATATTAAGTGGCTTTAAGTACTATGTACTTACATGTACTTACATTGAAATTAATAATTTGATACAATGTACTTATTGTGTAACTACATGTTTTTACATTGTACTTACATTTTAAAAATTCCTGCATGTAATTACAGCTGTAATTAATTTATGTAATTACATTTGTAATTACACAGTTGACCCTGCCCTTACACCTTAAACCTACCCAATCCACCTCACCTGTCCCTAACCTTACCCGTATCACACCTCAATAGCAGCAAAAGTGTTTTAGAATACAACATGAACACAATAAGTACATTGTACTTATTTTTTTTATGTAAGTACATAGTACTTAACGCCACTTAATATAGATCCATTTTTTTTTTAAGAAATATTCCAAATGTTTCAGAATTTTTCCTCCTTTGTTTCCAATGTTTCAAACAAATGGGGATGCAGCCTAATAGTTGACTAAATGTTAGTTGACGAGAAGAGGCTTAGTCGACCAACATTTTATTAGTCAGTATTAGTCGTAGAAAAAATAAACTTGAGTTTTTTTTCCCTTTATCGTCTACCACCTGTAAACTGTTTGTGTCTTAAGGACTGGTCATAAGGAGGTGCAACTACAATAATAGTTTATGGTTCATTGAACAAGCATGAAGATTTCATAATTTCATCCTTTCCAATGTGTCTATAAATCTTATTTGGATTTTACAAAATTATCTTTAAAATACAGTATACTGAAAAAGGACCCTTTTTTTGCTGAAAATAGCTGCAATATATTATTTTCTTCCCTACTGTGACATATATCCCAGTGAAACGGCTTCTTGAACGAAAAAAAAAAAAAAAAATCTGATATGATCGACGTCTTATTTCATGATAAGAGTAATTTTAAATGTCAGTGAAATGTCACAATTATCAGTACTTCAGCAAAAACTAATACTAGGTTAATTAATGCAAGTAATAGTCCTCAAAACATTTAAACAAGACAAGTAAACAGCCAGCAATACAATAAAAACAAATAAATTACAAACAAAACCAACAAAAAATACAACAGAACAAAAATAAAAAAATATAGTGCTTTAGGTTTTTCATGAAGATGTACTAACAGTGGTATTCAGATAAGAAAGCTTACAACATAAATTGAATAAAGTAACCAAATGTAAAATAACACTGCTGTATACATTCAATATAGACTAATCCTTATTAAAGCTACAGTTTATTTATTCAAGAGCAGTGGCTTTATTCATTCACAGCTTTAATGTGCTTTTTTTTCTCTTTTTTTTTAATAACACTATTTAATATCAAGCACATCCCACAGTTTAGCAACAATCATTTATTTGGCTGATTTGGATTTGTTTCTCAAGTTTGGGCTTTTAGGGAGGTGCGCGGGAGCAGCACAATATTCGTTTCACGCCGATTATCTTGTTTTAAGAATTGCTGGAAGCTGAAATCGAAAATCAATTACGATCAATCGCACAGCCCTAAAATAGACTATAATAGTATGAAATTATTGAACAAATTGAAATGATAATCTGAATCAGCCCGGTCTCACCCCAAAACGTCACATACTTGACCAAACGGCAATATACGACGAAAAGGGTACCCCTAAAATGTCCATATGAGACGAAGACATAAGCGCACCAGCAGCGCCTCTTAGCGGTACCCTAACGCATACCTAAACCTACCCATAACCCGAATAGTCACATACGGACGTTTTAGGGGTACCCTTTTCGTCGTATATTGCCGTTTGGTCAAGACGCGTCAGTATGTGACGTTTGGGGGTGAGACTGTTATCTGAATTTAATTTAATATTATAATATAATAATAAATAATATAGATATAGTTGTGGTATTATATTATAGAAAATTTGTAGAATGCAGAAATGACCCATTTATTACAATAATTTTTACGGGGAATCAAAGAATTGACCCAAGTTTCATGCAACCCTCCTGAAATTCAGAGTTTCCATGTTCCATGTTCGGAAACCCAATACGATTGAATTCCGTTAGCTCAGTTGGTGACGAAAAGCAGAAGCCCTCAATCTTGTAATCTGGTCTTCTTTCAGCGACTTTAAAGCTTTCAGCCCTTCTACAATTGATGGTCTCAACATCAAAGTCATCTTCAAAGTGAGGCCTTGTTACTGAGTCTTTGTTATTAAGGCTAACAGAAAAAACCCTCCAATCGTACCATATGCTGAACACAAGTAGAGAAGAAAGCACTGTAATGTTCACTTTGTTAAATTCAAGTAGCCATTACTCGATCACTAATCTGTGCTTGGATCATCCTTTAGAGAAAACATTGACCTGATGGGTATTTACAAGAATTTCCTTCCCCTTAGAAACTAAGAACCATTTTCAGTAGCATTACATTATCTATTTTCATAATATTTTCATGTACAGTTTTCATAATCTTTTGGTTACCTGTAGTACAGACGGTGATGGTAAGATGTCAGAAAGATCGTATATGCAATCTGAACGCACACAAACGCCATAATGTTGTAATATGAGTGGAAAACTCAAGATTTTCTTTGATTTCCGAGTTTTCCCAGAGTTTCCGACTTGGGTAAGTGAGAAAATGTTGCATTTGTTCAAATGTAAGAAATTATTATTATTAAATTTACAATAAAATTAGCCAAGTAGTATACAAAACACCATAGCATAGTACAATTGCAATAGATTATATTACTATTAAATGTATAGCATTTTCATGAATTGAACAAAAACTAGATTTCTCTATATTTGGAGGAGCGATTGTTTGGGTGGCTCGCCAATATATTTGATTTCTCTAATACATAAAATAAGTAAGCTTGACCAGAGTTTTTGTGGGGAGAATATTTTATTGAAGGTAGTAGTGTAGCACAGTTCTTCAGCAGCGATGTTTGTATGTCGTTCTTCAAAGAATCTTAACCCAAAGTTATGTCTGTTTGACAGGACTTTATACATGAAGACAAAAGGACTACATACAATAGAAAACTGTTAGGAACTCCCAAAGGAGATTATCTACATTGCAATCTACTCTGAGCAATGTTGTTTCCTTGTCATTCACACCCATCAGTTTCACAACCATACGTGAAAGTGAAAAAGTATAATAGGACCTTTAAAAAATCTTAAGTAGAGTGTAAAAAAAAAAAAATCAGTATTTTTTGTAGAAAAGGTACAAGAGAATGTAATGAATGCGATCTTCCAATTAATTCAGTGTTCTCTTTCTTCTAAAGTTTGACAATGCTACTCTTCTATTTAATCATTCGATAATGAAAGGCTACATAATTTAAGAACTAGCATGCTAACATCCCACTATTGTGAAAGGCAGTTAAACTAACATATTTGCTAATAGTGTGGACGCTAAAATCCCTGATATACTCTGCATTTTTTTTTTTAGCGAAAGAAAACTAAACCTTTTTTTTTAGCGATGTGGATATGTTTGCACGAGCTCTCAGCAATTTGCGGTTACACTTTATTTTAAGGTATCGTTGTTACAGTGACATTTAAGTACTGACTGAGTAATATTAAGTAACTACATGTACTTACTATAGGGTAAGGGTAGGATTAGGGTTTGGTTCAGGGTTAGTTGCATGCAATGATGCATCATTTATAGTTATTACTATAGTAACTACATGTAACATATGTAACAATGGCACTGTAAAATAAAGTGTTACCCAATTCGGTACTCTAGTAAAGTTGCATCACACATTTTATTTAGTACTTATTACAATAGATTGTTTAAAAGACAAAAGCTTTACATTATTGAGAAATCATGGGAAAGCAGTGTCAGTGTCTCTTTCAATAAGAATTACAACTTCAATATCTACCATAAAGTGTCTCTCTAATGTATGTTTTAACTCATAAGCATCTAACTGACAAACTGAACAGTAGAAAAGGAACCTGAAAAGATGTCCATGTCAAATGCGGCAGAGCCTCATCACACACTTACCTACATAATCACCATGGAGCAATGGTAGTCCAAGGGTGTTTACCAGCCAGAGCGAACTTTTCTGGAAAGTTTGCTTTGGCAAGCTGTTTCAAACTGTCACACCAGTTAATTCTTCAACTTCGCTTAAAGTATATCGGGGCCTTAATACCCAACACTGCCTAGTGATAATCAAACATTCTCTTCTGAAATGTTTGGTCAGAGTGTAGTTAATGCTTTTATTCAACAGAATATTTTAACTTGAATGTTTCAACCCTGTCTCCTGAGTGGTCGAATTAATATGAACAAGATGGCAAAATCGTATGAAATTGCTTGAGTTGGGACATATAAAATCGATAAATTCCAACCATTTATCCTATATATTACAATTTTGCCGTCTTTAATGAATTATTTAGCTTCAATGCAAATATCTACTTATTGTTAGCCTGGATTTAGTTGAACCTTTATCTCCAGTTTCAGAGTAGCTTTCCCAACACTGTTATGGACAAAGTAATCTCTAATGTGCTGCCTAGATGAAGTGTTTTGTGTGTGTGTGTGTGTGTGTGTGTGTGTGTGTGTGTGTGTGTGTTGGGGTTTGGGTGGGCGCTTCTAAATGTCACCAGGTGCATTAGCATTTAGCTGGACTAGCAGCATGTCAATCCTGTTTTATCTTTCCCCACCCTCTCTTTCCATCCCCCCACACCCCCACACCCATTTTCTTTTTGACCCCTTGATAAGCCAGAAAGAATGAGTGCATTATCAGAGGCCAGCCACTCCAAGTGATGAGTAATTACTCATCTTTAGCCAAACACATGGCACACACTCTAATTACAGGCCACACCATCCACACGTCACTCACTTGCCTGTGATATTAAGAGTCTGCCTGCCATTTAGAGCTCATAGGTCTAATCTGTCGCTTTGAGCAGGATCTGTATTCATACTCTGAGGGTTCTTTGTCTTTAGCCATGCTTCAGTTAGTACAGGGTAGCTATATTCACACTGAAAGTCTATTCAGTTCAAAGCATAATAGTTACATCTAAAAAATAGACCTCATTAGCTGTATAATAATTCCAAAAACTGTCAGTCTGCTTTCCTGAGGCAGTGATGTTTTAAAATCTGTTCAGCTGCTATTACTAAGCAAGTCAAATGTAATAAACTCACTTAGCAAAGGTTTGAACAATTACTGCTTTTTGTTATTTATTATGCATTTGCATGAAAGAAAAATAAAACCCTACTACATCGTTGTCACAAGCTCAGCAGCTCTGTTCACCATGCCTGTCTCCTCAGCACTACACTTCCCAGAATCCTTCCCGCTCACCAGCTGCACACACTCCACTATCACCCGCACCTGCCAGCAATTACCCTCATTATATTATCTCACCCTATATCAGCAGTCACCATCCACACCACACTTATCTGGTCTCGTCGTTACTATCTAACGCTAGCCTGGCCGTGTTCTATCTACATGTTGCCAGCAGCCATGTCACCCTGTAGCCCAAGATTGGTTGCCCACTGAAGCTAAGCAGGGTTGAGCCTGGTTAGTACCTGGATGGGAGACCTCCTGGGGATAACCAGCTGCTGGAGGAGGTGTTATTGAGGCCAGTAGGGGGTGCTCACCCTGTGGTCTGTGTGGGTCCTAACACCCCAGTAAAGTGGTGGGGACGCTATACTGTCAAAGAGCACCGTCCTGAGGATGGGACGTTAAACCGAGGTCCTGACTCTCTGTGGTCATTAAAAATCCCAGGATGTCTTCGAAACGAGTAGGGGTATAACCCCGGCATCCTGGCCAAATTTGCCCAGTGGCCTCTGTCCATCATGGCCTCCTAATCATCCCCATATATACTCATTGGCTTCATCACTCTGTCTCCTCTCCACCAATAAGCTGGTGTGTGGTGGGTGTTCTGGCGCAATATGGCTGCCGTTGCATCATCCAGGTGGATGCTGCACATTGGTGGTGGTTGAGGCGATTCTCCCCTTCCATGTAAAGTGCTTTGAGTGCAGAGAGAAGCGCTATATGAATGTAATGAATTATTATTATTATTATTATTACGTGTTCTACCTACCTGGTATGCTTACCTGAGATTATTGGTGGGCAGATCAAGACTTCGTGGAACACTGAAACAGTTGAAGCAAATGTTCCATATTGTGTCGAGGCTTCGAAACAATCCAAGACCCGTCTCCACGGTGACCCCTAGTGGTCAGAACAGTGTAAATGCAACAAAAACCCGGGCCAAACATGCAGAAAAACACCTTTTACAAAGTTTTTGTTGAAAGTAAAATCTTTCAAATGCAAAAGCAAATATAGCAGACAATATAATAACAGTGACATTGAGGCGCCGGCGCGCGCGTTCACTTGCATTGCATTGTTAACAGTATTTCTTTAAAGCGAATTTCATTTTGTACAAATTGTATCTTCATTTTAATAAATGTTTCATCAACCAATTGCATGTATTTAATAAATAAAAAGTATATAGCAGACAATATAATATCCATGACATGGAGGCGCCAGTGCGCCGCATTCACTTGCATTGCATATTGAACTAGAGTGCATCTCATCGTAAATGAATGAAACTCAGCGTAGGCCTATTCCTCATACATTAGCATTAAATATCTTTGCTGCATCCTTTCTAGAACAGAGAAGGGCTTTCTTGCGGCTCGCATCAGCAGAGCATTGCATTGTCCATAGACCGCAAAACAATCAGCGGATGGCGTTGGTGCGGATGGTGCGGATGATGAGTTTTGTGATGCGGTTGTGTCTGCTCATTTATTCAAACTAAGTTGTCCTAACGTCTGTTAGAATTTGACATAAAAAGTGATGCATACATCTACAAATGTCCATATATAGGTGAAAATGCCCCTGGAAATCAATTTAAGATGGCAAATGTTACCCCTTAATAAAAAAAAAAATGTCACTGCTGTGAACTGACCACTGCATAGAATATGAAAAATCTTCGTCAGTCAGCTGTCAACAACAGGCCTAAACCAGCCATGGCACCAAGCACAGAAACACAATCAGTAAAATATTATCTAATTTTTATCAACAAAACTTTGAAAATATTGGGACATATTTTGCCAATATTGCACACCTCTAATGCATGGTATTAATTTTGATTTCCTCGGGTCTTAAAAAGGACTTAAAAAGCCTTACATTTGACTTTATTCAATGGCATGGTGTGCAGAAACCCTGGTGTTCTGGTTCTCTAGATTCCCGTTCTCCTTCCACATCTGCCACGGAAAGAACTCAGAAAGTTAACCGTCAAGCTAAGTTATCTGCAAACTCCCCATCTGCTGTGATACTCACCAGTGATACTCTCCCACTTCTTCTCTGGTATCTGCAAATAAAGAACTGTACTTTGCTACTTACCTTGTTGTCTCCTTCGGTTGCATGACAATCATGGCATGGCAAGTATCATACCATAGTATATACATATAGTAGTCATTTGAATAGTTTTGAAAATGCTACCTTGTTTTATTTATGTGGACCATATAAATACATGGATTTCAGTACCATGTTATATTTCTAAGTAACAGTTTTAATAAATAATACCTTGACTGTACCAAAGTACTGTCACGGTACCTTTTTTAAAGGTTATAAGTGGATGGTTTTGTCAGCTTTCTTTCTTTCTTTCTTTCTTTCTTTCTTTCTTTCTTTCTTTCTTTCTTTCTTTCTTTCTTTCTTTCTTTCTTTCTTTCTTTCTTTCTTTCTTTCTTTCTTTCTTTCTTTCTTTCTTTCTTTCTTTCTTTCTTTCTTTCTTTCTTTCTTTCTTTCTTTCTTTCTTTCTTTCTTTTTTTCCCTCCCTCTCTCTCTCCCTCCCTTCCTTCCTAATGGACAGTACAATTGGGTGAAGAAATAATTTGTGAGTGGGCTATTTTGAATTGGACCAGTAATAAAACACCTAGCAACAAGCCAGAACACCAAGCAAACACATGGCAACATGCTAAAACACTTTAGCATCTACACAGCAACACCCTGACAACCACCGACACTGGGTAAATAATTGGCTTTTAAACTATTTTCACTCTGTAATATGTAATTTGTTGAGTGAAATTTACTTGCAATTTCTAGGAACTGCAGTGTCGCATCAAATTAAACCTACAATTTTGACAATTGTATACTACAATCGTATTTGCTTTCTTTTTAAACATGCTACTCCAAACTTTGTTTTATTTATAATTTACAACTTAAAAAAAACAAAAAAACATTATTCAATCTAATTGAATGTTGCTATTTCCAAGTACTTAATTGATAATAATAATATGCAAAATCATCTGTTGTTTGCCCAATTGTGTTTTGTAAATCCTCTAGCCTCTAGTTTTGTTCATGAAGGACTTTTGTTCCCTTTCAGACAGCTCTGATTCCCACTGGCTATCAAATAGACACTTGCATACGTGCGTACACTTAAACACACCGTTGTGTTTACTTGGGATCAGACAGCACTGTGTGTGTCAACAGTGGTTTGCGGGGATTGAGTACAGTGCCGTCTTGCAGTGTATTTTTCTGATGGCATTAGGCAGTGTATTGAGTGGCATGGCAGAGAGAGGTTAATTATGTTTTTATGTGTGTGTTGAAGTGGTGGATGTAAAATTATTGCATTTCGTTAAGCTCTTTAAACAGATAACCACTGTGTCTGTCTACCTTGGGGATAATCTGGAGCAGTTATAGCATAACTTATCCTGCTGGGTTTGCATAACTATTTAGCCCTGTCTAATTCCAACAGCTATTAATATAACACACCTCTGTTTGTCTTTACTATAATACATCCATATTAACCTAATCACTTAGAGGAAGTGGTGTTATAGAAAACGGGCAGTATCTATCACCCGAGGGGTTTCATAGATTTCATAAGCAGTCAATGAAGACCAGATCTAAACGTGCTTATGGTTTTGAATGGAGAGAAAGGAGAGACAGAAAATAAAGAGGAAATAAAACTGTATTATACATAATACTACAACAAAATCCAATTTATTGGTTTATATGTGATAAAAAAAAAGATCAGATTATAGGATTATTTAAAACATAATAAAGTGTATATATAATTATTATTATTATATAATAATATAATAATAAATATAATTTAAAAACATTTTTATATATGAGAGAGAGAGAGAGAGAGAGAGAGAGAGAGAGAGAGAGAGAGAGAGAGAGAGAGAGAGAGAGAGAGAGAGAGATTTCCTCTCTACAGTACTGACTGCTTTTGAAGTTGTTAATTAAACCTGCAACCATCTGGTTGTTCGATGATCTACAAGGGAAAATCTCAGCAATGAGTGAGATAAGTGGACTGACAGCATGAATAAATAAACAAACGGATGAATACATAAATGAAGTGGATGGATACCCACTCTTAGTTCTTTTGTTGTTGTGAAGGAGAAACATGAAACCTCATTAGTGCAATTTCCTTCTGTATTACCTTGGAGATATTTATTCCTTGTGTGTGTGTGTGTGTGTGTGTGTGTGTGTGTGTGTGTGTGTGTGTGTGTGTGTGTGTGTGTGTGTGTGTGTGTGTGTGCAGGTATGCATTTAAACTGAAACAAAATTATTTGATAAAATATAGCTAATGTGTTGAAAGTCAACTAATGTATTTAATTATTATGAAGAGGTGTTTTTTAACATGATAGAGCCGGATATGTGCATAATACTTCCTTAAAATGTCAATTAAATCTATGTATACATTACATATTGGGTGTCATTTTGTAATGTATGCATCATTTATAGCCTCACATACTGTATTAGTTTTTAATATAGGCAGTTTTTGCTTCTGTATTAATTGTATTTTTATTTACCTCACTTTCTTTGCGATGTTGCACAGGCAGGGCAAATAAATACAATTTTACCCACATGAATATTCATGAGCAAGGTTCCACTCGCGCATATTTCATTTTATTAAATACCCACACAGTGCGTTTATGAAGTGTAATCAGGACAGGGATTATGAAAACCTATGAGTGATCATATTAATACTGACACAGAAATCCCTGGAAAACACAAAAGCTGAAGAAATGAATGTGATGAGAGGCTGCAGTGTGATTGTTTAATCTTTTTGTATTTTATTTTCCATGCGGTGAGATACATTTTTGCTCTAATGTTTTTATGAGGTGCCAAACATTAGACTACAGTGAATGTGGAAAAACAATGAATATCTGATTAAAAATGTGTGGTTGTGGTTCTTCTTCTGTCCTCTGCAATAATTCATTTGCACCCTTGTCATTGCCTACAATTACTGTACTTTATTAAAATAAAGTAATTTAACAAGATGAAGTAATTGACCGATATGTAAGCCAGATCAAGATGATATGATTAGATGATTGGAGATGAGTGATAAGTGGCTGATAACCATGCGCAATTTGTGCAATTATTGGGATATTTCATCTCATTATCCTGTGAACTTTAAAATATCTCTTGTTAAAACTTAACAATAATGTTTCATTTGTTAACATTAGTTAACATAAACTTAGAACGAACAATACTTCTACAGCATTTAGTGTTATTGGTTAATGGTAATCTCAGCATTACTAATACATTATTAAAATCAAAAGTTGTATTTGTTAACATTAGTTAATGCGCTGTGAACTATATGAACATTTTTATTACCTAACATTACCAAAGGTTAATAAATGCTGTAAAATATTGTTCATTGTTAGTTTGTTAGTTAATGCATTACAACTAATCTTTCATTGACCCTATAAAGTGTTTCCAATCTCTTTAACAGATGTCAATTCATTGGTTCATTGCTTTCAGGATCTGTCTTGTTATGTGATTAGTCTTGGTGTAAACAGTGGGGGAAATAAGTATTGAACACGTCACTATTTGTCTCAGTAAATATATTTCCAAAGGTGCTATTGACATGAAATTTTCACCAGATGTTGATAACAACCCAAGGAATCCATACATACAAAGAAACCAAACCAAATAAGTTCAGATATTAAGTTATGTGTAATAATGTGAAATGACACAGGGAAAAAGTATTGAACACATGAAGAAAGGAAGGTGCAAAAAGGCATGCAAAGCCAAGACAACAGCTTAAAACTATTAGTAATTAAAAAGCAATCCAGCCCCCTGTCCGTGCAAATTAATAACTGCTGGTTCAGTCCCAACGGATTGTCTACAAAAAGGTCTCATTGCCAAGGTGTCACACAAGACACATCTCATGATGGGTAAAAGGAAAGAGCTGTCTCAAGACCTTCGCAACCTAATTGTTCCAACACATAATGATGACATTGGTTATAGGCACCATTCTAAGCTTCTAAATTTTCCAGTGAGCACTGTTGGGGCCATAATGCGGAAGTGGAAAGACAATCATTTCACCATAAATTTGTAATATAAAACAAAATAATCAGAAGAGTTGTCCAAGAGCCAACAGGCAAGGTAGAAAAGTTTTTTTTTTGCACAATTCACACCCAGCGGTAGCCTGATTCAGGAAAAAAATATCCGAATGCTCCACGTGAAACTTCGTTCTTCCGAACTTTTACCATTGTGTCAATTCTTAATTGATTTAGATTAATAAGCGCGAGGGAGTGAGAGAGAGCAAGACAGTTTGAAGATGCGCGTGTGCGTGACCGGGCCTCTCTCTCTGCTCGTTCTTTCAGTAATATGCGATTTTCCTCAGACATAAATTTTTCTCCCACACAAAAACAGAATTTTATTCCTAATATGTAAAATTCCGCGAAATTCCGCATTGACACTGGATTCCGCGTTAATTTGCCAATTCCGCGATTCCGTGATCACGGAAATTATAGGGCCCTACTAATGAGAATAACAGAAGGCAGCATATTTGACTTATGAACGAATAGGTGCTTAACAGTGTTAACAGTCAGGATAGACCTCAGTCAGCCTGAACTGTAGAGTAAAATAGGTGCTTAAGACAGTATAACAGTCAGGATAGACCTCAGTCTGCCTGAACTGTAGAATAAAATAGATGCTTAACACAGTTTAACAGTCAGGATAGACCACCGTCAGCCTGAACTATAGAAAAAAATAGATGCTTAACACAGTTTAACAGTCAGGATAGACCTCCGTCAGCCTGAACTATAGAATAAAATAGGTGTTTAACACAGTTAGGGTTGGGAACCGAAAACCGGTTCTTATCCAAAACACAGGTAGTGTTTTTTGAAAAATACCAGAACCATGCGAAATTCCTAAGTTTCGGTTCCAAAAACGGTTCTGGGCCGATGTGTGGGTGAAGTGCTGGGAACTTATCCTTTAATAGCAACGTCTCACACTCACCTAATGAATATTAAAATAGTAATGAAAGCACTCACGCTACTCATATACGTTTTGAGAGAGAGAGAGAGAGAGAGAGAGATCTCGATTCAAACACCCACGCGATCTTATTCCTAAATGACAAAAACTTCACACCGGAACATTCAAATCTGTTTGCGCTGTCACTGAGAGAGCAGTTGTCAATATGAAACAGCTTTACTTTCACAATCTTTTCAACAACACACTACAGTATCGGTATTTCGGTGTTACAAATATTCAAATGATCACAGAAGTACTGAAATAAATTTTTATAGTTCGAGAATAAACACTGATGTCTACAAGAGCAACCAGAATAAATCACCTTTTGAAAGTCGCTTCAAATAACGAAAATTCTCTTCAGAATTTACTAAATGTATATAATGTGCGAGTACATCATGAATGCCTTTTTTCAAACCGTGTTTTTGTCTTATCCTGAATCACTACAGTAAGCCTGTAATAAGCGTTTATACTCGGACTACTTTACACCAGCACCGCTGCGGAGTAGCACAGTGACCTGCCAGTGACTGATACGTCCGCGATAAGTAATGTGATATGGCTCAGCTTGTCAGTTAACTACGGCTCTGTGTTGTAAATGCCGCTCCATCTGAAAGCAGGTGATGGCGATTTGCTACTAATCAAGGAACCGGTTTTGCTGACGAGATGCGCCTAACAATGTCATGTGATATATCGCCCAGCCCTACCCTAAACACAGTATAACAGTCAGGATAGACCTTAGTCAGTCTGCACTGTAGAATGACAACTGGACTGAGCACAGTCCACTCTGTACAAGAATGCTAAGCATAATACGCAGTCTGGTCGGAGCTGAGTCAAGCAGAGCTGCAGATATTTTGTTTAGACTGATAACAGTCTATCCTGTAGGGCAGGAACTTCTAGGTTGTAAAACCTTACAAATGTAGATGGGGAGGCCCAGCCTGCCACCATACAAATACCTTGAAGTGAGACCCTACTGGACCAGGCCCACGAAGAGGCCATGCCCCTGGTGAAATGGGCTCTAACGCCCAAAGGGCAACAAAGGCTTTTGGACGTATAAGCCAACGTGATAGCACCAACTATCCACCTAGAAAGGCTCTGTTTCGAGGTAGCTAGCCCTTTAGCGCGGCCACCGAAAGAAACAAAGAGCTGTTCTGACTGTCTGAAGGCAGCAGAACGTTCAACGTAAATTCTCAGCGCCCTGACCGGGCAAAGGAGATTCACGTCCTTCTCGCTGTCAGACCCAGGGAGAGCTGACAGGGAAATAACTTGCGCTCTGAAAGGGGTGGAAAGCAGATTGGGGACATAGCCATGTCTCGGTTTGAGGATGACTTTGGAGTCATTAGGCCCAAACTCAAGGCATGTGGCGCTCACAGAGAGCGCATGCAGGTCACCCACCCGCTTGACAGAGGCGAGACCCATCAAGAAAACGGTTTTAAGCGAGAGATACCGTAGATCCACAGACTGTAGAGGTTCGAAGGGGTTACCTTCCATGGCCTCCAGGACCGTGGAAAGGTCCCATACAGGAACCAAAGGGGGTCGAGGAGGGTTTAACCTCCTTGCCCCTTTAAGGAAGCAGATGATAAGGTCGTTCCTACCCAGTGACTGGCCATGCGTTGGTTTTATAAACGCAGCTATGGCTGAAACGTACACTTTGAGCATGGAGGGGGACCTGCCCTTGTCCAAAAGCTCTTGTAGGAAGGAGAGAATCTCCGTCACCCCACAGCATTGTGGATCCAAGTTTCGAGCCGAGCACCAGCCGGAGAATACTGACCATTTGGAAGCATAGAGCCGTCTAGTAGGCGCTCTAGCCTGCGTAATCGTGTTTAACACTCCTACTGGGAGGTCAACGAGTATCCGTTGATAGCCCATACATGCAGGGCCCAAAGCTTGGGGCGTAGATGCCAAATCGCACGCTTGGCCTGAGAGAGGAGATCCTTCCTCAACGGAAACCAGCTCCGGGAACCAAACTTGGTTCCTCCAAAGCGGTGCTACGAGGAGCACAGAGCATTTGTTCTCCCATATTCGTTTGATTACCTGTGGTAACAACGAAACTGGGGGAAACGCATAGAGCGGGCGGCTGGGCCAGTTGTGGGCCAGCGCGTCCCTGTTTTTTGTAAAAAATATTGGGCAATGAGCGTTGTCTAGTGACGCGAAGAGGTCGACTTCCGCCCTGCCGACCACAGTAACTGGACTACTTGAGGGTGAAGGGACCATTCCCCTGGGGGAACGTTGTCCCTGGACAGCATGTCTGGACCTACGTTCAGACAGCCTGGCACATGCGCCACACTCAGCGAGCGCAGGTTGTGCTGAGACCACACGAGGAGGCGTTCCGCCATTGCGTGAAGGTTCTGTGATCTGAGACCGCCCTGGCGGTTTATGTAGGACACCACCGACATGTTGTCCGTGCGGACTAAGACGTGATGGCCCTTTAAGAGGGGAAGAAAGTACCCCAAAGCGTTCTCGACTGCTTTCATCTCCAGACAGTTTATGTGTAAGCACTTCTCTTGGCCTGACCACCGGCCAAAAGTCGGCCTGCCCTCATAGAGGGCGCCCCAACCTGAGTTGGAGGCATCTGTCGAGACTACTTTCAGTTTCGAGACCGCTCCCAGATCCACGCCTGACTGATACCAGTCGGTCGCCTTCCAGGGCTCCAGAGCTGTGACACATTTCTGGGTTACCTTGAGGCATGCATGACCGGAGGCCCATGCCCAACGAGGGACTCGCGTCTTCAGCCAGTGCTGAAGTAGGCGCATGTGAAGCAAGCCCAGCCGAAGCAATGCTGAGGCTGAGGCCATAAGGCCTAGCATCCTTTGAAAACTTTTGAGAGGAGTGACATTGCCAACCTTGAATTCGCAGAGCGCGCTGTGACGTAAGCCGCGCTGTCATTGACACTGAGTCTAAATCTGTTCCCAGAAAAGAGATTTTCTGGCTGGGAGACAGCGAACTCTTGGTCCAATTGACTTTGAGACCCAAGCCTGCTAGATGGCTAGTAGTAAAGCCTTGTGTGTTATCAGTTCCACCTCTGACTGCGCTAGAATTAGCCAGTTGTCCAAATAGTTCAGCACACACATACCCCGTTGTCTCAGGGGAGCGAGCGCCGCGTCCATGCACTTCATAAATGTACGGGGTGCTAAAGACAGGCAGAACGGAAGGATGGTGTACTAATAGGCCTGGCCCTCGAAGGTGAATCTCAAGAAAAGCCTGTGACGGGGCGCTATTTGTATCTGAAAATAAGTATTCTTCAGATCCACTGAAATAAACCAGGATTTGTCTTGTCGTGAGCATTCTGAACGATCTCTTCATAAGGGCTTTGTTCAAACTCCTGAGATCCAGGATGGGTCTGAGACCCCCATTCTTTTTGGGTACTAGGAAGTACCGGCTGTAGAAGCCCGACTCGCTCTGTGTCAGAGGGACGGTTTCTATGGCCCCTTTTTTCAGCAGTTTCGCTATCTCGGCGCGAAGTAGATGGGCTACTTCGCCTTTCACCGTAGTTTTGACCCTGGCTCGAAAGCGCAGAGGTCTGCGAGCGAACTGCAGCGAGTAGCCTCGCTTTATAATGTTCAACACCCATTCTGACGCGCCCGGGATCATTTCCCATGCTTTTGCACGTATGGCTAGGGGTAGAATGGTATCTGGGCTCTGGTCGCTGTGTGTCAGGGACCCAGAGACGCGATCGGGTTGATACATTGACACTGTGCTTTTAGCGCTTATATGGGGCGGCGCGCTGAGAATAGTGGCCGGCCGATTCACATATAACACTCTTGTCACAGGGACCGAAAGGGAGCCCTATATGTGTATGTGACACAGGGCGTGCAGTGTTTATTAGTAAGCGTGAGCGCTGAGAAGCGAGCACACTTCTTACACTTAAAACACAATTGGTGTTTGTTGATGGGAGCCCTACGTGAATGTGTGTCACTGAGCGGGCAGTGTTTATGAGTAGGGGTGAGCACTGAACAGCGGGCACATTTCCTACATTTGAAACACACGCGGCCTGAGCCGATTTTATTGATATGGGCCCTGAATGAGTGAGTATCACTGAACGGGCCGTGCTTATGTGTAGGGGTGAGCACTGGGAAGTGGGCACAATTCCTACATTTATAACACTTTCGACGTGAGTCGGACCAACAGACATAATGCTCTTTTTGAGATTTATCTGGGTCGCCGTGAAAACGGCATTTGGATACAGGCGAGCGGGTTGTGTAACGGACTCATTGGCTGTAAAATACACTCCTCCAGTCACCTCTGTTGTGGGAACTGCGAGAGCGAAGCGTGCTGTTTTCGATGGCGGTCCAGCCGCAGCGGGACTCTGCCATCGTCGTCTTCTCATAGTCAGGAAGACTTGGGAGGCTCAGGATTCAGCGCAACCTTGGGCCTGGGTCCCCAGGGGGGAGGCGGCTCGAAGAGCGCGAGCACTGACGAGAGTCCCTGGGCTGACGGCGCTGTTAAGCTGGCGGCGGGGGCGCTGTGTTACGGCCAGGCGGCTGCTTTTTAGAGCAACCTGTCACGGAGTGTCGCATGGCCTGCGACGTCTTCTGCACCTCTGAATAGCGCTCAGTAAAGCCTTAAATCCGTGGGCGCATCGAGGAAGGTGGCTCTGTCGGAGCGCTTCATGTCGGACAGCGTGAGCCACAAGTGAGCCAAACCTCCATTTAAGTCCATTCCTCTAAATCTTAAAAGATCCACCAAATGTCATAAAGGCATTGTCAAAAATATTCAATCGAGCGGTCTAATCCAAATCCAAGTCTTCTGAAGAGACATGATGGTTTTATGTGATGGACTAATTTACAACGATGTGCATACTGTAGTAAACATTAGGGCTGGGTAAAAAATATTGATTTCTCGATTTTAATCGATTCTCATATTTACGAAACAATATCGATTCTTCAATCCCAAGAATCGATTAGTCATCCTGTTTTCAGTTGATGAATGAATGGAACATTGTTGCGCGCATCCCATCCAATAAATCGCAATAATCTTTGTGCTTTGTTATTATTGATATGAAACAAAGTCTCAGATTTCAAATTACGTCCATTTTCTTACGAAATACAAAAACATAATTACCGTTTTGGCGCTGTGGCGTGAGATCGCTCTGTCGCAGCTCTACAGAAGCAGCAGCGCAGAGCGCACATGATCTTCTCTTCCGCCTTAATAACACCAGTTACAGCTCGAAATAAACATGAATGAGCATCTGAAAGTGTGTTAGAAGATAGAGTACAACTTATCGAAGTCCGTATCATGTCACATGGAATCGCTCAATCAGTGTTTCAAAGACTTTAGTAAACAATGTCATGTAACGTCACATTTACCTCAGAAAAAAACATATAACCATAAACTCGTAAAAATTAAGAAAAAAAGAAAAGAAAAGAAAAATTAACTCTAGAGAAGAGCATTTTGTTAAATATATGCACCATATTACATATTCATTATAATTTTTAATGTTCTTCAATATTTAATGCGTGTTTGAATAAATCTGGAAAGTTTTTTTATGACAGCCACCATTTAAATTTTTATATAATTTCATATAACTTTATTATTATAAAAATAAATAAAAGTGTATTTTAAGTGCGCAAATCAGTTAATTTTTACCTTCAATATTATAGTAGGCTAATGAAGCCAATAGGCTACAACTGACTCCCATAGTTTACAATAATAGTTGAGAGATTTGTTTTCCTTGAGAAAATTTGCAATGTTTTGTACCTGATATCCAAAATAATCAATATTGAATCTAATCGTAATCGAAATCGAATCGAATTACAAGCTTGTGAATCGAATTGTGAAATTTGTGTCAATACCCAGCCCTAGTAAACATGGACGTTCAAATGCTTGGGTGACACGAAAACAACATGAAAGTGAAGGAAAATGCAGAATTACATTTTTTGGATGAACCATTAACAGTTTGGGAATAGTTATTTTGACATGCTTTTTTGCGATTAGAACTGTGATGGATTGCATTGATCATCTGATAATAAAATTAATTATAAATATGTAATAAATATTTTAATAAAAATATTTAATTTAATAAAAATAAAATAAATTAGGGCTATGATATGAACCCTGGTTCGTTGTCATTTCATGTTAGCTATTACCTAATTCCAAATTTTTTAGCATATTGTACCAATATTACAGTGTTACCAATTTCTATATAGTCTTATATCCCACTTCCTTAACAGAACAATACTTCATTTGTTTATTTATTTATTTATCAAGAATATCATCATGAAGTTACCAGAAGCATCCAAGTACATGACACACAGAGCAATTCTTGAGTTCACATGAGCAATATATGGAGCTAAAGAGATCCGAAGACCTGTTTTTGTGGTACATAAACTCTGTCTGATTTGGTGTGTCTGTGACGAAACATTTAAAAAGAGTTCCTTTTGATGGTCACCATTTAGGTTGTTGCTTTAAGAAACAATTAATTTCTACATTTTTCATCATCATGTTCCCATTTCCATTAGCTTCTTTCCTTGTTTTCCCTTTTAAATCAAGACTCTTCACAATCTATCCATCCATAAAATCCACCCTCTTTCTTCCTGTAGCTGTCTATTTTTCAGTGATGCTGTTCTTTCCCATGTGACACTTTGATTTACATTCCTTTATTGACCCTCCGCCCATCAGCGGTCATCCTACACACTGAATTACACACACACACACACACACACACACACACACACACACACACACACACACACACACACACACACACACACACAGTACCGTTTTAAGCACTTCCCACAGGTCTCACAAATTTCATATCAGATCACAATGATGGTGTACAACATCAGAGAGTCCACTGTGCATTAAGTGCAAAGAGAGTGTGACCTCAATATCCTCCTGTAATAACACACTTTTAATATGGTCAAGGACTTAAGGCAGGTTTAATTCATATGAGAGCGCTTTTACTTTGGTTATCAGTTTCTGTGTCAGCTAAAATGTATAAGCGTGGCGGATGTGTCGCTTTCACTCTATAACATCGAAAATCTTGCTGATAAAGACTCATATTAGTCTGTGTGTCCTGTATTTCGCCCTCAGCCTGGTGGCACCCTTCGCTCAGGGCTCTGGATGGAAGCCATGTTGGATTAGGGTGCCATTTTTAATTATCAGTTTCTCTCAGTTTTTCTCACTCTGTCCTCATCAGCTCTCTCTCTCTCTCTCTCTCTCTCTCTCTCTCTCTCTCTCTCTCTCTCTCTCTCTCTCTCTCTCTCTCTCTCTCTCTCTCTCTTTCACTTTGCTTTCTTCTTTTTTTTTCTCACTCTTTGAATCATTGTCTTTCAACTTCCTCCTTTCATTAATGGGTGTTTATTCTACTATGGGCACTTTTTGATTTTCATGAAATAAACTTTCTTAAAACACACCAACATTAAGCCTAAAAACGGTGTATCCACTACCGTTCAAATGTTTGTTTTTCATGTTTTTGAAAGAAGTCTCTCATGCTCGCCCTGCATTTATTTGATCAAAAATACAGTAAAAACAGTGATTTTGTGAAATATTATTACAATTTAATATATTTAGCCATATTTTAAAATGTAATTTATTTATGTAATGGCAAAGCTACATTTTCAGCATGTGTTACTTTATATCTTCAGGATTCTTTGGTAAATACACACAAAAAAATCATATGATCAATAAGTTATGTTTTTACATTGCTTTAACTCACCAAAACAAGGTTTTCAATTGAATTTTCAAGTTGAAATTACTTAAACATCCAAGTTGACTGTACTTAAAAATTTAAGGCAGAATTTTTTTTTTTTTTTTATTATTATTATTTTTTATAATGTAGACAATTCAAAGGAATAGCATTTTTTTATATAGAATTTGTTTGTAAAAATGTAAAAGTATTTGTTGGAAATCAAGGGAACATTTTTTTGGAATAAAATGGCAGATTCCGTTTTGCTAAGGCTAACTTCATATGTTACTTTTTGCATCATTTGACACAATTACATTGATTTGAAATGAAACTTTAAAAATATGTTTTGTTCACAAGTGAATTTTGTTATTTTTGTAGATCGTGTGTATCATGTTCATATTAACGGTGACCCAAAAAGCTTGTTTTTGTCAAATTCCAGCCTTCATACTTTGAGACGGTTGTGTGTTTGGCAGCTGTTGAAATGGAAAATCTTTTTCATTTTTGGTTCTGTCAGCTGTTTGTTTGCCACAAATCCACAACCTAAGATATTTGGACAGAAAACAGAACTGACGAGGTGCTGTTCTTCTGAAATCGATTCCCCCTTTCTTCTTAAAAGCCTCTTCAAAACAAGTCATTCCCTTTGGTAAAGTTGCCTGCTACAGAGTTCGTTGTTTGCTAAGTATCATATGGGGATCAGGCTTGAAATAGAACGTTGACATAGTCAGACACTTGTGCTGTAGATCTGAACTCTTAAACACAATCAAACTGACAAGTGTGCAGTACTACACACTTTGCATTTGTGAGTAGGTAGATCAAACATGCACTGCATCCGAAATCAAATACTTTCCTACTATATAGTATGCGAAAAACAGTACGCCAACAGAGTATGTCCGAATACATAGTATTTGAAAAACAGAAGGCGAAAAGTCCCCATATGACCTCCTACTTCTGACGAGATACTGAAGTGCGCATTTGATGGATACTTTACTATCCCATGAGACCACAGGATAGGATTTATGATTGGCAGTGAAGCGACTTAACTTATGTTGGTAGGTCACATGATAATGAAAACATGGCGGATGGATGTAGTACATCCAGATTACATTCATATAGTACATACTTTTTTAAGGGTCGCAATACTTCAGGGTCGCCCTACTCAGACAGTACGCGAAATTGGATGCACCGATGGTTGTTCTCTTACGAGAGTCCTCTCGTACTGCGTTTTATCAAAACGCTACGGGAAAAGTCTCTTTTCACGAAACACTGAAGCAAAAAATTATCCTTTAATTTTCATATATGTAAAACGCGTTGCGGCAGCAGCAGTCAGCTATGGCGAGACGGCTTGCTCGCTCATTGGCTGCTCTGCGGCAACTGCTTAAGCCTATCGAGCGAGGCCTGAGATGACATCAGGCCAATGAGGGCGCTTCGCGCCCTCCTCGCCACTTCCCGCCGAAAGGGCGTGGCTTACCTCTATAAAAGGAGCTCGAGAAGGCTGATTCACTTGATTTTAATCTCTTCAGCGAAGCGCACGCATCGCTGGATCACGGAAGCAAGCGTCGTTCGAAGCAAGCACTTCAGCGGGACGAGCCCTCGAAGCCGCTGGCCAACGCCGCCTTCTACAGCCGTACCTGCTGCGCTTTCTGACGCCTATATCCTTTATTGCTATATTGCTCTGTTTTCTGTGTGTGTGTGTGTGTTCGCTGCAACACTCACCCCTAAAAGAGCTGCGTCTTTTTCAAGACGCCTTCTCATGCAGCGCTCGCGCTCGCTGACGGCGAAACGCCCTCACTCCGAGTCAATTGCCTACGGTGACTCTGAGGACTCGCCAGGCATCCTTCCGAGGCTGCCCTTCCTGGAAGCGGACGGCGGGATTAGTTTTTCTTTACGTTACAAGAAAAGCTACCCTGCCTCCGCACGCGTCATTCACCGGCGAAGGAGAAAAGAGTGTTCTCAGTCCCACCGTTGGTCGGTCTCACCTCTTTTCTCTCATATTTCTCAGTTCCCTGTTCGGCGACTGGAAATATTATTGCAGCAAGTGAGTCTGTTATAGCACGCTTGCCTGCCAGCAAACGCCGAATAATACATGTTGACGCCGCCTTTGCCGCCAATGCTTCACTCTGTCAGTCCCCTGAAGGCGACTGCAGAGATACATTTTGCAGCCAGCGAGCGCGTAGTACCCGCTTGCCTGCAACCGAACACCGTTTCTACGGTTCCCGTGCGTCACTGGCGAAAGGAGAATGGAGTGTTTTCAGCCCCGCTGAAACTGGGCGATATCCACTCTTCTCACATTCAAAGCCTATATCCCCCTGTGGCTCAGTGGCGGAATTATAGGTTTTCCGCATGGGAGACCGGAGTTCAAATCCCGGTCTAGCGGCATATATTTTTATGCCGCCAATGCTTCGCTCTGTCAGTCCCCTGAAGGCGACTTCGGAGATGCATTTTGCAGCCAGCGAGCACGTAGTACCCGCTTGCCTGCAACCGAACGCCGTTTCTACGGTTCCCGTGCGTCACTGGCGAAAGGAGAATGGAGTGTTTTCAGCCCTGCTGAAACCGGGCGATATCCACTCTTCTCACATTCTGGCATATTTCAGGCGTCTGAAAATGTTAGTATTGCATGTCGTGCTTACTCGCATGCCTGCAAGCAAACGCCAGTGTGGATAATACTCGCGCTGACTTTGTTTATGTATCTTCACTGTGGTCCAGTGGTAGATTATCAGACTCTCGCGCGGGGGATCCGAGTTCGAATTCGGGTCTGCCGGCAGAACATATTTTGCCGCCGAATGCAAATCACTCTGTTTGTTCCCCGAGAGGCAACTGCAGACGTGTTTGTTTTTGCAGCCCACGAGCGAAGTCCCGGCCACGGCCGATGATGCTATATGTGTACAGAAGATGCCCACTGCTTGTGCCCATCCCTACACATTAGCACAGCCCTTCACACAGGGCCCGTGCTCATATATTCGACTCGGGTCGATCACGCACACAACATAGTGAACGTGCCCACTGCCTAGTGCCCACAAACACTATGTTCTGCATACCTTGTGGTTTCTGTAAAGACGAAACCTGTGTGCATTCACACTGCTCAGGCAGACAGTGCACTCATTGCAGTAATTGTGCCCGCTCTCCCGCGCCCACACTTACTAACGGCCATTATATGTCCTACGGGACTCGCCCAGCCCTCCCTTGCTCGGTTAAACACCGCAGCGGGGTCGAGCGCAGGCATTCTGCCCGGCCACGGCCGATGGTGCTATAAATGTAGTCTCGATGCCCACTCCTCAGTGCCCATCACTACACATAAGCACAGCCCTACACTTAGGGCTCGCGCACATAAATCGACTCAGGTCGATTGTGCTTCCAACATAGTGAGAGTGCCCGCTTCCCAGTGCCCACGAACACTATGTCTAACAGATCACAGGCTCTCTGTAAAAACGAGACCTGTGAGCGCGCGCTCTGCTCAGGCAGACACCGCGCCCAAAGCAGTAAATGTGCCCGCTCCCAGCCCACATCTACTCGCTCACATGAGTCCTATGAGACTTTCTCAGTCCTCCCTCACTCAGCTAAGCACTGTAGTAAGGTCGAGGACGAGCGTTCCGCCCGCTGTATTAAGCGCGCGCCCCGCCTCAAATGCCACAGGCATAACGCCTATGTTTTTATCCCCCGAAGCGCCTCTGTCGCACGGCGAACAGAGCGCGCTCCGTATCCAGCCCCTAGCCAGCCATGCAGAAGCATGGGCAGCGCTTCCAGGGGTTTCGGACTGGGTGCTAGGCATTATAAAGAGAGGCTTCTCGCTACAGTTTTGTCGACGCCCTCCCCGCTTCATAGCGCGCGTCGAAACTACGGTTTCGTTGGAAGTAGCACACCTACTTCGAGCCGAAATATCAAAACTGATAAGCAAAGGGGCGATAGAGCGCGTTCCCCCAGCTCTAAGCGAAGGGGGGCTATACAGCAGATACTTTCTAGTCCCCAAAAAGGACGGCGGTATCAGACCCATACTGAATCTAAGACGGCTGAACAGAGTATTAGTGAAACGCAGTTTCAAAATGCTCACAACCAGCAAAATTCTCGCGCATGTTCGCCGAGAAGACTGGTTCATGTCGATAGATCTGAAGGACGCGTATTTTCAAATACAGATAGCGTCACATCACAGGCGATACTTGAGATTCGCCTTCGAGGGTCAAACATACCAGTATACAGTGCTGAACTATTTGGACGACTGGTTGATCCTAGCTCAATCACGATCACAGCTCGTGGAGCACAGAACCATTTTACTCGATCACCTCGAGAATCTTGGTATCACAGTCAACTGGACAAAGAGTTCATTGAACCCCAGTCAAACGATTTTGTTTCTGGGCGTCGTTCTGGACTCACAGTCTATGACAGCGCGGCTGTCACCACAGCGCGTGTTGCTCATTCAGCGCGCGGGAGATCTTTCCGCCGCGGCGCTTTCACCCCGCTCAGGAAGTTTCAAAGGATGCTGGGTCTCATGGCCTCAGCATCGTCAGTTCTCCGGCTGGGCTTGCTCCGCATGCGCCCGCTGCAGTTCTGGTTGAAAGCGCGGGTACCGCGCAGAGCGTGGGCGACCGGTCGATTACGCCTCAAGGTCGATCAGAGCTGTGTTTTCAGCCCTGGCGCCTTGGATGGCGGACGACTGGTACCGATCAGGTGTAAGCCTGGGGACTTCCTCGAGAGTGAGGATGGTGTCGACAGACGCATCCACCTCGGGATGGGGAGCGCTGCTTGAGGGCAGACCGTTCTTCGGCCTGTGGTCGGAACGAGAAAAGCTCCAACACATAAACTGCCTAGAAATGCTGGCAGTGCACAACGCAATGACGCGTTTTTGTCCCCACATCAAGGACGAACACGTCATAGTCCGTTCGGACAACATGGCTGTGGTGTCCTACATAAATCGCCAGGGCGGTCTGAAATCCATATCCCTGTACAGGCTGGCGAAACGCCTCCTATTATGGGCTCAGCACAACTTACGCTCGCTGAGAGCAGTGCATGTACCTGGGCTTCAGAATGTGGGCCCAGACAGACTGTCCAGGAACAATGTTCCCCCGGGCGAATGGTCTCTACACCCACAAACAGTCCGGCTGTTGTGGGAGAGATTCGGCAGAGCGGAGGTGGACCTTTTCGCGTCCCACGAAAACGCGCACTGCCCCGCGTTCTTTTCAAAGACCGACAGCGCGCTGTCCCGAAGGTGGCCGCGCTGCCCGTTATACGCTTTACCCCCCGTCTCCCTCCTGCCACAGGTGTTGGAACGGGTCAGGAAAACAAAATGCCCAGTGCTGCTTGTAGCTCCGTTCTGGGAGAACCAGACATGGTTCCCAGTTCTGATGCAGTTGGCAGATATCGCTCCATGGCCACTGCCGTTGAGGAGAGATCTCCTCTCGCAGGCCGGGGGCTCGATTTGGCACCCACACCCGGAACTGTGGTCCCCTCATGTGTGGGCGCTCAACGGATACCCGTTGGTCTCGCAGAGGGAGTCGTGAATACCATCACTCAGGCTAGAGCGCCGTCGACTCGGCGGCTTTATGCTTCGAAGTGGTCGGTTTTCTCCGGCTGGTGTACAGCTCGGAGCCTTTCACCCCTCGAATGTGAGGTAACGGAGGTTCTCTCTTTCCTACAAGAGCTGTTGGATAAGGGCAGATCCCCTTCCACGCTCAAAGTGTATGTGGCGGCTATTTCAGCGTTCTCTGATTCAACGCTGGGTCAGTCGCTGGGAAGGAATGATTTAGTCATCCGCTTCCTCAGGGGAGCTAGGAGACTGAATCCACCCAGACCTCCTTCAGTCCCTATGTGGGACCTTTCTACGGTCCTGGCGGCCATGAAAGGTGCCCCTTTCGAGCCTATCCAGTCTATTAGCCTCAAACATTTGTCTTTCAAAACGGTGTTTTTGATGGCTCTCGCTTCAGTGAAGCGCATAGGCGACCTGCACGCGCTCTCTGTGAGCCCGGCGTGCTTGGAGTTTGGTCCTAATGACTCTAAAGTCATACTCAAACCTAAGCACGGCTATGTGCCGAAATCCCTCAACACGCCTTTTCGGGCTCAGGTCATTTCCCTGGCTGCCCTGCCGGCATCGAGTGAGGAAGGGGACTCGAGTTTTCTTTGCCCTGTTAGGGCTTTAAGAGCTTATATGTCCCGCTCTGCTGTCTTCAGACAGACAGAGCAGCTCCTTGTCTCGTTTAGCGGACGTTCCAAAGGAATGGCTGTTTCGAAACAAAGTCTATCCAGATGGATAGTTGACGCCATAGCGCTGGCTTATACTGCCAAGGGCATTCCATGCCCGTTGGGAGTCAGAGCGCACTCTACGAGAAGCGTTGCTTCTTCGTGGGCTTGGTCCAGCGGGATTTCCCTACAGGATATATGTACGGCGGCGGGCTGGGCCTCGCCGTCTACATTTATCAGGTTTTATAACCTAGAGGTTCCCGCCTTACAGGCTAAGCTTTTGTCGGTGTAATCTGTTCAGCCGTCTAGTCAGACCGCTGAAACCCATGCGCAATGCGCTACCGACTATCTTGGGCAGAACTGTGTAAGACCCACATTTTCCACATTAGTTCAGGTTCCCTACCCTGTCTATGTGATGTTATACTTGCGTCTGTGGACATGTCTATTCTACGACGCTACAGTATAGGGAATTAAGGCTCCCACCCTTATTCCCTGACTCTGTGTGAGTCAATCTGGTGATTATGCACTGTATGCCTGAAATAGCTTCCGGTGATCAGTGTTTTTATCCCAGCACGCACGGCGTTTTGCAAGGGGTTCCCGTAGCGTTTTGATAAAACGCAGTACGAGAGGACTCTCGTAAGAGAACGTACTCGGTTACTAACGTAACCTCGGTTCTCTCTAGAAGAGGGAACGAGTACTGCGTTCTCTGCCGTGCGTACGGTTCACTCTGGTTCGCTTCGGCGATCAAAATCAAGTGAATCAGCCTTCTCGAGCTCCTTTTATAGAGGTAAGCCACGCCCGTTTCGGCGGGAAGTGGCGAGGAGGGCGCGAAGCGCCCTCATTGGCCTGATGTCATCTCAGGCCTCGCTCGATAGGCTTAAGCAGTTGCCGCAGAGCAGCCAATGAGCGAGCAAGCCGTCTCGCCATAGCTGACTGCTGCTGCCGCAACGCGTTTTACATATATGAAAATTAAAGGATAATTTTTTGCTTCAGTGTTTCGTGAAAAGAGACTTTTCCCGTAGCGTTTTGATAAAACGCAGTACTCGTTCCCTCTTCTAGAGAGAACCGAGGTTACGTTAGTAACCGAGTACGTTTTAAACAATTTAGTGCAAAGTATTATGGGACATCAATACAGCAATGTCCTAGTTTGCATAATGTCTGTCCTATTTTGTTTGCAAGACTACAGTCTCACTTATAAAAACAACACCACAAATAATAGTGATGACACATTTTGTAATACTTTTATCTAGATGCTAACGCTTGGATTATGTCTATGATATTAAGAAACAATTTAATGATAGTAGTTTGTCTCATTATTTGCTCACTTACTACAGTATTTAAAGTGTGTAGCCTACTTTCTCTTTAGTGAAGTTTGTGCTTTTAGTGTGCAATACAATTTCATGAATAAGGATTTATTCTGTCTTCACATTCTCCTGGAAAGTCCCTAGATATGAGTTTGGAAATCATAATTACAACGCAATGTCTGTTTTAAGTGATTTTGGTAGGAATAAAATTGATGTTTTGGGCAATTTCTCATTTCTTTTTTTTTTTTTTTTTTACTTGCTGACAAAGTCACAACTTTTTTTTGCTCTAATGCAACAAAATGAAGAGAAAAGGATGTGCATTAAGTGTGTAATTGAGGCTTTTTGTCTTTCTTGTACTGCCACAAAGAATGATCTGAAATGTCCCATTATGCTTCACAAGCTTGTCGCTTGATAAACTAAATGAGAAGTACTTGCTAAGCTTAAACAGTACTCCTCTTCAACGATACACTAAACACATGCACTAAATGCAACACAAGCAACTAAACTGTACATATATCTCTATTAATTGTCAAGCATCTTTAATGGCTTTTCACTCACTCACTCACTCACTCACTCACTCACTCACTCACTCACTCACTCACTCACTCACATGTTCATTGTTTCATTTCACTCACTCACTCACATGTTCATTGTTTCATTTCACTCACTCACTCACTCACTCACTCATTCACTTGTTCATTCAACCTTTCATTCATTGATTGATTCCTTAATTCGTTCGTTCGTTCGTTCGTTCGTTCGTTCATTTCTTCATTCATTCCTTTTTTCATTCATTCTAAATGAACCACATGACATTTTACAACATGAACTACCTTTACCACTTAATAAATAATAATAATAATAATAATAAAACTTAAGAAACATAATAAATCAAAACAACAATAACAAAAATATGCCGTTTATTTCTGTAAAAAGTTGATTTCTTTTATCATTCATTCATTCTTGCAGGTTTGTACCACTTGACGTTTTACAACCTTAACTAACCTTACAACTTATTCATTTATTTTGTTTTATTATTTCTATTTGTGTGTCCCAATAAAAATTGTGACATCACCCTTGCATTTTATACGTTCTCCCTCAAATATTTAAAGCTGTTTTTTTTTATTCAGATTTTAAAACATATTCATTATAGAATGTGTATTCAAGTCATTTTATATATACAAATTTTTTAAAATATATATTTTTTTAATATATTGAATAAATTAATTCTGAAAAAACAGAGATTGTAATTATTGGACAAAAAACTTCCTCACGTAA
Source organism: Scardinius erythrophthalmus (assembly GCF_964197995.2). Classification (NCBI taxonomy): domain Eukaryota; kingdom Metazoa; phylum Chordata; class Actinopteri; order Cypriniformes; family Leuciscidae; genus Scardinius; species Scardinius erythrophthalmus. The sequence continues at coordinate 18,394,746 of NC_138224.1, read as the reverse complement.
TAACCTAGAATATTGTCTAACACTTGATGGCTGCTCTGTCGAGTCTTCGTCGTCGGTTTGGAACCTGCGTGTGCTCTTTGATACCAATATTTAATTTGAAAGTCGCTTGTCTAGTATCTGTAAAACCGCATTTTTCCATCTTAAAAATATATCTAAATTACGCCATATGCTCTCATTGACAAATGCGGAACAATTAGTTCATGCGTTCATGACCTCAAGGCTAGATTATTGTAATGCTCTACTGGGTGGTTGTCCTGCATGCATAATAAACAAACTACAGCTAGTTCAAAACGCAGCAGCTCGAGTTCTTACCAGAACCAGGAAGTATGACCATATTAGCCCGGTTCTGTCAAAACTGCACTGGCTGCCTATTAAACATCGCATCAATTTTAAAATATTGCTGATCACTTACAAAGCACTAAATGGTTTAGCTCCGCAGTACTTGAGCGAGCTCTTAACGCATTATAGTCCTTCACGTCTATTGCGATCTCAAAATTCCGGCCAGTTGATAATACCTAGAATATCAAAATCGACTGCTGGCGGTAGATCCTTCCCCTATTTAGCACCAAAACTTTGGAACAGTCTTCCTACCATTGTCCGGGAAGCAGACACACTCTGTCAGTTCAAAGCTAGATTAAAGACACATCTCTTTGACCTAGCATTCACATAATACATTATAGACTTCTATAATCCTATGTTAGGCTGCATACAGTAGATTAGGTCAGCTGGAACCGGGAACACTTCCCATAAATCCTGATGTACTCGTTACATCATAAGAAGAATGGCATCTACGCTAATTTTAGTGTCTTTGTTTACCCCGAGGTTTTCCCGTAGCCTGCCGGATCCAGGCCGTATCCAGATCTGAAGGACCTTCGCCTGGACCCGATCCAACGCAGTGCTGAAGTGCCAACTAGTCTCTCCCTAAGGATCCCTTTACCACTCTACAGATAAAGCGTTGTCGGGAAACTCAATTCGCGTACCTACCCCGAATTGATAAAATAAAATAAAATTCTGTATCAAAAATTATAAGGAAACTCCAGTACTTTGTTTAGGCGTGGTTTGTAGGGAATTCCAAACCTGCACACATATATTCAAACGCACATAACTATAGAACCAATTCTTAATGCGCATGTGACTGCCATCAGCGTTTCTCACAGGTTCATGTTTAAAGTCTGTGTAGAGAGAATGGTGTCGTCTTAGCGGCCCCTAATTTAATAACAAATGATCGTTGCGACAGAAGCGAATCAATCAAAACTAACTTTAGCTGGAAAATAACTATATTAAAGAACCGCTATAAAGCCAAAACAATCTCTGTTACCTTAAATTATACGTTTATCTCTGTAAAGCTGCTTTGAAACAATCTACATTGTTAAAAGCGCTATATAAATGAAGATGACTTGATTTGAAATGAATAGACCAAGTAGACCAACATTGTAGCAATGTTGAGGGGTTCTTCAAAGACGATGGACTTGAGAAAGGGATGGGGTACAATAAATTTGTATTTGGCCTAATGTTCTCCAATGAACCAGTGAACCGATTTCTCCCCTTCACATAGAATCATACAAGTAATTGTCATAGCCTGATTGCATGCAGCACATGTTAGAAGTGCTTCTGTGGAGTTTTGTGAGTATAGTGTATAAATGAGGGTTTCACTAGGCTATTCAAATGGACAAGTTGTAGTTATGAGGCGCCATTAGCTACCATTAGCTTCCCGTTATGAGAGCCCTCTACTTTCAAACAATTATTGTTCCAAAAAAAATGAAAAATAAAAAAAAATCATTCACCAGACCTGGCACCAACCTCTGCTAACATCTCATTTAGTGTAAAAAAAAAAAAACTTTCTGTTTCAGGGAGAAAAGTGCGGTCATGGACTAAAGCGGCGATATGGCGGACAGTGCTTCATTGTGTTTTGTGAGAGCTGTAATAGCCATTGATGTGGGTTTCCCAATTGGTTTTCCCAAGACTGAAGGTTTTCGAGTGTGTAGCCCACATACTGTACGCAGTTTCTATTGTAGGACCTGTAACCGCAGTTATTGCGAGGCCTTTTGGACTTCTAGCTGCTTAATGGCTGACAGTCACTAGGTCCTGTGTAGGCGGGGTCACTCCCAAGAGGCCACAAATGGAATTGGGCGTTTGAAGTACAATCACTTTGGTTGGTGCCTACTTTAGTGCATTATATTAGTTCAGAAATAGACATATACTGTATACAGACTACTGTATATATGCCAGATGTCATTTATGTTCATATGTTTCCTGGTTTTGCCATTTGGTTCTAAATTGAACATATTGGAATGTAATTGCATACATGTTTATGCAAGGGAAACGTTGTCTGTAATTTTAATAAAGGCGATGACATTTGAAAAGAGCTCTATATTAGTCGAAGCTACAGTATGAGAGAGAGAAGCTTTAATATCCAGATGTGTTTTGATGTTGATGCAGATTAGTGCATTGTTTGAAATATGCATCTTTTATTTATTGGTTTATCATGTGGCGAGGTTGGAAATGCACCCATCGTTTCTTCTAAAAGAAGTTGATGTTTTAAATATAGAATCAAAAGTTCCTGCGAGAAAGTGGAACAAAGGACAGAATGAGGGAGAGATGACTGTAGTTTGAAATAGTGTGTATTATATATAATAGTCCATAATTGTATTACTAGATAAGTGTAAGGGTAAATTATATTAAAAAAAAAATATGTTAATTGAAATAAAATAGAATATACATCATAGATGAAAAAGGTACACAAAAGGTTAAACAAACTAGTTTAATTTGAAATACTGAAATTACTAACTGAAATAAAACAATATAAAATGAAAACTATTTAGAAATTTTAAATAAATAAAAGTTAAGAGTCACTTAACAAACATGGAGTTCATTGCAAGTAGCCTATCTGTTCATAAAACATGCACAGGGTCAAACACAAAACATCAGGGTAACACACACAACACTAAAACAATAAAATAGACATTAAATGTAACAAAAAAACAAACAAAACAAAACAAAAAACTCCAATGTACATTACTGATAACTACGGAGCCCCCCTAGTCCCACTTTGGCAAAAAAAAATATTATAACTATCTTGTGGCCTCAAGATAGTAACTCGGGGCCTCAAGATAGTAACTCGTGGCCTCAAGATAGTATCTCGTGGCCTCAAGATAGTAACTCGTGGCCTCAAGATAGTAACTCGTGGCCTCAAGATAGTAACTCGTGGCCTCAAGATACTAACTCGTGGCCTCAAGATAGTAACTCGTGGCCTCAAGATACTAACTCGTGGCCTCAAGATAGTAACTCATGGCCTCAAGATAGTATATCTCGTGGCCTCAAGATAGTATATCTCGTGGCCTCAAGATAGTAACTCGTGGCCTCAACATAGTAACTTGTGGCATCAAGATAGTAACTCGTGGCCTCAAGATACTAACTCGTGGCCTCAAGATAGTAACTCGTGGCCTCAAGATAGTAACTCGTGGCCTCAAGATACTAACTCGTGGCCTCAAGATAGTAACTCGTGACCTCAAGATAGTAACTCGTGGCCTCAAGATAGTATATCTCGTGGCCTCAAGATAGTAACTCGTGGCCTCAAGATAGTAACTCGTGGCCTCAAGATAGTAACTCGTGGCCTCAAGATAGTATATCTCGTGGCCTCAAGATAGTAACTCGTGGCCTCAAGATAGTAACTCGTGGCCTCAAGATAGTATATCTCGTGGCCTCAAGATAGTAACTCGTGACCTCAAGATAGTAACTCGTGGCCTCAAGATAGTATATCTCGTGGCCTCAAGATAGTAACTCGTGGCCTCAAGATAGTAACTCGTGGCCACGAGAAAGTGAGTTTTTTCAAGGCGAACGTTTCCATGTTAATGTTTCCATGGCGACACGTCACGCGATTGACCGCAGCCACAATAATACTGTATGACAGATGTGTCGCTTTTATTTCGCTTTTCCTTTTTTATTCAAAATATTCACAAACTTGCTTACCATGTCATCAACTAGCCTATCTGATATTTCGATTCTCACATACGTGTAAGTGAGTGTGTTTAGTCGTTTAAAAACCTTTATAAATAATCTTGATCTATAATAGATGGGCGCTGCAATGTTGTCCGTCGGATTTACAGCACGTGAATTCATCAGTTTCTCCCGAAATAAATGCAAGAAAGTGGCCGGTGAACTGAGAAGAATAGAGTAAACTTTATAGTTCCTTGTCTTGCACTATGTTTGTCTAATATCCTCCTGGGACCCAAGAATAGACTTTTGTCCACTGTAGTGGACATTATATTTTAGGGAATTTCTCTGACGTCATACATGTCACATGACACAACCTGGGTGTCCTGTAAAGAGCACATTCAGGACTTTTCAGAGATACCAAATGTTTGGAGGTTTCACCATGAAAACAACTTCTCCTTGGTCTTTAAAAATGTCTGACATTAATTTAGTGATCAAATGTAGCATTCTTATGGAAATATGATAATATATTGTAATTATAATTTAAATTGGACTACTTTTCAAATTGTATTTCATAAAACAACATCTCAGGAAAATGTTAAGGGGTTTCAAATAAAAAAAATATTTTCTGTTCCAGAACAGGGCGTTGATTTCAAACGTGTCCACTGTAGAGGACATCAGGACTTAAATCATGTTTATCAGGCATTTTGTGAGACACAACAAGTGAATATGGAAATAAATTATACATCAATATTCCTATGAAATATTAGATATTATTATTAAAATGTTGCCAATTATTACTCCAATTATTACACTTCTTTTTTCATTAAATGTTGCTCCAAGAACACATTAAGGTGCAAATTAGATGCAGTGTATAGATACATTGCATTGAATGGGAATATTAATTTATGGACATTTTACCCACATATTGCATAATGTAAAATGGTGTATCAATTCATTCCGTTATTTCTTTCATAACATAGTTGAGAATAATCTTCATACAAATTTTGGTTGAAAAAATCCTGAAACCCACACATTTATTGGTGATTGAAAAAAAAATCCCATTGTTTTTGCCTATACATATAATTTCATGTCATTTTATTTTTTAAACAACTTAGTCCTGACGTCCACTACAGAGGACATAGCATAACTTATGAATAAAATATTATTTTGCAAAAATGTTTTTTTACCATTTGTTTATTGTGATCTAAACAGTGTGATGACATGGAAAAAAACTAAATTCAAAAAAAAAATTTTTTCTGGGTCCCAGGAGGATATGAATAACACATGTCGGCAAATTATCTTTGAATAGATTGTTATTGCTGCTTCCACAGACATCAGTGTGTTTTACAAACTCCAAATGTATTGTTTTACTCGTGCTTATGTGTATTTAAATATCTGAAACCAAAAATAAACATTATGAAGTTGAAAAACTGCTTAGTTGTGATGACAGCGCTGAACGCGTCTGACTCTGGCTCGTTTAAAAACCTTTATAAATAATCTTGATCTATAATAACATGAGATGGCCGCTGCAATGTTGTCCTGTCAGTCGGATTTACAGCACGTAAATTCATCAGTTTCTCCCGAAATAAATGCAAGAAAGTGGCCGGTGAACTGAGAAGAATAGAGTAAACTTTATAGTTCCTTGTCTTGAACTATGTTTGTCTAATATGAATAACACATGTCGGCAAATTATATTTGAATAGATTGTTATTGCTGCTTCCACAGACATCAGTGTGTTTTACAAACTCCAAATGTATTGTTTTACTTGTGCTTATGTGTATTTAAATATCTGAAACCAAAAAATAAACATTATGAAGTTGAAAAAACTGCTTAGTTGTGATGACAGCGCTGAACGCGTCCGACTCTGGCTCAGCGCCAGCCAATGCGCGAAAGCACAGTTTGGATCTGGCAGCACTGAACATTCTAAATGTGGCGCCGTACTCTCAGGGGCTAGTTGATGACATGGTAAGCAAGTTTGTGAATATTTTGAATAAAAAAGGAAAAGCGAAATAAAAGCGACACATCTGTCATACAGTATTATTGTGGCTGCGGTCAATCGCGTGACGCGTCGCCATGGGAACATTAAAAGAAACGTTCGCCTTGAAAAAACTCACTTTCTCGTGGCCACGAGTTACTATCTTGAGGCCACGAGTTACTATCTTGAGGCCACGAGTTACTATCTTGAGGCCACGAGTTACTATCTTGAGGCCACGAGATATACTATCTTGAGGCCACGAGTTACTATCTTGAGGCCACGAGATACTATCTTGAGGCCACGAGTTACTATCTTGAGGCCACGAGTTACTATCTTGAGGCCACAAGATAGTTATAATAATTTTTTTGGCCAAAGTGGGACTAGGGGGGCTCCGTAGATAACAAAAAAAGAAGAAACATTTTAATAAAATATTATCATTTATGATGTCACACAGGGGCTTCTGTTTTTTCACTGTAATTTATATGGCAATTCGTATTTTTTACTTACAAAAACTATACATTTAGACAGTATTTACCAGGAAAATGTTTTTTACCATTTACATTTTTTAACTGTTTACTCACATTTAACCAATTAACAGGTGTTTATCATAGCATTTTTTATCTTTTTATGTGCATCATATAAATACTCCAGATAGCATGTGTACTATAGTCCAAATCTTTTTATTGTTTCTTTTTTTCTGGGATTGACAGATCTTGCTTGACAGATTTGATCACTATTCATTTTCATTGTATCAAAAGAGACACTTTAACATAAAGTACTATAAATAACTCCTTGTGTTCCACAGAAGAAAAGATGACCAAGTAAATTATGAAAGATTTCTTTTTATTTCATTATTTATAATGTATTATTATCCCAGAAAATAATAAATATCATTTAAAAATTGTGTTTCAGTATCTCATAATGCACATTTGTTCTTCTCACATAAGGAATCCTCTTCCTAGTGCTGTTTTTGTGTCTTTCAGGCTGCCATTCCTGAGGACACCTTTCTCAATGGTGGCGGATGTCTGACCGCAGTTTTCTGCGACCCTATCAGCGTCCCCGGTACCGTAGCAGCACTCCCATGAGGGCCCTGAGCCAGCATCGATCGCATGAGTCAAAGGTCACCCGTACGGGACTTGTTAGCTGAAGGCTGCGTGCAGCCAAAAGGTGATGTTAAACACAATATCGATCCAACATCCCTCCCTGATAGAGAGTGAAAAATGAACGAAAGAATGAACAAAAGAAAGGCACAAATGAGCAAGAGGAGTAGAAGGAGCAAGAGATACGGAATGAGATGAGATGAAAGAGAAGATAGAATGGAGAAACTGGAGAATGAATTTGGCGACAAGAGAGGAATATAGAATATAGTTTAGTGGGAAAGAATGAAAAATAGCATAAAATTGACAGTTCAGTGCTAAGGAAGTTCAGTACAAAAAGTAGTATGGAGCTAGGAACTGGGTGGAATCAAGGGAACTGTTCTGGTTCTCTAGATTGATTTTGCAGAACATAATTCCAGAATGCTCTTATTTAGTCCAACAGCACTGAGATGATACGCTGTAAAAAAAAAAAAAAAAAAAACCTCTGTAAACACCAGTAAACATCGGTTTCTTTCACCAGTAAACGTGAAGTGGGTTATGGAAAACCTGGAGTGGAGCTGGGGCGGAGTAAATACAAAATACTTTGATGAAAAATTAGAAATTGTGTAAATTATGTACGGCTTGCATCACAAAATGGAATTAGTCTCACATAGCCGGACCTTCAGACTGACGGCATTAGGACTGGGTAGGGTTGTGCCAGTCGTTCGTAAGTTCTTTCTTAAATTAGAATGTAAAGTTCACACTAGAGGTTTAGTAACTACTTGCTAGTTTGTAACTGTACTTTATTCAGTTGCACCATTTGTTCTTAAGTCAGATGTAGCTAGTAGTCCGTAAGCTCTCCGTAAAGTAATGCATAGTCGCATAATATGACGTTTACCCTGGATGATCCAATAGCAGTCTTCAAACACGTGAAGTTGTTGGAATGCTGTGAATTTCAATTTATCCTTCATTTGAATTTCTTTTGCCTCAATAAAATAAAAATAAGTTTCCATTTAATATGATACCACTTAATCATGGATAACATAAGTGTATGTGTACTTATGTAGGCTAAATAACATTCAGAAACCGTATTTGAAAAGGAAATTAATAAGGATCAATGAATAAAAACGGATGCAAAAAAACATTATGACTGATTTTATTTGACATGCACAACACGGACTGATTTAGGACGAGTTTGTGTTGAAGAGCCGCTAACAAAGTAATCTTTTCACATAATGTTCTTTCTCTTAAAATGTAAGCGAGTGTAAATGTCAGCATTATCATATACTTCTGAAGAATTGAAGTCTGTCGGGTAAAACAAGAGCTTATTGATGCATTTCAGTCAGTCTGCTATTTTATTCCAACCGTTACTCCTGATCGGAGGCTTCCGTTAATATTAAGGTTACACATAGAGTTGGCCTTCAACTAAGTTTAATGGTGCAACGCAAAAATATTTAGTAGTGCGTAAGTTGTAAACTTAGTGTCCATTTACGTAAAAACTAGGACTCTAAGGCCGTGTGTCTCTTAAGGCCGTAGAGTCCACTCTTAGCCCTTGGACTCTAAGGCCGTGTGTCCACCAAAGCGCTCTGCTGAAAACGCCTAGCTGTGGGCGCTTGAGAGCGTATTGGCAGCGCAGCATTTTTTTCAGTTGAGACACTTTGCTTGTTATGATACGGAATATCCGCGAAAGTGTTACTAGTATCTCATTTCACACATATTTTGTTTCCGTGTTGATTCTATATTAAAATGTCGATACAATGTAGCATATTTTCTCTGGCAGAACAAGCAGAATGTGGCGGTTGGTCGGTGTGGTATTAGTCCCGCCCCTTCTCCACTGTGATTGAACGGTTGGGTAAAAAGTGACAGTGATGAGCACTGCGTTTTACCCGAAGTTGAACATTCTTCAACTTTTGGCGACCTGTAAAAAATGCAGAGTGCTCATCACTTTAGCGTTTAAAAACGCGGCGCTCCCATTGAAAACAATTAAAAATACAAAAAATAAACAAAAAATATGCCAGCCGCGTGAAAAAAAAAACACTTTGGTGGAGACACGGCTTAAGCCCCTGTACTTCATTGAAGCTTTCATTGGCCAAACTAGAGGACGTCTGAACGATATGTAAAACAACTAATCACAGTTTGTTTCATTCAGCGTAAGGGGTGTGAAGATGGCAATGTCGTCACAATAACAGGTTGGTGTGCAATTCATTCGAGAACATTGTATAAGTTTACTGCAACAATGGCACAATAATGGTGTTGTGAACCACATACTTTTAAAAATCCGCCGTTTCGTTTATTCTGGTAAGCATTCATTGACACTGTTGAAAACACGACGGTGTTCTTTTACCATAAGGGGGTTTGCCGTCACGGCAGCTTTGTTTCCAGGTGGACTGTTAAAGAACGTGACACACACTTCTCTCGGAAATCATGTAGAATTGAACAAATCAGATGACGACTTAAATGCTTCTTATTTTGTGTGCCATGTGCATCAGACTCTCAGCCAAAGCTAAAAAAAAAAAAAAAACAGAAAAAAAAACCTATAAAACATTAAGAGAATTTAGAGCAGTTTTTGGCACTTTTCTTTCATGTTTTCCTTATGCCATTGTTTAATTTCATTATAAAAAACTGCAGAACACAATTATTGAGCATATTAGTCTGACAGCTCAAAGGTGATGAAATGCACAGGCGCACTTATAAACACATTTTCAGCCAACATTTAATGCAATACTAGCTTTGAGTCATAGAGGGTGCTAATGCTACAATCATGGAAATATTGTCAAGTTGTTGGATATGGCTAATTACAGCTTTGAAAGCCAGGTGTGTGCGCGCGCGTTTGGGTGTGTGTGTGTAAGTTTTCACACATAGGATCTGCCTGACTAAATTCTGTCACATGACTGGCTGAAAAGGAAGCACAATGAAGTCCATTGTTTTGAGAGTCGACAGTTTGGAGCTTAATTATATGGCTAGGAGCCGAACGCAGAGCATGTGGCATTAAGATGATAGTGTGATGTGTGTGGGGTGGCACTAAGTTTTGTCTAATCCATCCATCATATAGGGACAGTCTGTTGTTGGAACACTACTTTATACTGCATCAAAGTTAGCCTAATAAGAGATAACTGTCTTCATTTCAACATTAACTTTCAAACGGTTCTAGTATTTCTGCTTATGAAATGTGTCTGTAGGAGATTTACTCTCTATGGAGTGTTAATTTGTGTGTCTGTGCTCAGCAATTTGTGGAGTGGTTTGAGTCTAGAGACTGTCAAGTCTGTTATGTGCTCTCTCCTCATTACACGAGTCCCACTCCATTTGCAGCTCTCCTCTTTTTCTTTTCTCTCCACACTTCTCTCATATTCTTTTCTCCTCTTCTCTCATGCCATTTCTAGTCTCCACAAATGTCTCCTCACATCTGATATCTCCTTATGTTCTCCTCTCAGCCTCTCCTCTTTTCTCCTTATGTATTTTCATATCATCTCTGCTCTCATCTTCTTTTGTATCTATCTTATTCTCCCATTTTATCTGTCCGTTCATGTTTTCCAAACATAACTCTTATCCTTATTTCTCTCTTGCTGTTTTTTTCTTTTCTCATAGTTATTGCCCTGCCCTCTCTTCTCCTTATATTTCATCTCTAATCCCATTTTCTTTTGACCTCACATGCAAACTTTAACCCTCTATGGTACGGTGTTGCCTCCAGGCAACATAGTCTATTTTAGCTTTTTATAATAAAAACTTAATAAAATTTAATTGGTCAATGCTCTCTAAGGGGAGGGGAACTCAAATACTAACTGTTGAAAATGCAAAAGAGTGGTCACATGACCCACAGGGGTCCATTTTGGTCCCTCTTTCAGCACACGGGCACATGTCACATGGCTCCATATTTTCTCCACTGAAAAGGGCATTTTTCACTCATTTCTGTCCAGATAATCAGTTACAAAAAATCTGAGTCACCTTCACTGGTAAGTAAAGAAGTATTTTCAAAAACTTTACATTATATATCATCAAATGTTTCATAGGAAATTACATAAAATTGCATGTTGCCTCGAGGCAACATTGTACCATAATGGAATCACATAAGGCCATACCAGGCATACTAGGTTTGAATACTTGAAAGTATATTTTATTTGTAAGGAAAGAAGTTTGAATTATCTAAATGTATTTGCATTTTTGCAAACTGAAAACTCAGCATGGTTCGACGGGACATTTGGCCACTATAGTGGGAAATCGGATAAATAGTGGGTTTGTGGGACGAGGGCGTGGCTTGTGAGTGGTCAGCGGGGGCCGACTGGTCATTTGGCCACTATAGTGGGTAATCGGACAAATAGTGGGTTCGTGGGACGGGGCATGGCTTGGGACCGGTAGGGGGGTCAACGGGACATTTGGCCACTATAGTGGGCAATCGGACAAATAGTTGGTTCGTGGGACGGGGGCGTGGCTTGGGAACGGTCAGGGGGGTCAACGGGACATTTGGCCACTATAGTGGGTAATCGGACAAATAGTGGGTTTGTGGGACGGGGGCATGGCTTGGGACCGGTCAGGGGGGTCAACATAACATTTGGCCACTATAGTGGGCAATCGGACAAATAGTGGGTTCGTGGGACGGGGGCGTGGCTTGGGACCGGTCGGGGGGTCAACGGGACATTTGGCCACTATAGTGGGCAATCGGACAAATAGTGGGTTCGTGGGATGGGGGCGTGGCTTGGGGGGGTCAACATGACATTTGGCCACTATAGTGGGCAATCGGACAAATAGTTGGTTCGTGGGATGGGGGGCGTGGCTTGGGACCGGTCAGGGGGGTCAACGGGGCATTTGGCCACTATAGTGGGTAATCGAACAAATAGTTGGTTTGTGGGACGGGGGCGTGGCTTGTAAGTGGTCAGCAGGGGTCGAGGGGATATTTGGCCACTATAGTGGGTAATTAGACAAATAGTGGGTCCGTGTGAGGGGGGCGTGGCTTGTGATTGGTCAGCGGGGGTCGACGGGACATTTGGCCACTATAGTGGGCAATTGGACAAATAGTGGGTTAGTGGGACAGGGGCGAGTGGCGCCAAACTGAGGATGAAGGCGGTGCTACTTATGGGGGTCTCGGATAATCGGGGGGCTCCTGTCAGGCCCCTGGGGGGGGTCAGGCCTCTCCTGACCCCACACGGGTCATTAGGTCGGCCAGGGAGGTCTTCCACATGTTTGATCTTGCTGTTGTTGAGGCCTGGCTCCTCTACCGGAGAGACAGCAGAGTTAGGATGAGGTTATGGTGATTTTTAATGTTTTAACCTTGAAACAACACCAATTGTAATGTTTTGATATGATAACTTGATGATATGATGGTTTGTAGTACTTGCGTTCCACGATGGTACAATGTTGCCTGAGGGCAACAGCTGGATAATAAATGTTACTTTTTATTAAATATGAAATGTGTAATTCATTAAAAACTTGATAAATATGTTTGTTCAAGTGTTTAGTTAAAGAAATTGATGTTTTCAATAAATATATACATTTTTTCTTCATGAAAATGTCAAATGTTTAAATTTGTCCATTGTGGTACAATGTTGCCTTGAGGCAACAAACTTTTAATTAATAAATAAATTTAAAAAATAATGATAATGTTTATTGATATTGTTATAATGTCCATTTTTAAGCAGGAAAAACATAACAAACAATTTTTTCCTCACTGATATCATATTGCGTACCATAGAGGGTTAATCTCTACATATCAGTCCTGTCCTCAATCCTCCTCCAATTTCTCCTGTCTTTATCTCTTGTCTCGTCTCTTCTCATTCTATTTCTATTTCTCCTCTCATTCGATTTCTCCTCTTGCATCTTATCACTCCTCACATTTTCTCCTTAATTCTCCCCTCATATATTCTCTCCTCTCCTCTCCTCTCCTCTCCTCTCCTCTCCTCTCCTCTCCTCTCCTCTCCTCTCCTCTCCTCTCCTCTCCTCTCCTCTCCTCTCCTCTCCTCTCCTCTCCTCTGTACATCCCTCCTCTCCTCTCCTCTCCTCTCCTCTCCTCTCCTCTCCTCTCCTCTCCTCTCCTCTCCTCTCCTCTCCTCTCCTCTCCTCTCCTCTCCTCTCCTCTCCTCTCCTCTCCTCTCCTCTCCTCTCCTCTCCTCTCCTCTCCTCTCCTCTCCTCTCCTCTCCTCTCCTCTCCTCTCCTCTCCTCTCCTCTCTCTCTTCTCCTCTCCTCTCCTCTCCTCTCCTCTCCTCTCCTCTCCTCTCCTCTCCTCTCCTCTCCTCTCCTCTCCTCTCCTCTCCTCTCCTCTCCCTCTCCTCTCCTCTCCTCTCCTCTCCTCTCCTCTCCTCTCCTCTCCTCTCCTCTCCTCTCCTCTCCTCTGTACATCCCTCCTCTCCTCTCCTGTCCTCTCCTCTGTACATCTCCTCTCCTCTCCACTAGGGGTCGACCGATTATTTTTTTTGCATTTTTTAACATAATCGGCATCTGCCAATATCCAGTATATCAAGCCGATTATTAGGCGGGCGCATCTGTGGGCAGCCTAGTGTTGTTGTTGTTGTGGAACACGTGTTCGACGCACGCTGCGCCTAGAGTCATTCTCCAGCAGAGTGAGCAGACCTTATCCAGTGCCTAAGGAAGGAGCTAAGTTTCTTGGAGAAAACTCCTTTATATTTAATTAAAACCTTTTGATATGTTACTGCCAACTTCGAGAAAAAATATGAATAGGCGACATGACGTTCGGCTACTTTGGATATTGATAGCGTAGTTGAGGTTGCATTAGCACAGCAGAAGGTTTGCGATCATGTCACAATAAGCAAGAATTTTGCAATTACAGACAGAGAATCTGAGACTTTTATTTGTTCTGTTTTGTGTGTCTTATATTTGAGAGGGTTGTCACTCAATGCAGAGAAATAAGTAATAAAAAAGTGACCAACGCACTAAAGGACTGGCTTTGCTTTGCTAGCGTCGTCGCTAGGGTTGGGTAGCTACAGACAGACC